>NC_092703.1:10969395-11280228 GCF_964275005.1 Diadema setosum | reverse complement strand
AGATAATTAGAAACCATTTATATGAAATATTAGAAAGTATAACATTTTAAGGGGAATAAAAAGTTTATTTGATGAAAAATCCATTATGAAAATCCATTATGAAATGGCTGAGATATCCAGAAACAAAGTGGTCCTAATAAAGGATGGGACGCACCTTTTATTGGGATCACTTTGTTGTAATTTGTTTTCTGATATCTCAACAATTTCATAACCAATTTTCATCAAATAAACTTTTAATTCCTCCTAGAGTTGTATACCCCTTAATATTTAACATAAGTGGCTTCTAATTATCTTGTGAAAAGTTAGAACCTGAATCTCCATCTCAACTAAAACTATATACCTATCCCTTTAAAGACGCTATATATGACAGTGCTTTAAGATAAACAATGGCAACAACAAGATGAATGTGGAGATTATTGTGTCAAAACATAAAACTGTAATCAGGCAATATCAGAGAGCTCATTTCTTTCACTTTGCGATATTTATCAATTTATTTCATTTTCTATAACTGTAATTATGTATCTGTTTTTGTACAAACATTGAAGGTACAAGACCTTCCACCAATATTGGAGACATCCTGCCTATCTAATGTTCGATTATATAGCTTGCTCCTTGTGGGTATCCATGTCATGATATCTTTCCTATACCTTTGACCGATGGGCAAGGGATTTGCTTTGTTCTTTTTTCCCTAAATTCCACAGTACGTGCAACATGTCGATTGCGCAAATTAAAATAGTTAGTAGATTCGATGGTAACACATTTAAAAGTCGCCCGGGTAACTCTGGCCGGGATTGCCTCCCTCAGATTGTCAGATTTTATTAAATCTTTCTTTGCACATGGCTCATGGTGCGGTCTTTGATCTTCTATATTTAATGTGTGTGATATCAATATTTAATCAGAGAGAGAGAGAGAGAGAGAGAGGTGTATCCCATGGACATCTGATTTCCAGTTTATATTGGCTGAGTCTTCAATTTTTTTCACCTTGTTCTCCTTAGGGAGTGAACCCGTGATCATAGCTCTCTCAATTACTGTATTAAATATTTTGTAGATATAATTTGTTGAATTTATAGGACTCTATACGTGTGGTTTATGATTATATTCATATCATTTATGGAGTGATAGGAGTTGAAAGAGTCATATCAAAAGAATATCACTGTAATGATCGGCTAGGGATAGAACGTAGACAGAACGTAGGCCTATGCAGTAGTCTTCAGCTTCCTGCATTGTGTTCGCTTTACCGTATTATTTTTTTTTAATCGATATCCAAACCTCCTGTATAGAACGTAAAACTGTTGTCTTGTTTATCGCTCACCCCGCGTCCCCTGGTCAGGTTCAACTCATGTATCGTGATCGTTTCGTGCTTTTTCATTCTCAACCTGAGTTCCTTGAATGTCATCTGCAATTCGTGTTTTCTTTTCTTCCGTGTCTTGCTTCCGCTCTTACACCTCCCCACTCCAAATCGTCTGGTTTAGCTTGATGATAATTCCTGTGCTAACTTTTCCCTTACTGCTCCGTGTAGGGGTGTTATTATATGATGTAGGCCTATGTCTCATTTTCCATTTTTTTTTGCTTTTTCAACGTAATTCATCTATTTGTCGATTTCTGTAGTCTCCGTTTAAATATGTTTATCTTTAACTTTTGACTATTCTATCTGCCTTCATTCATTCAAAGTGGTATCTTCCTTTACATTGCGCGATTTAAAATACCAGTTTAGCCCTATTAACATTAAAGACTATAGTTTACGCTGTACAGTTCTGCGTGCAGCAAAACAAGTCGCCAGGGGCGAGCTGCCGTTAAAGTCCGTCCCCCCCCCCCCCCTTCCTCGCTCAAATAATAGCTAGAAGCGCTTAAGGAACATATTAATTACTCAACACACGTCATCCAAAAAGTTGCATCACGCATGTATGCATGGCACAGACTGGTGGTGCGATCAATCTTTGCACGAGAATAAGGTCAATGCGTAATGCCCATACGTTCGAACCTTTACCTAAATGTGTAATACTGAAAGTCCACTGGATAGTCTAACTGTAGGCAGAGTAAACAAAAAAAATAAAGATATAAACTTACTTAAAGATGTCAGAGGGTAGAAGAGATTTAGTGAAATGCATAAAGAAGGGGTCACTGTGGTATAATGGATAAGACTCATAACTTTTACTATCGAATTCTCAGAGTCATTCACTATACCACCTGCATCCTTTACGGAAGAAATGTTTTAACCCCCTCCCCTCATGTCCCTTTGGACCCAACTAAGTGTGTAGATGGGTACCTTGCAGTGTTGGGGTAATATAATGACATTCGGGGGCCTTTTGGAAGAAAAGTGTCAATACAGAAGAGGCTGCCCTGGGTATAGAAGGCCATATTAGTAGTAGTAGTAGTAGTAGTAGTAGTAGTAGTAGTAGTAGTAGTAGTAGTAGTAATAGTAGTAGTAATAGTAGTAGTAATAATAGTAGTAATAGTAGTAGTAGTAGTAGTAGTACTGGTACTAGTAGTAGTATAGCAGTAGTATCATCAACATCATCATCATCAACATATAGGGCGGTGAGTTGGCTCAGTCGATAGCGCGTCTACCTCACGACACCAAGGACCCGGGTTCGAACCCGAGTCTGGACTGAGCAATGTTGTGTGTAATCATACCGTCCCCTCTAGCAAGAGGCAAACCACTCTGTCCCTCGTATCTATATATATAAAAGTCTCGAACTACTGCTGCTGCTGCTGCTGCTGCTGCTGCTGCTGCTGCTGCTCGCACTTGCTCGGTGCACTCAGGCGGAACGCGAAGGGCATTCATAGGTCATTGCATTGAAAAACTGCCTGTGTCGTTCCCACTAGGCAGGAGGGATGATGAGTGTACACTCGTGCGAATGTGCACTTAGTTGACTCAATACAGCACTAGTTTATGTCAATTTTATGAAAAGAAGTAATAAACTGCGAAGGTATAATGAAAAAATATTATGTTTCTGTGTACTTTATTCATAAATCATCTTCACTTCAACCTATCTGTAATAACATCTTACCCACTTGCAAATCGACGTGTCCATAGTGTCCTCGAGCCCCCGAGATAGCGCTGGGACATTCCATTCAATGACGGGGTTTTTATTTTGCAACGTTATCAACTAACTCTCATGTAAGCAAGTTCTTGCTATGGCTAATCTATTCTATAATGTATCATAATCTATCTATGCTTAGATAGCCTAATTCATTTTTGCAGAGACATAGAAAAAGATTTGTTTTATAATCGTGATACGTTCAACTACTCATTTACCCTGTGCCGGAATCCGCATGTCTGCTCCGCACGTGTTATCGCTATCGCTCAAACTTCGATCGCGATGGCTTGTATGTAGGGGAAGCATGGGGCTGAAAAAAAAAAAAAAAACAAAAAAACAAAACACGCAGCACGTGGCATGGTACAAACAAATCGGACGTAAGAAGTCGTACATTCAAGAGCTAACACAGACAAATAGCGAAATCAATGTCCACTGAAAAGGTCTTGACACTGTAATGTATGTTCCAAAATCATGTTTGGCTTAGTTTTGAGAGGATTTTCAAGGTTTTCCTCGCTCGAGATCAGGAATGAGATAGCTGAACTAGGTACTCATACAACGTGTACTGTAACATGTGCAATGTGACTGCTGCATGCATCGAGTGCGACAAGAACGCTAGGAATGCACCAGCTACGCGGGTGCTGCAAATTTTTGGGGCGAAATTAGACTTCATTGTTCAGCCCGTCTTGTATTTATATTTTCAGAATAATTCTAATTCTTCATAAAATCACGATTAAAATACTTGATATATCCGTTATATATTTTAGAAGCGTAATATGAAATATTTGGAGGGTTTTTTTCAGTCCGAGAGAAAAAGACTTTTGAATAAAAAAAGTAATAATAAACAAAAATTCTTAACTCAAGTCTAAATTCCATGCGCCTTCTTGCAGTTCCCCGCAGTTGCCCATGGATACGATGCATAAGTAATCAACTGTTTACAGAAGGCGTTTTCACATCAGCCCGATAAAAATCCAAGCTCGAGATTTTTTTTTATTCCCCAAGTCAGAAAATAGCGCGCTATTTCGAAACATCGGGCTGATGTGAAAACGCCTAGAGTCGTACCTACCCTACTGCTCCTGTTAGATTGTAATTGAGAGCGATTGTGATTTTATCGGTGGTGTTTATAGTTTTATAACCCTAGCCAATAAAAAATAGACAAATTCAAACATCAAATGGTGTGACAGTTTTAGTCAGAATTCCCTATCGATATCACTTGTTGCCACGATAATTTTCAGATTTCACTTGCTTCATTATCGAAGCTGTTGGACGTTTGAAAGAACTGCTTCACAAGAAATCACCTTTGATTTATCATTTATTTTCACAAATAAGAATTTTTATCACTTACATATTTCTTTTATTAGTTTAATGTCATAATATTTCATGATGGTATGTGTTCTGTCTTTTACATGGCAAGATGGGATTTTTTTTTCCATCCAGGGTCAAAGAAGAAAGTGACAGCAAGGAAACAAAAAGGACAGGGAGGAAATGAAGAGGACATAATGAAATACCTGCTCAGCAGGCTCTTTTTTATTGATTTAACACAATGGTGAACGCAGTACATCAGATTATAAGTACAATTCTAAATAATTTATTAGTTGAAAAATTAGCAAAGAAAACGGGATTTCATCAAGTTCTAAATGAAAACTAAATAAATTAGCATCGCCATTTAGATCTAATATTCACTAAAGAATAGACCTAATGCAAACTTATTGTCAAGCTTTTGGTTGAGTTTCTTTAGAGACACAAATTTTGGTAGCACTAAACCCGAGTGCACAAGCAAAATGAAAAAAAAAATGATAAAATGCAAGTCTCTAGACCATTCCTGTCTGTGCACAAGCGAGCATCAGCACCGTTTCAGTGTAACTCTCGTCATCGGCCTCGGCTACTCGTGTCATGTCGTACTCGCCATCAACGTCATGCTCATGGTCACACGAAATAAATTGCATCATAAGGGTTCGTACATCAACATCACCAGAATCATGGACATTAACTTCATCATCACTATCATCTCAAGTTCTCAACCACAGCAAATCCCTGAATATCACTCCCATCATCATCACATACTCTTCACTCTCACAAAACACATCAGCAAACGAGACCTAGCTAGACATTAGTTATACACAAAAATGAAACGGAGGTGGAAAACAAGTAATGAATACACGAAGACTATCGACAGTGGTATTTTACCGTAGAAAAAAATACACAAAACATCTTGCACCGGAAAAAAAAATCGAGGTAAAAATCTACGATGAGGAAAACTAGGGTGAAAACCCGATGCCTGGAAGACGAACGATGGAAACACTTTACGGTAAGAATGCTAACTCGAAAACAAACGAGTGGGTACCGTACAAAGAACGACGTTCTCGCACACACGTAGATAATCTACATCGTGTTCAATCAAAAAACTCACTCGAACAAAAACTCACCTCTAAATTGTTGCAAACGAGATAATCACTTAAAATAATGAACAAAACACTCTCAGAAGTACGATTGTACTCTGAGAATAAAAGATATAGAATGATAAGAAAGCAAAAGAGAAAAAAGAGGGAGAAATGGACGGGAAACCTAGAGAAGTTACGCAACACTCACTAACGTAGATGGAATTCGACACACACAGCTAGGTTTGTAATCAGATATCCACGCACTCTCTGAGGAGATCGATCGATATCACGATACCGCGCGTAAGAAATCACTGCAGTTGCTGGGACAACAAAGACACATGCGCGCTGTAAACATGAATAATATTATTGATTACTTTCTCAGCAGGCTCGAACCCCTGGTAGGTGTTTTGGCCAATAAGAGACATTCTAGAATACATTTCTTTGCTTGTAATAATTTTTCTGAGTCCATGAAGGATCTCTGTGATTGGCTAAAATTATTCTACAGCTCCTGGCCTTGGCTAAGTCTGAGGTCGTAGGACGCCCTCTTTTGGTCAAAAATAATGCACCCCATGCTGGATGTTTCAGATTTTCGCAAAAACTGTTCGGTTTTCACCACAATTTACTTGGTTGTGGTGGCCCTGCCAAGTTTCCAGCGAACTGAACACATTCCCGGTCATAAATTTTTGTTTAGTGTGCTTGAAACAATTTTAAGCAGGGTGACGGTATTCGGGCCCCTGACGAGGTGCGGGCACCTCGCTATACTTGACAAGGGACGCCGAGGCGCGTAGCGCCGAGCCTAGCTGCCGAGGCGCGCGCGCAGCGCGCGCCGAGGCAGCTAGTAGCACATAAAATGGAAGCCCCGTGCGTGAGAGAGTCACAACTCGTGCACGTAAAAGATCCCGCTTCATTCATTCATCACAAAGAGCAGGGTGTTTAACCCGATGAAGTGGTCACACGTCACATCCAACTGTCCCATGGAAGACCAGCTTAACGTAGCTGAATATGGGATATCCATCCATCTTCTCAGATGGAAATGAATAAACAAACAAACATCATCACCATTATCATCCTCCTCCTCCTCATCATCATCATCATTATCATCATCTTCATAATCATGATCATCATCATTGTAAAGTTATATTGAAAACATTCATAGATGCAATCAAGTGCACATTAATTCTTTCCGAGAACAATTTTGATCTGGGACTGCCTATTTTATACCTGTAGTCAAATTGTGTACTCCACCATCCCTGACAACATTCAGACAGGCTGCTGTTCCCACTATAATACCTCCTATTGGATTGCTTATTCTTTAGAGAAATATGTAACTAGATTTTATCAGATTTTATCACATTTTACCAAATTTTACCAGATTGACCAATGATCACCGTTCGATGGGAAACATGTGTAGCTTCAACAGACCGCGATTTCCTCTTATTTCACGACCAATTTTACAGCACATAACTGCTTGATTTTATTATACAAAAGTGTTTGTTCCAACTTGAATGTGGAGTGTTGAATTACACTTTACAACACTATTACTGATAACGCAAACCTGAATCGTTTGCTGCCGATTGTACACTCTGTACAGAAATGATCTTTAACATGTTTACTGCCATATAAATCGGCAGACCAGGTTCTTGCTAGAATGACATTATTGACGATGAGATCAGTGAGTTGGGGGGAGGGGGGGGGGGGGGTAGGACCATCGTATGTACTCAGCTACCAGTCTGAATTGCCTATTAGTACCTCCTTGTTATATTTATGACTGATATCAGGGTTTACAAGCTTGTTTGGAGTGGACCATTACGCACGTAAGCTGTCGTATAGAACTGTCTACCCCCCCCCCCCATCCACCCCTCCTCCCCCATCCACCATTACGTGACAAGCACTTATGGAGGCATTGACACTAAAGTGATACAGGGTAGCCAAAGAATTAGAGTTTTTGAATTGTTATCATCCTAATAGGCACAGCATACAAGCTGCATGGCAGAAAAGAGAACAGTTGGATGTAACGTAGATAGTATAGGTTATTCGAACATGATTATAATGACACACATTCCGTAAATCTGGAATTCTGTTCGCTATAGATCCGGAAAAAAAGTGCGTGTTGATTGTTTTGGAATAGGGTTTTTGTGTTTGTTCGTTTGTTTGTTTGTTTGTTTGTTTGTTTGTTTGTTTGTTTGTTTGTTTGTTTGTATGTTTGTTTATGTTTTACGATCCGGAAAAAAAAACTCATGTCATCTTAAAGAGCATGCCCTATCTTTTTTATACAGCTTAATTAGAATGATGTATTTCAAAATGACCTATGACATGCAAAATGCTAAACTATCATAATCTCTTTTAATAGAACTCAATGATTCATTCTTTCACCCATATACACTGTATTCCATCAATACTAGACATGAACCTATGGACTTTCGTCTTTGACAGGCCACGTGAATACCATACCAACTGTTTTGATTTTGTCAAGTGTAGTTTAAACTACCAGAGTTCTGTTTATCTGACCTTTTGCTCTCACTTTTTTCTATACGTCAAAGTGATCACAGAAAGTAGGTCTTTCTTTAATCAATCTATCGCATATTCTGATCGAAACTTTGGCGACGGGGTCATCGACCTGATTTGCGGTCAGGGTAACTGTTGCCATGATAACGTAGGCCTTGACCAACAAATGATGAAGTATCGGTGAATTAAACAGTCCCAACATAATAATGATAATAACAAAGGCTCACAGAAAGGTTGGAAGCCTTGTCATGGCTCGGAATCCTTTTGCCTGAACCAAGTTCATGGTGTTCCGGCCTAGCTTTACCTCTTACGGATGATTTCCTCCATATTTTCTTATCATTTCCCATCCTTCCTTTCATATTAAACCCACCCACTAATTTCATGGGAAAACCAGATGATCAGATTTGCTTAAAAGAAAAATCTCTATCCAGGCAAATGCGAGACGAATGAAGTAAATCTTCATCATAAAGGCATAATTTACCATTTGCAGATGAAACAAAAACCTAGCATTGTAGTGCTTCAAAATAGTTCTAAAATGTGAGTTAGGGATAGAAACAACCATTGTAAAAATTTGAACCAGTGTAATCGATGTTAAGTACTGTTAAATACAAAATATGTGAGCAATAGTTATGATAAAAATGTTTCAAGACTAAACCGTCTATACAGTTATGGTTTAGTTAGAAAAATAGTGGTATCTCCTTATATATTTTATGCTTAATTGCAATAATTTTATATGGTAAGATATTTTGTGATACAGCTGACCTACACAATACTGAGTATACATCAAAAGTGATATCTTGAACATTTTTAAATCACTGTTCCTAAAGGTAAACAGGACCTTTAACGTTGAATGTGCACTCTAAAGTCAGTGTCATAGGCAAAGTCAAGGCTCCATGTTGGAATGATTACCCGTCTTTAAGGGTATAATGATTTTACAACATGTTGAGTTGAAGGGGGATTAAAGTAGTTACCGATTTGTACCTCAGTAAGTGTTAGCACATCCTATTACGGCCTATCATTATAATTATGAATCCTTGAATATAGTGAATGCATTATCAAAGTGCCCGTATGTTTACTAGTTCAAATTTAAGTTATAGAGCACTTAATTAACTTCTTTCAGAAGGCAGGGAAATAACGTTTCTCTAATGAAATACGTTAGTAACAATTGAGTAATGGAAAGTGTAGACGTCATTTAAAGTAGAACCCTGATTATCTTTTATTCATATAGTGTTGTATTATCGTGATATCACGTTATGTTGTAGGTCTTAATGTACCCTTCAAATCCAGCGAGGAAAGCACTTACATTTAACCAAAACTTCCAAAATTCATGGCCTTGTAACGGCTTGTCCAAACTACCTATTCCTCAAACTTCATTGATGTATTTACCCATATGCACCTATATATATATATCTCTGTATTCACTGAATTCACACACGTGTACATGATTTTGGAGGATGACTTTCTCCAAAACATAAGAGGTGTATTAGAGGGTCATTCCGATTCATTCCGACGTTGGTATTGGGGTGTAAGTGGTAATGCTGGTTGGGAAATGGGAGAATTTTATGCTCTAATTGCCCTTATAATGTAAGCTATTCCCCACAGAGTTTATGACCTCAATGCTTGATTTTTCGTTCTCGCTTATCCTCTGGAAAATCTTATCAAGTCCAAGGGTTACTCAACGGTGGCACTATGTCATCTTCCCACCAGTAAGGATAGAGATAGCCAATGGTATAAAGATAAATTTCTGTGTTTGTTAATGGGTGTGGGGAACTAAGCAGTGCCTGCGTTTTAAGTATAATGAGGTTACATTATCACGGTTTTCAGGCTTTTCCGGACCAAATATACTCAACGTTACAAAACGCGCCCGCCTGTGTTCTATAGTCTTGAGTTATAAAATAATGAAGATGCGAGAGGCGTTGATGTAAGATGAAAATTCCGTAGAAAGTCGTGCTTTACTTTCTTACAGGCAAATTTGACTATAGTAGAGCAAGGGATATGAATATGGTTTAGTTTAGTTCAGTTCAATTTATTTTTCCATCAAACAAGGAGTGACACAAAATGTAATATGATATAAAGCTTGCGAAAAAAAAAGCCACATAGTTGGTTAATTTCGATCAAGGAAAACAGAAATTCAAAACGAAAAGTGAATCGAATGCGTAGTACATAATGGCATATCATATAAGTATATAGTATAACTGAGAACAACTAGGCATGCTTTGAAGGATAACAGTAGAGTAGGAATGGAAAAAAAGAGTGGTCCATTAAAAAGCTATAAACTTGTCATACATGGATCACTCAAAAAAGAGAGACAAATATACAGGGACTGTACAGTACTGGTTGAGGTTGGGATTCATGTTTTGAACATTCCTGAGTGAGATAATGAGAAACATCTTATGAAATATGAAAGGGCATGTAATTTTAAGAAGGATTCAACGTTTATTTGATGGAAATTGGTTTTCAAATGGCTGAGATATCCAAAAAAGTGATAATAATAAAAGGTGACAGGCCACGCCTTTTATTAGGATCTCTTTGCTTCACCTTGTTTTTGGATATCTCAGCCATTTCAAAAACCAATTTTCATCATATAAACTTTTGATACCCCTTAGAATTACATGCTCTTTGACATTTTATAGAGTGGTTTCTGAATATCTCGCAAAATTTTAAAAGCTATTAAATCCTCACCTCGACCAGAACTGTACACACCCTTTAAGTCATGTTCAATACAAACAGTCAACTGTGTAAACCAACCAGGAAAAAAAAAATAGTATTGGTAGTGAAAACGGATGTATATAGATAATAGGTATCACAAAGTTTTGATGAAGTGAGAACATAATGTACTCTCACTTTTGTAATAATAAACAAATGAGGAGTTTGTTTTAATTTTCCTGAGAGCATCATTCTAATTATGCATGTTCGTCACGGTGCTACGTCATTTCATCACTACCTGCACATTACACAGAAAAACCACTCTACATTCTGTTTAAAATAGTATAACGTAGTTACATCTAATGACATGATGTTGCGTTATACTGCCTCATGGTGAAAATGCATCAATAACAATTTGACGAGTTTTATAGCAAAACGAGTTCACTCGATCCATTCTTGTTGATGTGAGATATTATTTGTGATTAGAACTAAATTTAGTAAAAATAGGAAAAGTGAGAAGAAAATGTGATGTATTGTTGATGTGAGATGTCATTTGTGATTAGAACTACTAAAAATAGGAAAATTGAAAAGAAAATAATTGTTGATATGAGATATTATTTGTGATTAGAACTACTAAGAATAGGAAAAATGAGAAGAAAATGTGATATATTGTTGATGTGAGATATCATTTGTGATTAGAACTACTAAGAATAGGAAAAATGAGAAGAAAATGTGATATATTGTTGATGTGAGATATCATTTGTGATTAGAACTATACTAAAGATAGGAAAAATGAAAAGAAAATATGATATATTGTTGATATGAGATATTATTTGTGATTAGAACTACTAAGAATAGGAAAAATGAAAAGAAAATATGATATAGGATACTCATATATACTTTCAAGAATATTCCTTGTTATGTAACAAGCGACGTAAAAACTAGGGCCTACAGATTTTATTTTGCTCAGTCTGGTGATGGACTTACACTTAAGTGTTTAAAAATGGTGCATAACCCGTTTTTCGCGATCAATCTTTTGATATATTTTTCTTCTTCTTTCCATAAAGCAGTCCACTTTGTGGTGTATCAGCATAGATTTATATGCATCAACAGGATGTGCCCGTAATTCTTGTCTACATATTTTAAAAGGTGCTCGATTGTATTGAAAAAAATAAATACTATAATACAGTTTTTGTTTGCAGTTGAATTGGTCTTCTTCTTGTCCTCTTCTTAGTTTTGTTGTTGTTGTTGTTGTTTTCATCAGTTTGCGATCAATATGTTGAAGATCAATTCCACACGATTTTTAACAGTGTTCCGGGGAATTGCCTTCCCTCGATCTTCCCTTCTGGTGTCATGACCCAAATCAAAGTTACATGACCCAAATCAAAGGTCGCTTGAGACTCTTCGGTTAAGCAACCGAGTTTTGGTTAGCACGCCCTCTCCCATGTGTGTTTTGCTATTTGTCTTTTGTAGTTTATTGTGTGTTATTCATTTGAAAACTACTTCCACAGGTTGTCCTTTTGCACGTTTTCTGAAAGCATATTTACCTAATGAAGGATAATGTAACATTTATTTCGATGAATTGTCGTGGCCTAGCGAATAGCCAAAAAAGGCAAGATGTTTTGTCGTATCTGATGTCAAAAAAGTATGATGTTTGTTGTACTCAAGACACTCATTTTATACCGAGCACTGAGGCAGAAATCCGTAAGGAATGGAAAGGTGAATGTTTTCTTTCATGTAATACCTCAAATTCAAGAGGTGTCGCCATATTATTTAAAGACACAATCCCAGTAAAAGTTATTAGAGTTCAGACAGATAAAACAGGAAATTTTGTGATATTAGATTTGAAATTATATGAATATAATCTGACATTTATATCTTTATATGGTCCGAATACTCATAAACCTGATTTTTTTGTTGACCTTCAAAAGATTATTTTAGAATTCGAAAACCCACATACTATCCTTTGTGGTGATTGGAACTTAGTTCAGGATACAACCCTCGATACATATAATTATGTACATGTAAATAACCCTAGGGCCAAAAAACAATTAGACACAATGAAAAATGATTTAAGTTTATGTGATCCATGGAGAATATGTAATCCGGATGAAAGATGTTATACGTGGCGGCAACAAAATCCCTTTAAGCAAAGTAGATTAGACTTTTTTTTAATATCCTCCGAATTGCTCTCTTTAGTTTGTAACACTGATATTTCTTCAGGTTACCGTACTGACCATGCTAAAGTTTCTCTTAGTTTAAATCTTAATGAGTTTAAACGGGGACCAGGGTTTTGGAAATTTAATAATATTTTATTGAAAGATGAAATATATGTTCAGAAAATTAAACAAATTATAAAAGATACAATTATATTTTATGCAAAGGGAAATGTCCAGTTTGATCACAATGACAACGTAATTGGTGAATGTCAGCTGACTGTTAATGATCAGTTATTTTTTGAAACTTTAATGATGATAATACGTGGGGAAACTATTTCTTACGCTTCTCATATTAAAAAGCAAAATATTGATAGAGAAAAGGAATTGGAGAAAAATATAGAAGATTTAGAAGAAAAATTATTATTGTGTAATGATAAAAGTGAAATATTAGATGAAATAAATAAACAGAAAGAAGAATTTGAAATATTACGCTCAAAAGAAAATGAAAGAATCGCAATGAGAAGCAGGATTAAGTGGATGGAATTAGGAGAGAAGCCCTCAAAGTATTTCTTAACTTTGGAAAAACAGAATAATGTTAATAGACAAATTCGTCAGCTTTTTTGTGAAAATGATATTATTACGAATCAGTGCGATATACAGAAAGAAGTGTTTCAGTTTTACTCCTGTTTGTATGAAGAAAAAGAAACCACAGACGTAGATTTAGACTTATTATTGTCATCTTCTGACATACCAAAATTATCACAACAAATGTCGTTATCATTAGAAGGTCCCTGAAATGAAGAAGAGGTATACTCTGTGTTAAAAAATATGAAATGTAATAAATCTCCCGGATTAGACGGTTTTACCGTGGAGTTTTATCGTGTTTTTTGGAAGGAAATAAAATCTTTTTTGTTAAATTCCTTAAATTATGCTTATTTTTCAGGACAAATGTCGGCAGCACAAAAAATGGGAGTAATCACATTAATCCCAAAAGTAAATCAGCCCCGACAGTTTCTAAAGAATTGGCGTCCAATTTCTTTATTGAATGTAATATATAAACTGGCATCTGGTTGTATAGCAAACAGATTTAAGAAATTTTTATCATATTTGATACATGGAAATCAAACCGGATTTTTGGAAGGTCGATACATTGGTGAAAATATTCGTTTACTGTATGATATACTTTTATATACAGAGTTACATGATATACCAGGTTTGTTACTTTTAATTGACTTCGAAAAGTCTTTTGATTCTGTGTCTCATAAGTTTCTTTTTAAAGTTTTAGATTTTTTTAACTTTGCCCAATCTATGAAAAAATGGGTTCAGTTGTTTTATAACAATGCTACTTCCAGTGTTTTAGTGAATGGTTATTTTACAGATAGATTCAAAATAGAACAGGGCTGTCGACAAGGGGATCCCTTGTCACCCTACCTTTTTCTGTTGGTCAGTGAAATTCTTGGAATTATGATTAGGCATACGAATTCTGTGGTTGGGTTGCAAATTAATGAAAAAAACTTTTAAAGTATTACAATACGCAGATGACACACTTTTAACACTTAACGGATCAGATCAAGATCTAAAAGATGCTCTGGAGATTTTTGATATTTTTGCTAACATATCGAATTTAAGAATTAACCCCACAAAGACTAAAATAATATGAATAGGAAAGAATCGGAATTGTAGAATTAAATTATTGGAAGATTGTAATTTTGACTGGATATTTCAGGGTAGGTACTTTATGTACCTGGGAATAGAATTTTCAGTTAAATTATATGAAATGGTTGAACAGAATTATTGTGAAAAAATGAAAGATATTACAAACACAATGACCTCCTGGTCTAAACGATCACTTACTGTTTTAGGAAGAATTACTGTAGTTAAATCATTATTGATGTCAAAATTAAATTATTTGTTATCACTTCCTGAACCAAATTTTAAAACATTGACAGATATAAATCGTTGTTTTTATTCGTTTATATGGGAAAATAAACCTGATAAAATAAATAGAAATCAAATGTGCCAGCTATATTGTCATGGTGGTACTAAAATGATTGATATTTTCATGCATGCTAAATCTCTTAAAATATCCTGGATCAGAAGGTTTATTTGTGATCCGCAGACTGAAAATTACACGTTCCACATGTTCCGTTCTTTCTTGCCCCAACCGGTATCGTTTCATTTATTTATGGGGTCACTGTACTACAAAAAACTTGCCAATGTAATGTCTAATGATTTTTGGAAAGAGGTACTTCTGGCTTTTTCAGAATTTCTACAAATCAATACAAATGATAATTGGGCAAGCCAGCCTCTTTGGAATAATCCTTTGATTAAAATGAATAATAACACTGTATATTTTAAGTCTTGGTGTGAAAAAGGTGTACGTTTTATAAATGACTTGTTAGATAATGATGGAAAATTTCTTTCATATTTTGAATTTCAGAGGAAGTTTGGTATACAAACTAACTTTCTTCAGCACGGTGGACTGCGTAATTCTATCCAATCATTTGCAAAAAAAAACTGCATGTCGAAAATAGCAGACCCTTTTATTCCTCATGGTTTAAATGTAATACTGAAACATAAGAAAGGTTGTTCTGATATTTATCAAACGTTAAGACACACGTCAAAACATTGTAGCAGTTTTGTTAAGTGGAGTAGTATGTTAGATCTTGATGATGAAACATGGTCTTTATACTGTTTAATTCCTTTTGAATCAACTATTGATATTAATATGAGGTGGTTTCAATTTAAGATTCTCAATAGAATATTATATATGAAAGACGCTCTTTTAAAATTTGGTTTTGTAACAGATAAAGAGTGTACGTTTTGTAATGACAGTGAGGAAACCATAATGCATATATTCTGTTCATGTCCTTATTCAAATAATATATGGAATAAGTTTGAGCGATGGTTACTTTTAAAGATAGATAAACAAATTGTATTTACAAGCCAACACAAGTTATTCGGATTTTATGGTCTCAACAACAGTGCATTAAACTGTATGATGATTGTTATAAGAAGAGAAATTTTTTCAGCGAAATTGAAAAAAAAACCGTTCCGTCATTCGAACATATAATATCTGAGATAAAATGTTATTTTGAGATGGAAAAATGTATAAGTCAAATGAATAGTAGAGAAAAAAAACTTTGTGAAAAAATGGGCTTTGTTTATTAAGTGCTTTTGAATATTAAAATTACATGATATTTATAGTGTTTTCAGGGTTATTTCTGCCAATAAAATAAAAGAATGATATAAGTTATATGTTGTAAAAAAAGTTAAAGAAATTGTGTTATTATATGTACAAGTGCAGTAGGTCACTGTTTGTCGATAACCAAATTATTATTCTGTTTTGTATTTAAAAAAAAAAAAATTATTTGTAAATGTGACTTTCTGAATATGTGTATGAATAAAACACCCTGTGGAAGGGAAAAAAAATCAAAGGTACTGTTTACCTTTGGGAACAGTGATTTAAAACATTTTCAAGATATAAACAGTGATTTAAAACATTTTCAAGATCAGGGCCGACGCAGTGTTTTCAAAAGTGTGGGGGGCCCACTTCCGGGTTTCATGAGCTAACAAGCAAACAAAGGAAAAAAAAAGCTCATCTCTTCTCCCCGTGCACTTCCGGTTTCTTCAGCTGACAAGCAAAAAAAAAAAAAAAAAAAAGGTCCTCAGCTCATCTCTACCCGTCCACTTCCGGGTTTCAGCTTACCGCCGCCATACTATCTATTTCTATTTTAGTGCCACTTACGTACTTCCGGGTTAAAAAAAAGTGTAGGGGCCCAAAGTGATGACACCTTATGTATTCCTTTGTATGGTGCACAAAAAGTGTGGGGGCCCGAGCCCCCACGGCCCCCACAGCTGCGCCGGCCATGAAGATATGACATTAGATGCATATGTGTAGGTCTGTTGTACCACAAAACATCCTATCATATAACATTCTCGCGATAAAGCCTAAAATATAAGGAGATAACTGTATTTTTCTCAATAAACCGTAACTGTACACGGTTTAGCCTGGAAGCATTTTTATCATAACTATTGTTTACATTTTGTATATATAACAATACTTAACATCGATATAACCAATTCAAATTCTAACAGTGGTTCCTTCTATCCCTAACTCAGATTTTAGGGCTATTTCAAAGCACTAATGCTGGGTTGTGTTTTTTTTTCCATCTGCAATTGCTGAATTAATCCTTTAAACTGACAATGACGCAGAGGTCGTACCATCGATATCGCTTAGACTTCTACTCTAAAAGAGAGTCTTTACATGCCCAATAATGGTACGTCGTCAGTCCTGCTGAACGGCGCAGCTGTCGAGTGTATATAAATCAAGAGGGGGTTGTGAAAGCGTACAGGTTCAATTCAATTCAAACTTTATTTCATTTTTCGAAAAGAACGTAAACATTTCACTTTCTTTGGTAACAGAGAATAAGGTTGCATAATCAAAACAAAGTGAATTGAGAAAAATATAATTGTGGAACCTTGGGGTAACAAAAACATTGTAATGAAAATTTACTGACTGAAGTGATAAAGACGATCCACAACATTACGCAAAACATCGAAAAATGGAGGGACCCACTAAAAAGACAATGCTTGTAGAATGTGGGCCCCTCAGGTACAGAATGTCAATAGAAAATGAACTGATGGAAAAAGGGGGGGGGGAGGCTGGGAATAAAGTCAGAAAAAGGTCTGGAGGCCAACTAAGAAGACAGAGTAACAGACAGACACACATACACAGGCGAATAAACATTAAACAATTAAGACTTGGACGACAAAACTAATAAAGGGGGACTAAAATACAAGAGAGAATGAGACAAGACTAACATAACAGGAAGACAATACAACGGACAGAAAGGCAAAACAGATCCAGCGATCCTCGACAGAATTATATCGGAAAAAATAATGGGATGCGTAAAAAGGTTCTTGTTATTGTTATTGTTGTTATTACAGCTGCTGTTGTTGTTGTTGCTATTATTTTTGGATGAATATGTTGATGATGAATAATACCATTATATTGAAGATCATGAATATACATCGTTACAATTCTGTAAAGTGTTTATTGTACTTCGAGCTACTCCTTTTTGCCACAGTACTCTTCGCTTTTAGTTCATCACCATCATGCTGGTTGCTGTTTTCTTTTTCATCGTTGCGGTCGCTGGTTGCTGATTTAGTTTTCTTCGGTATGGTCACTGGTTGCAGCTGTTCAAATTTTCGTATGATATAGTCGTTGTTAGACGACTATGATATAGTCGTCTAACAACGACTATATCATAGTCGTTGTTATAGTCGCTCGTTTGGAGACGTGAAATATTGTGAACGTGATTTCCATGTTTTAATACAATGTGTCATTGTTGTTATTATCCTCATCATTCCTGTTTCATGATCATGAATGCACAAATTATATACATAATGTGATTCATTTTACATACTATGCTCCTTTGACAGCCGCTTCGCCATGCTGGAGCGAGCCCATCGCGCTGTTCGATGGAGAGAGGGCGCCACCAGGAGTGCTGAGGCCGGCAGCGCATCATCAGAAGAAACGCGAAGTGACTGCCGATGTAACCGAGAGAGACTGTTCAGACCCAGCCAATCCGGTAAACCTTGACAGCTCTAGTTAATAATGCATATTTTTAAACACACGGTTTGCTGATTTTTACGGTGTTTTGACACAAGGCAGTCGAGTTGCTAGGCTGGTTTAAATGCTTAGATCTATACACAAAGAAGTAGAGTTAGCACGATATATTTTGCATAAAATCATGCATACATAAACCCTTACGTACACATACATACACCTACACATAAATACATACATACACACATGCATACAAACATACATATAAAATCCACATGCTACTTTTTTTTATTTAAATTTTCAATTGTTTTAATGTATGAATATAATATACGTAGCCACCCTATTTTTTTTTTTCTTGGTATTTAATTATTGTTCCTTTGTCATTGACTTATATATACAATATTTTGTTGTAACGTATCATACTGTTTCAACATCGCAATGGGTAACTTTTTAGATAAACATGGAGCTCCATGGATAGAATGAGCTCTTTTAAAGAGTCTCTCTATTATTATTATTATTATTTTACATAATAACGTTATCTTATATCATCTCCCTAGGTGTATCCATCGACCACTGTTGATGTGACTGCGCAGCTCACCAGAATCCGACAGCTGATGGCTGCCGAAAACTACGCAGCCTACATTGTACCAAGCGAGGACGCACACGGGGTTAGTATATATCTTGTTATTTTTTTTTTTTCGAATGACGAAAGTTTGGAGAGCTGTTGTAACCTAGTTCGCAAGACCACAAGAGGCACTGGCTGCATTGATTTTGGCCATAGGAATTAAAACGACATTATCCTCATTGCATGATAATGATAATAATGATGATGATAATGATGATGATGATGATGATGATGATGATGATGATGATAACAATAATAATAATAATAGTAATAATAATAATAATAATAATAATAATAATAATAATAATAATAATAATAATAATAATAATAAAATAATAATAATAATAATAATAATAATAATAATAATAATAATAATAATAATAATAATATTATTATTACTATTATTATTATTACTACTACTACTACTACTCCGATTATTATTGTCATTGTCATTGTCATTATTATCATTATCATCACCATCATCATCATCATCATCAAAATGGTTTACACATAAGTTCTATATCCGCAGACGTGAATGTGGAAAAAGATAAACATGGAACACTGCATACTAAATGAACGAAACCAAACAAACTATTGTTCTCACAATATATCTTATGCAACTTAAAGAGGTTTTATTTTTGCTCCCTATAGTCTTTCTGTATCTCTCTGAGGGAATAGTCGGTCCTGTGGTTCCTCGCAGATGCACAAATGATATTGATCAAATCACACTAAATGAAAAATCCCTTCCTTTAATCTATCCCGCTCTATAATCATTTAAACCCTCTTTTCTCCCTTTCTTGTTCCGTATATCAGTAGAAAGGAAAAAGCTAAGAAAATCCATGCCGTTGAGAGATCCAGGCCGAATTCAATTAACGTTCTCACTCATTTTGAATGTTTAAACCATAACATTACAAAGAAATATCTCGTTGTTTTTATATCATGCCATTTTATTGTACTTGTGAGAGAATGATTGCAGCATCAGAACACAATAATCATAATGACTCATATTGGACACATCACAGTGTTGTTTATTTCTAGTGTTACTGTCGGTTGTTGTTGTTTTGAGTTGGATTTTGTTTGTTTGTTTATTTGTTGTTTGTTTGATTTTCCTGAATTACTCGTTACTCTAAGAAGAAGAGAGCGAATGATTTTCTTTATCTTTTTCTTGTTGACTCATGATTTCTTCATAGAGTGAATATATTGCCGCTCGAGACCAGAGGCGAAAATACATCAGCGGTTTTTCCGGGTCATCAGGTGCGTTTGACTGCTATAAAACTTGTATCTCTTTTATGTTTTATTTATTTCAGCAATTGCCAAACAAACACGAATTTCAAATTATTGTTTATAGATAACTTTGGCAGGAAAAATAAATTCTGAAAAAAAAAAGATAAGTGAAAAAGAGAATTAAGGCAGCAAAGCAGAATATATATATACATATACTCATTCTTATTGGCGAAATAATGCATTACTAGTTTTTATCTTGATTCTTGGATAAATATATATATATATATATATATATATATATATATATATATATATATATATACAAGCATGACCTTATAGCGCCTCCATCAAGGGGAGAGGGGAAATGATGTACCCAAAGGTAAGCGTGAGTTCACAACAGCGACAATACATTATCTCGATTCTCTAAGGAGAGGGGAAGAAGGCAGACTCATTTATAATTTGAATAATTATGTAAATATTGTGATAAAGCTCCGTGATAACGATAACGATAATGATAGATTGCAATCATGGTGCTAATACTAATACTTATGCTTAGGCTCATGCTAATGCTAATGCTAACGTCAATATTGATGTTAGTGTTAATGTTAATGTTGATTATTTCACAACAGTATCAGTCGCAGTCGCAGTAGTAGTAGTAGCAGCAGCATAGTAGGCCCTGTAATTATGATAGTGACAACTCTGATGATGACAGTAAAAAGGAGAAAATGGATGCAGCATTAACAACAAAGCTTAAAAGCCATCCGAAGTGTGACCCCAACTCGGTGAACATCAAGACTTAATTGAATTGAATTCAGCTAAGATTTTTTTTTTTTGGCTCATTATTCTTCCTGAGTATTTTTATGTTCATAGTACAAAGGTCAGTCAGGTGCTATTTTGTACTCAAAACACATATCAACACTTCAAGAAATTTGGTGATCATTGCATGCTACGTCATTAGAAATAACAAACATTCTATTTAACCCGCTTTTTATCATTCTCGATCTCTCCCTGTATTCTTAAATCTTTATTGATTTCAGACTCAAAGAATAATATATTCTAAAACTTAAGATAGATTATCAATCAATCTTTTGTTTAATCAATGCAAAGCTAAAAAACGAAAGAGCAAATAATAATGCTAAAACCTCTTACAACCGACTGCCAACTGCCGATTCTTTCTCTCTCTTTTTTTTTTTTTTTTTTTTTTTGATCTCAAGGTATCGTATTAATCACACAGTCGCACGCTGCTCTATGGACCGACGGACGATACTACCTACAGGCCGATAGGGAGCTTATTTGTGACATCATGCTGATGAAGAGCGGTACGTCAGGCTGACTCCCAGCCCCCCCCCCCCCCCCCCAAAAAAAAAAAAAAACTTTTAAGTCTAGAAGACGGTCCCATACACCTTGTACATGACCAGGAAATGCTATTAAACATAATTTTGTTGTTGTTGTTGTTGTTGTTGTTGTTGTTGTTGTTGTTGTTGTTGTTGTTGTTGTTGTTGTTGTTGTTGTTGATTTGTGTTCTATGGTTTATCACTTTTGCGCATTCCTACAGTTACGTAACTATGTTGCTCGGGTGACGAGGAACCTGCAAGCGTATTACAGGTGGTTGTCTCGTTATGTTCAAATGTATTTTATTTGTTTCTCTTGCTCTCTTTGCTCTCTTTTCCTTTACGTCCCTTTCCTTCCTTTCATAATTTTCGTTACTAGGTTGTTTGCTTAACAAGACCAACATTTTCATCTCGTGACCTATACATTACAAGCTCTGCTTTTTAGTAGGTCCCCCACATTTCGTGTTCAAAAACAAAGTCTTCTCTTGTATTCTTTCTACGACGCTATGTCTAATCTTATGTGCAATCGATTGTATTATGTTATTTGTGTTTGAGATGTGGAACAATAAAGTCAATCAATCAATCAATCAATCAATCAATCAATCAATCAATCAATCAATCAATCAATCAATCAATCAATACTGAAGTAAATTCAGCTTGATTGCCACCTTGAGAACCGTGGGCAACTTTTTTTCTATTGGCCTAATTAGCATAATTATATGAAATTATCATAATTTATGTGCAATGCATTCAGATTTTCAGTGTAGTTCAGTTCAGTTTATTTTAGCAAGGAACCTACTTTAACCATACTTGTTCTTCAGCTTGCCCATGGACGCAACAAAGAAAACTACAACAAACAAAACCCAAACAAAAAAGACGTACATCAAACAAAGTAATTGCTTATTTACTCGTTTATGCCATATACAGGAGAAGCAGGCGTGCCAACAACAGCCGAGTGGTTGGTTAGCACTTCTACTGACCCAACGATGGGAGCCAATCTCCCGGATGGCAGCCAAATTGGTTACGACCCCACCCTCTTGTCGATAAGTAAGTTTATCACTAACAATAGAGCAAAATCATTCTTGATATGACGATTGGTGTTATATGAAAAGGTTTCAGCTTCCAATTCGCAAAACCCTCGTATACAAGTCATATACCACCGAGAACCCATACGAAGAGATGATCTCTAATTGGATCTCAGACACACTTACGATAAATACGAAGGACTGTACCGTATGTCCACCCCCCCCCCAAATAAAAGAATATATATATATATATATATATATATATATATATATATATATATATATATATATATATATATATATATATTACAACGGGCCCCTCCGCAATGAAATCTTTAAAAATAGTAAATCAATCTAAATACAATTTCAGGGTATAGTGAAACTATAACTCATTACCCACATCTTACAGAAAACCCCATTCGATTCGCTGCAGTGGTCAAAGAGAAATGAGAAATTTTGTAGAGGATGTAAGGAATCTCTTCCCTACAAGTTTTGTCAATTGTATTCACACACGAGAGCATCGAAGTGCTAAACTTGGAAGAATCAGACTCATGACATATTTTACAACAATCCACATTTCTCTGTGAGCGCTTAACCAAATTGAACGGGGTTTTCTGCAAAATAGAGCTAAGATGTAATATTTTAAGACCTTGAGCATTTAAACAGTTTAATCATATTAGACGTTATCAATGCGAAAATCTGATTGTAATTTTTTGGGGGGACATACTGTATATCCTATTTCCTTGGAAATGCATGCCACAAGGAGAAAGTTATATAGATCTTTCAAGATCTTCTAGGTAAGATCTTCACCCCTCTTAAAGTGGCAAAATTGTACGTTTAAAGCTGCCCCCTCAGTGTGACATTAGTCTGCACCATGTTGCAAAGTTAAAGGGAAAGTATAGTATTGGTGGAGGTGAGGATTCAGCTTTTTCTTTTTTCTTTTTTGCACGCGAGATACTTAGAAACAACTTTATGAAATGGTACAGAGAATGCAATTCTATAAGAAGAATATAAATTTTTATTTGATGAAATCTGTTTTGAAATGGCTGAGATATTAAAACAAGGTAGCACAAAGCGATCCTAATAGAAGGTGGGTCCCACCTTTTATTATAATCGCTTTGTTTTGGACATCTTAGCGATTTGAAAATCAATTTTCATAAAATAAACTTTGAATTCCTCTTAGAATCATATGCTCTTTCAGATTTCGTAAGAGGTTTCTCATTATCTCAAAGAATTATCATTAAAAAAACGTTGAAAACCTGAAGCCCCGTTTCCATCGAAACTGTAGCATCCTTTTAATTTTATTTCCTTGTGTGTATACAAGGACCCATACGAAAAGAAAGCCGAAGACCTAATTACGATTGTTATCAGTTTTATCGATTGGATTTGTAGGAGGTCATGTGTTTTACGTCTGTTTTTTTTTTTTTTTTTTTTTTTTTTTTTTTTTTTTTTTTTTTTTTTTTAAAGCACCAAAGGGTGAAAAAATGAGATCATGGATGAGAACAGGAAAGTCCACCAACATGCTGGTGAAAATGGGAGCAAAACCAGAAAACGATGAATAAGGAGAAGATACATATTAAGATTTATCAAACGTAACCACATGGCGGCTGTGATCACGTGAGCGTTAAATTACCTACCTTGCATTGCTGGTATTCCTGATTGGTTCCATTTCGTCAATGAAATGAAAACGATTTTACCATTTCTGAAAAGACCGTAACATGAGAAGTTATTGTTCAGTGGAGTTTATTTCCACTTTGTTAGTTTCCCCAAATTAATACAAAACAAATAAAATTGATTTTTCAGGGTTACAAATGAAAGGCCAAACTTTTGCGTGTAGCGTTAAACAACATAACAAAGATGATGTATTAGATTTCGAATTAGATTAGATAGGGAGTAGATTTTACTTTACATTTTGTATATTGAAAATTATATCTATAAAAAGAAAAATGACGTGAATATTAATGCAATTATAGAGCACAGCATGTGTAGTTAAGGTCCCAAAAAGAATCTCTTAAACCAAACTTGCACAAAAACATAACGACTGTAGAATTAAACAACAAAACATGTATTTGTAATAATGAATACCGGTAATCGAACATCTACGTCCACCCCTAACCCTCTACTCACTTTCTTCTCTCGTTTCACATTTGTCTGTCTCCTCTACGTCTTTCTCGTTGAACCTCAAACTCTTCTTCCTCATTCTCACTCACACTCTCCCTCAACCTCCCCCTTCCACCACCCCCTCCCTTCTCCCTCCCTGTCAATTTGCCTCCCCCCCCCCCCCCTCCATCCCTCTCTTTCCTTTACCGTCACCATCCGCAGGTGGTGTGCAAAGTTATCTGGACACGCTGGCGAATTCGGGACGCAACCTGGCAATGGTGTCCAGCCTGGACAACCTGGTGGACAGGACTTGGGAAGAGCTGGACGACATCCCCCCTTACCCCGGACAAAACTTACTGGTCCTAGGAACGGAATACTCGGGTACGGATACACATCGTTGTCTAAACTCTTGTGATTCATAGCGTGTACAACCATTACAAGTCAATACACAATGTCAATACCATCTAAGTGGTGGTCCTGAGTGGAACATGTCCCCAGCTCTTAAAAGGATCGAAGTCCAGACGCTTTTCATAATTTTACATCATGCACGTGTAGTACATGAATGGACAGCTCCATGTTTAGATTTTGTAGAATTAATCGTGGTCCCTGACCAGAAAAAACAATATTCTGAAAAACCCCAAAACAAATAACGCTGAACAAGGATGATGACATACCAATTTCACCATACAAGAATGTATGAGTGGGGGCTCACTATAAGAATGCATGAGTATAGGAAACTCATACAAATTTCAGAAATGCTAGTAAGGATTGCTTGCATTACCGTGACGTCACAGACAAATGACAGATGTTTATCTCAGTGAAATCGTAAAACCAGCATGCCTTGTTGGTACAAATTACCTTTGCCTGCTCATGTGCAAAGTGGAACCCCGAACTGGCTAGTTGGCACCTCTGAATTTTTACTGCGCTTATATATATACATAATTACATACATACATATATGAAAGAAAAAAAAAGAAAAGGATGAGCGAAAACTGGTTTGTCCATCACATTTACACAGGATTCAAAGTATTTGTCAATCTACATTACATTACAAATGACAAAATATTTGTCAGTTTACGTTACATTACATTTGTCAATTTGAGAAAAAAACGGAAACTTTATCTTTCCAACGGTGTTGCCAATTTAAAACCAGTTACCATTAATCTAACAGAAGAAGATGCTTTTGAAAATGCTTGAATTGAAAGAAACAATAGTGTATGAAAAACAAAGAGTTCGAATGACACGATGCTTTTAACCACCTATGTGAAACACTACATTGATATAGGGAAAATGGTACATGTAATTAAAAGATACAGCACTTAGAAACGTGGAGCGCAGATCATCCTCCGTCAAGCAGCCCACCCACATCGTGATTTCCACCCTTAAAGGACAAGTCCACCTTTATATACATAAGGATTGAAAGAATGCAGCAATATTAGTAGAACACATCAGTGAAAGTTTGAGAAAAATTGGACAATCCGTTCAAAAGTTACGAATATTTTAAGTATCTGCGCAGTCACTGCTGGAAGAGAAGACTACTACAGCGTATGATGTCACATGTGTACAACTATATAAGGAAAATAGAAAAGAGAATTTCACAAAACTTTACTTTTTGAATAAAGTGCTCATTTCTTAGACTTGCTACTGACGTATGTTAAGGGTAATATTATTCCCCCTGCCTTCTGAAAGAGAGAAGTCGAGTGTTCTTTTGTTATGCGAGAAAAATGAAAATATGTTGAATTTTCTTTATTCTTTCTTTATATCGTTGGACTCATGTGATATCACAAGCTATAGTAGTCTTTTCATCCAGCCGTGACTGAGCAGAAACTTCAAAAATTCATAACTTTTTAACGGATTGTCCGATTTTGCTCAAACTCTCACTGATGTGATCTACTAATATTGCTGCATTCACTCAACCCACATGTCTATGAAGGTGAACTTGTCCTTTAACTATAGTCCACGTGATAAAATATCCTTTCAAAATTGGAAAAACAAATGATGCGGATCACTATCAAAATATAATCAGTTGCACCTTGTGTCATTATTATCAACTTTTCTTGAAAATTTCATTCAATTATCTCTCAGTGTCAATCAACAGCCTGAAAAAAAATGTTCGGATCTGTTGTTGTTGCTGTTGTTGTTGTAACAAAGAGGATGGCAATTTGACTGGGACATTCGCTTTAACCACATATTTAGTCAACTCAATAAAAAGTTTCGAATACTTGCTCTGTGAGATCATTGTTGTTTGTGTGTTTGTTGTTTGTTTGTTTGTCTGTCTGTTTGTTTGTTAGATTTTGACATATTTCTTTATCGTATAAGTAGATTTCCACTGACCCTGTAACTATTTTTTTCCGCACAGGTCAAGCTTGGGATGCCAAGATCGTTGAAATCAGGGAGATGATGATGGAGGAGGGTGTGAACGCGACGCACCTCATCGTTACGAAGCTTGACGAGGTCGCCTGTGAGTCCAGCACCCCCTAACAATCATGTTCACACCGATGGTTGTTTTTTATCTATCTCCACGTTGCAAAGAATGCGGATATTGATTGGCAGTACATTATGTAAAAAAAAAAAAAATGATTTAACTGCTGTTCATTGCATTCTTGTAGTAAACAATTATCAAACCTAATCACGTCAAAGGTAATCATTAATAATAAAGGTATAATAACATTATGATCTGAGCTGCGCCATTTCGCGCCCATGTTCATGAAAAAGAACACAATAATAACGCCAAACCCTATCGAAATTTTCACCCGTTTCACTGAGAACTAGAGAACTATGTAGGAGTGGGTGGAAGCGAAGTCACATGAACTCCTAAGTGGAGCTTTGCACATTTCACAGTACGTTAACTCTCCGTAAATTATGGATCTTAACCGTCTTAAAGTCAAACATTGTTAAAATGGTGTGATTAGCTCTTGTGATATGCCTATGTATTCGCTTTTCAAGCATCCTTGATTTTTACGAGAAAACACGTCGTTGCTTCTCTTATTGTGTGTGTGGGAGTGTGTGTGTGTGTGTGTGTGTATTTCAGTAATCACTCTTTGTTCTTTTTTGTAGGGCTGTTTAACCTGCGTGGAGAAGATATTCCGTACAATCCCATGTTTATCTCGTATGCCATCGTTGGATTAAACGATGTATGGTGAGGATCGAAACCACTATTATCAATCTATCTATTTATTTGTTTAGTTTGTATGTTCATATGTGTTTATTTATTCATCTATCTATTTATTTATTCATTCATTTATCATTTGTTAGTCTACTTATTTTTGGTATCGTTGCAGCCTCGACAGATATTCATTGTATTCTAATGGTATATGATGAATAAGTACAAAAAGGATTCACGAACGTCTGGTTATGAAAATATGTAATATGGTTTATCTCAATGTGAAAATGAATTATCACAACGCATAGATACCATTCTGTTGTTGTTGTCGGTACTACGCTGTATTTTAATCATATTTTCATTTGTCATTAATTTAAAAGAAAAAATAGCTCCCATCATTTCCTTTGAAGTTCTTTTAAAAGATTTTAAGAATAATTATTTCACTTGTTTTATATGGTTATATAGGAAGCATTCAATGCATTTTGGTCTATTGTGTCTTAGGATAGGCCAACATATTGTAATAATCATTCTAATGATGCTATTAATCATTACCTTTATTTTTATTTGATTTCTATTACTGTTATTATGATCATAGTGTAGTCACTTTTATACACATCATCATCATCACCATTATTCCCTTAATCATTTTAAGAAGGTGTTAAGTTCTCAAAGTCTTATTTAAATTTTCAAGCACATCTAAAATTTAAAGACGTTTCACACATACACACACACACACACACACACACAAATGGAAGGGTGTGATTATTGTTATAGATAACTCAGATATATGAAGAAGAAAATGGATTAAGATCAACATTGCATCTCCCTCCCCATCCATTATTTAACACAAGAGGTAACAACGTATGTTACCATCTCTGTACTTGAAACTAATTTAACAGGCTCTACGTGTATGACAAGGCCGGGCGAGTTGACGCGGATCCCAATGTGTTGGCTCATCTGAAGTTGGACACCCCGTGTACGGATGACGGTGGGTATCAAATAATCCGCTCATATTGGTGGCCCAAGAAACGTAGTCACAATGTGTCACATATTAAGTTGTTAAAATCTCTTTCATCATTGTGATATTTAAAGTCCCTTGTTGGTATGAAAAGGTACATGCCGTTATTCCATTATAATTGCCCTATAGAGTAGAGTTTTTAACAAATCGCAGTTTGCTTATCATACTTTTTTTTTTTTTTTTACAAATATCAGTGTGACGTACCGTATTGCACCAAATGGGCGAAATACAAACATGCTCCTCTGAACTATCTCGAAGCTGAAATGTCCATACTTATTCAGAATATGATTACGATCACAATGGAAATGGCTCTAAGTTGACACCAGATATGATTTGAAACCAACATTTACGATTTCATGCATGTTTATGATCCATAGATTTTATGAGTAAATAGTGCGTCTTGTTGTTTTTTAATAATGCAGTGAAAGCAGAAGTGTGATAATGACTTTACAACACGAAAACAAAACAGAACAATGCATATTGCATGAATTCATATCTATCTCATTCAAAGTATAATAGAAGAAGTTAAAAAGTCAAAATGTGTAATGTTTGATATCAATTTACCGTTCTTATGATGATAATAATGATTATTATGATATGATAATGATAACAAAAATATAGTGTTAATGATAATTGTAATAAAAGGGCCTAATTATAAGGATTGTAATGATGGTATTATAGTCATAATGATGATAATAATAATCAGTTCTTAAGAACGCATAATACCAAAATAAGTCTCCATGCGTGTTCATGCAAACAAAAATTAATACAGAATCTCCAGAGTCATAAGAGCGACATAATTGACGGTCTGTCTTTTAAAATGATTGCACGTCCCTTTACAGTATGTGTCACTGTGCTGAATTACACACAATTCGACATTGATCTTCCAAACCTTGACGGACACACGATTTGGTTCAGTGACGTCTGCAGCTATTTCATCTATCAGTCTGTTCCAGCGGTAAGAACGATCCCGCCAAAATAGTCTTCACTCTTGTGAGAAAGATTGAAAAATGCTTTATTAAGAATAATAGTTATGACAATAATTATATGAAAATGTAATTAAAATAAATTTAATTGAATTGAATTAAATTAGTTTAAACTAAATTGAATAAATTTGAATTGAATTTAATTCAATTGAATTAAAAATAATAATATTTCCCAAAGCAATGAAATGGTAATGATGCTAATGATTATAATTATGATGAATTAAGATACCGATGATGGTATTATCCTGATAAGAAGGCTGATAAGGGTAATGGTATAGTTATAAAAACAGTGATAACAACCATAGACTTAATTCGGATAGATAGGTAAATCGTGTTAGTTTTGTAGAACTTTTGATACTGAGACTGGAATCACTTTTTCCATCATCACTGCTTGAGCACGTCCGAATGACGGCTGAACATCACTTCAAAATTTTGCCTTTCTGTGCCGTGGTACTGGTCAACTGTATAGTATATTCGTAGCGTGAACTCTGATTTCGCGAAATTATCTACGTTTACACGGTCGTGTAGTATATAGTACAGCACTGTGAATTTAATTCATGCTCAGGGGGATAAATGTCGCGATGCATATTTCTTCTAGCAATCACCATAGCAATGAAGAAACTACATAGCGCATTCTCCGCCACAAACTCTTTCTATATGGACAGATGGACTATGATTATGCATTCCGCAACTTATTCCTCGTGCAATTCTAATCTATAAACTGGAGACCGAAGAAGCTGCACTTGGGTGCATCATTCTGTTTGCCGTGTAATTAGCATTCCCATTTTGATCTAGAAAATTCATTTGAGCTTGCACACTTAACATGTAGGTCTATGAATACATACATAGGCCAGAACACACACACACACACACACACACACACACACACATACACATGATTATATGCATGTGCATATAAAAGTATAATGATCTGTCTCGACGTGCGTGATTTTATGTGATTACAGGAAAAGCAACTGATCCAAGCATCACCCATACTGTTGATGAAGGCCCAGAAGAACCCGACTGAAGTAGAGGGAATGAAGCTAGCCCATGTGAGTTACACTTCGGCCACATTCTGAAGTCATATCCACGTCGACGTCCTGTGGAAGGATTTAGTTTCCATAGCGATATGAATTTTATCTATAAAACAATATGTCTAAGACAGGCCCTCTTTTAATCGCATTCCGCGTATTTCCAAAGCGCATTACCCCCATTGCCTGGCTACGCAATACTGAACAGTACATAGTTTGAATAAAACGGTGACATTAATCCTAATCAAATGATTGGCTGTGAGCAGTCAAGTGACCAGTCTTTCATTTGCCTCATATGCCCGGCGGAGCTAAGTTAATTTACTAATGACAAGTGCTAACAACCGCTTGGAGATTATGACTGCTCAAATACATGTACATATAACTATTTATTCAGTTGGCTTCCCGTAATCTCCAAAAGCCTTGTCAAATCCACTGTACCGGATTGGCCCGCGAAGTGTCGAATACTGCAGGAAGTTAATTTTCTGCCGAAACTATCTTTGGCCGAGTTGTCTCATTAACTATTCATTTTTAGGGTAAAAATCGTCTGTGCTCGGCTGCAATTCAATTTCATTGAGTACTTAATTTTTCACGAAAGGCAATTTTTTTACGGCACAATGCATGAATATAATCAGGTTGTAACATCAAAAATAAAAAGGATTGATGTAACCATTAAAACAAAAATGAACATTACTCAGCCAAGATTTAGTAAGAATTATCCACCCTCTGTAACTTTGGAACAGTCCAAAACATACTCGTTTCAGATTGTTTAAAAGTTACCAGAGGGTGGATAATTCTTGTTATAACGTTCTCTGGAATTTGTATTATTTGTATACTATGAAAAGATTGTACAGCTATACTATCACTAACAGCCTGCCATCAAAGGACGTTTGACCTAGTGTAGGTAAAATTAATGATTTCTGTTAACAATTATTCTTTCGTCATCACTGGTCATTGTTCTATCCGTCCAGCATGTGATATGAGTACAATCCTACAATGAAGTGGAATGTCACTCATGATGCAAGTTTTGGCGAGCATCGCTGAAAAGCTCTATCTATGTCTATCTCTTTGGAATAATTGAGTATGCTCCTTTGTTGTTCTTCCTGCAGATCAAACGGTTTCACGATACATAATATAGTACATGAACTTACTTACAGCATTTAAAGGATCAGTTGTACAAATTAATTCTACATTGTCAATATTGTCTATTTGTCTTTTGCGTTCTGCTTCTTGGGGATATCAATTTTTAATTCTTTCTCTAGTTTCTTATTATTGTATGTAGTAGTCCTCTCATATTAATTCTTATTTTCCTTTCATCTCTTTCTCTCCTTTCTCTTTCTGCAGAAATACGACTCTATAGCCCTGTGCAAGCTTGGAACTTGGCTACAAAAAACTATGGATAGTCTGGAGGTAAGGGTTTTCACTCATCAAAACATTCGTTCATTGTTTTGACAATAATTGTCTTTGTTTCATTTCGCTCCGAGTGATTTTCAGGGAATTATTCAAGGCTGTAAAAAGGTATTTCCACACTAAAGGAAGAGAGACAATGTGTGAGCAACGATGTCTTTTTTTTTATCGAATACCAATAAATTGTATTATAGTGTCTAGTTGTAATCACTTACTTTTGCAAATGCGACATTTTGAGGAATAAAGATGTTATGTCTGAAATCAGTTAAAAAGAATCAAACAATAGTTCCGGTCGACAACAACGAGCAAAAATCTTAAATTAGAATATTTACCGTTGGGTCTGCCTATAACAACAACAACAACAACAACAACAAACAACAACAACAACGACAACAACAACAAAATCTTACCAAGAAAGGCAATTAGCATGGTGATTATTTTGTGGCATGTGTTATGTAATATTATCATTGTCTTTGTATCCTGCATTAAAAAAAGATGTTACTTTCCATTGTCATGGGTATATGTCGAAAATACAACACTGGGTACAATTCGAGTGGAAATGAAATATTCACTTCATTAAATCAGTTGTATGTAATCACATGTAACTGTTTCTCTATGTCACCATTGATTTCACACCAATGAAAAAAAAAAAATGTAAATGTTCCTCGAAGCGCATGCACTTCCTCTCTGAATGATTTGACCCCTACATACTTAAACCTAACTGTAACAAAGCTAATACTGAAACGACTCATTGCCACATAGCATTGAAATACACCATGAATGAATTTCTGCTGCCATTTGATTATTTAAGTTTTCGCACACCACCTCATACGCCTTTAATGTATGACCTCTGAAATCGGGTGTATTATACCATACAGTGGAAATATTCAGGCCCGTAAGTAGGACTTTTATGGGGGGGGGGGTTCAGAATTAGAAAAAATGGACCACTTCCGGGTTTGATCACCTGACAAGCAAAAAAAAAAGAAGAAAAAACAGGAGAAGAAAAAAAAAAGGGCTCCTCTGGGTAATCTTTTCGTTTCTCGTGCCACTTCCGGGTTCCATCGGCTGACAAGCAAAAGGTGCCACTACAAGCCCCCTTTCAAACAGGAGGGGGGGAGGTCCCCCAGTTACGGGCCTGATATTATCGCAACAATCAGATGCACGGTCATTGACTACGTGTCGTCGTCATTTTATATTCCGGTAGGATAAAGAGAACGGCAACATCGACGAACTCAGTGAACTGATCGTAATGGACAAGGCCGTCGAATTCAGACAGTAAGTATGATATGGGATTAATTTTTCTGTTCACCTCACTTTCAGAATGACGACTTCGTATTGGATGATTTCCGAGTCAAGAATAAGCTTTACCGACTCGATAAAAACTGTATTGATAATAGTTTGGGCGACTGCTAGGAAGCCATAAGTGAAATGGCATCATCAAAGAAAATAACAACAAAGTCTCTCCTGGAAGCTGAGAAAGACCAAATAAAAACGGCGTCCTTGACTTCATGATTTTTTTTTCTGTTTGTCCCTTGGGCAGTTTTGTCGATTTCTTGCAAAAACAACAAAAGGAAGAAATCCTTACGTTATGCGGTATTGATATCAGTAGCAAAAATTGTCAACGGGTCCAAACTAAGGTTTTAGAGGTGGGGGTGAAGGAATGATGGGAAAAGTTTGACAACTCATCATCATCGTCACAGATTGTAAGGTACTGAAATTAAAGAGTTAAAATTATTGGAATACTTGCGTCGAGTTGTTTTTATAGCAAATGACTGACAAATATTGCCCTTCATCGACGCAAGTAAATAAATACTGAATTAATCAGTGTTCTAGCAGTAACCATGATCTTACGTCGATGCAAGGCAATTTTTCAATCACTTGAAAAAAGCTAGCCATCCAATTTAGTTTCCTATGTTCTGTACTTCATATCTCGAAAAAAAAATTTGATTTCTTAGATGAGAAACTCATGCCACACCATATTGAAGTTTATCTGGAAATAAATGATACAGAAATTTAATCGTACGGAACTACGTTAAACCAAAAATCTTATTGGATGAAGTAAAGTCAGTCAAAATCATTAAGGAGAATTTTTTATCAATATAGGCCAAATTAATACATAATTAAAGATTCCAAACAACAGTAATATATATCCATGTTACGTGTGAGACAAAATATATATTTACGTATTTCAAATGTTTTATTTCTAATTTGGTTAATTTATCAATTACTTACTTCTTCACTCTTAAAACATCCTAGTCAGAACTGGGTCCGTTGGGGTCACACACCGTTCCGGGTCAGAAATGACAAGGAATGGAGTTAGATATGACCCATTCAGAGTCATGAATTGGGTCAGGGTGACCCCATTCGGGGTCTTCATGACCAAATTCCTAGTCATTTTTGACCGGAACGGTGTGTGACCCCAACGGTCCCAGTTCCGGGTCAGTTCTGACTAGGATATTTTAGGAGTGTTGATCTATCTATATATTTGAAGATATTTGAGTGCGTATATTTTGATTATTGCATGCTTATTCATTCTTTCATTTTTTTTCTATTCATTCATTTCCTAAAGGGCAGTGTCAGACACGTTTGCCGGCCTCAGTTTTGGAACAATCTCCTCCTTCGGGCCCAACGGTGCGGTTATCCATTACACGTAAGTCAACTTCGCCGTTGCTTCTACTACACTTCCGTCAGAAGTCGACAATTTAGATCTGCGACGCCGACGCTAAGTCGACACAGCCTCCCGGGTTGGACAATGGAAACAGCTGCCTGGCGCATGTGCAGAACACTTTTTTTTTTTTTTTTTTTTTTTTTTTTGGGGGGGGGGGGGGGCCTAATTAGCGATGTCTTACCGTTCGCTCCGCGGATCTAAAGCTGTTGTTCTATTGTTCTGTGTGAAGACAGAACCTGATAATACGGAAGACCGAACGGAGTGTTAAGATAGTGCTAATGACCTTAATACTGATGATAATGAATGTGTTAAGATCATAGTTGTGATGGTGGATAAACCATAAATTGGATGATTATGATGACCCTTATACCGCTGTGTGCGTATACGGATACCAATGATAATGATAATGATGATTTATCATAAAAGTAACGAGAAGGAAAGTATCAAAAGTAATGAAATATATAATTATTCAAATATGATGAAATGTCATCATTATCGGTATCCCTATATTGATGTAATGAAATTAAAGATTTAAGCCTTAAATTTGATAAACGTGGCTTTTACATGCATTTAACAGTGCATAGCGTACAATTTTAGTGTATCAAATTTTGACATGTTCATTTTGATTAGTTCTTTTTCTCCTCGTCCAAATTGTCCATCGCATAATTTATCATTATAGTGCATTGTAAATGCGCTCCTTTCCGTTCTTAGAAGTTAAGTTAAGTCGACCACGATGATTGCTAGTTATATGCTGTGATAAATTCCTTTGAATAATCATGTACCAAATAATTGTGTTTATCTTATTGGTGGATGCGTGTATGATCTTAATCTTAAGTTGCATGTTGTTTGACAACCTCGGGTAATTGTTTCATTTCTGTTTTTACACCACTCTAAGGTCGTCAGAGGAAACCAACACAGCAATCACAAACCAGGGAATCTTCCTGCTCGATTCAGGCGGACAGTACTAGTAAGAGAATAGAACTTCACTCGTATCATTCCCATCAGTCTTTTAAACCCACAGAAATGAATTTAGTATGAACAGTAACCATAGGAATAGCGTTAATCTGAGGAACTGTCGGCTAACTCCATTCTTTGACAGTCAACCATTGGAATGGCGTAGCATTTATGTTCAAACAATGTCAAAGGGCTTCTTTAATACTTAAAAGAGACAGTGCGCTCATACCTTTTTATTTTTCTGCTATTTAAAAACGAAATAGATCAAAGCAAATTCCGATTATTCAGATATTGATAAAAAAGACTACGTTTCCATTACCATTCCAATACGAAAGACAACAGACGGTGTGGAAGATCCATTTCTTCATTGTGATTCAACTTTAAAAGAAAGTTAAGATAGGCAAAATTTTGTGTGTAGATCAATGACGATTTGCCAAGTGATAACGTCACCATTTACTTTGCATTATATTTTTTGTTTGCGATCAGTATCACTTATTCATGAAGTCTCATGAATAAGTGTTGTATTTTTATGAAGAAAACTGTGATGCAAATTCTGTCATGCGTTCGTTTGAAACTATACTCTCTTAGATGAGATCAATTTTAATGATTGGAAGAGTATACACTTTCAGTCTAATGACAATAGACCATACCTGTCAGCTGATTAAAGAAGATTAGAATACGATGTAATAGTCTAAAAACAACAACAACAACAAACAAGCCCTTCGACATGAGACTGGCGCGTGTATTCTTGTTACCAGAGCACTGGGGCATATTTTTTGTTTGTTTCATGTCCTTTTAAAACACAGTGAGGGAACATGTGACATCACACGCTCCTTCCATTTTGGTGAGCCGACGGCTTTCATGAAGGTAAGCGCATCGGTATAAAGTTGTTCGAAAAGAAACATATAACTCGGATAAAGAATTGACAAGGATTTATGTAGGCACCAACACGACGTGGAAGCGTCGCCGTGAACGAAGTGTTTTGTGAAAACGGTATTAGCTGTGGCATAACTTATCTTCATAAATAGTTAGCCGGAAGGGCATGAAATAGCTATTCCATCTGAACAAATGAATAAGTCTTTATTCGGAGTATACTAGCGGCAAATAAAAAGAGACTAGGAAATTCCACAAAATTTCATTTTTAATGAGAAATATACACATTTGCTCAACATGTCACTGACAAGGTTATCAAAATTTTTAGGGTAATATTTCCATTGCAAGCTTTCTAAAAGAGGCGTGAAGTCTAGTGCTCTTTCGTTATGTTAGACTAGTAAAAGATGTATTGAGTTTTTATCACATTTTCTTCAAATTGTTGTCCATACGTATAGTCTTCTCATCCAATTAACGATTTCCGGTTCAGGAATTTCAAACGCTAAACTTTTTAACGAATTGCCCAATTTTCCTCAATTTTCTCCGAATTGTTCTGCAAATGTTGCTGCGTATTTCCCACATACATATTTGGGTTTCCTTTTCCTCTTCCTTTCACCAGTATCAGACATAATACTGTTTCATTTCCCTCGTTTCGAATTTTAGAATATTTCGCCACCCACCCCCTTTCTCTCTCCCTTCTTCCCCCTTTCGTTTATAGGAAGCTTACACCAGAGTTTTAATGGGTCACATTGATCTTGTCACTGCTGTTTGGAGAACCAACGTATACGGTAAGTGGTACAGAAAATTGTGTTTATTATGTATTTGTCCTCCTGGTACACGTAGTACATTTCTTTTTACATTTTTGGTGTGTATGTGTGTGTGTGTGTGTGGGTGTGTCTGTGTGTGTCTGTGTGTGTGATAAAGTCACTAACTATCGGTACTACAGCGAAATCTGTTAACAAAGACCATCTGAGGGAGACAGAACAAAAAAAAAATAGGACGTCTTTATAAACAGGTTACAGACAGGTTTTTGCTAAACTGAAGAAACAGAGTTTTTAATTTAAATAAAATGGTGGTCTCTATAAAAACAGGTTTGACTTCAAGCGATTTCAGCCTGCTCTTCTGGTTGAAACCTTTGCATCACTAGCTTCTTTAATTCCCCTCCTCTAATTCTAATTATTTCTTTTAATTTGCTCACCTCCTGCCACATTCTTCCATTTCTATCCCCCCCCCCCCCCCAGTCCAAACATGACACAAGTGTCAATCCTCAAAGTTGACAAAGTTGACATTTTGAACTCACTGCAAGTTTGCCACTGGTGGAGAGCTAATGACAGCTGATGCAAACATCCTCTTTATAAGTTCGGGGGAATTACTTTATTTACGCGGGTGCATGTGTGCTCTTGTGCTTTTGTATGCAACAAAAATCAAGCAAACAAACTATTTGAACAAACAAAATATGGCTGCCAAGTGATGTACCTGTTTATCTGAGATTTTCCTGTCGTCGGCGATCTCGATCCCAGGTCGTGAACTCGACATCCGTGCTCGCCAACCCCTCTTTGAGAACGGCCTCGATTACAAACACGGAACAGGACACGGTATTGGCCACTACCTCAATGTTCACGAAGGTAAATACACATTCGTAATGTTGCTGTACATTTTTACAGCGACAATATAAGGTGACTGTTTTGCCAGTAAGAGGACTGTCATGTGTATTATGCATTCTAAGACATGAAAGTACTGCGTCTTCTAATACACGTGTACTGACAAAAATATCAGGCTTTACTCAAGAAAAACAGAAGCACTGACTATCATACTAAAGGGTTAGACAGTGGATGGTGGATGTTATTACTAAAAATATGTTGGGTAAATCAAATGTCCTAACTCTGTTATTATTAGTGAAACTGTTGATATCTTCGCTGTTTGATTTTATTTTGTATTTAAGTGTGAGCGCCCAAGTGGATCGATCTCGCAAAAGAAATAATAACAAAGAAATAATAACAAAAAAAATCATGGATTCAGTAATTGAATTGATGCTTGTTATGGCTTCCATTAGGCTTTTTAAAACTTGTTTTCAGTTGGTTTTAAGGATTCTGTATAACGTGATCAACGTCATCATAACAAAATGTATACAAATTAGTATCATAAACAAAATGTGTAGTAAGTGAGGGGACTACACTATACAACGTTGTACAAGTTCGCCTTTTAGCAGCTTCTCAATTTTCATTTCCATCAAGTCCTTTAATGAAACAAGATGTACTCCTAAATACTGTTCATGTGATACTATGATGCAAGAATATACTATTATTTTGACTTTGTGTTATCCATGTGTATTGTTTAGAAATGAAAAAAAAAAAAAAACCGGAGGGAATGAATGAATAAATGAATTATGCATGGATTCGTGAAAAATATATTTGTGAAGTGATAATGTACTGCATACACGTATACACTATTCGATTTAAATATTTTCAATATATATGAATTTTCTGTTCGCTGCACTACATTTATATAAGAAAATTATAGACGATCTCTTTTCTATATACATGTCAAACAAACTCCTTTTTATTTTGTCCTATACCGTATACACCCTCTGCTGTATATCAAACGCGCGCTTTTTACTGCAACTGCATGCGTTGGCATCTCATTGCAAGTCGCTAGCTGCAACGAATGTATTCATCATTCCATGCATCCATTTTCTTATTTATGTGTTCTCATCTCATCTCATTCTGTCCCTTGTCATCAGTCCTTCACGTGATCAAATGTGTATTATCACGTTCATTATTGTCGACAAGACAGGTGTATTCATGTTTTTGTATAACATCCGTGTGTTGACTGCGCGTATCATGTTTGCTCTTCAGTAAAGTCGCTTCCAAAGAGCGCGCAAACGCGACGTGATATCCTTCGGTCATTGGTCTTCCGTGATGTAAATTAGATTACTAAGCTCAACCCAACTATTGCTGAAGTATGGCTGACGTTATTTCTATTTCTCATTTCCTCTCTTTAAACCAGCAAGTTCTATGTTCCATGTTATTCATTTATTCATTTTTTTAAAGAGTAAAGAGGCCGCCGTTTAGATGAATTTGAATGATATCTTCCATACAAAAGTTATTACGTGGTTCTATCTCTAACAATGGGCGAGCCAGTAGCTAACACATTATCACTTTTGTATTTAAAGGGATGGTGAATTATTGATTGAGGTGAGGATTCAGCTTTTAACTTTTTTTTAGATACTTATAGAAACCATTTTATTAAATGTTACAAAGCATCTGAGAGATATTCAGAATTTATTTGCTGAAAATCGGTTAAAAAAATGGCTGAGATATCCAAAAACAAAGTAAAACAAAGCGGTCCCACCCACAGTGGGATCGCTTTGTTTTGGATATCTCAGCCATTTCAAAACCAATTTTCATCAAAAAAAAATTTGAATTACTCTATAGAATGATATGATCTTTCACATTTCAGAAGAATTTTTTTTTCATTATCTCAAAAAATAATCATCAAAAGATGTTGGAAACCTCAAACTCAATCTCAACCGAAACTGTACCATTCCTTTAAATTTCTACTTGTTGTTTGTTTTCTGATTTCATCTTGAGAATTTCCCTCGAAGTGAAACAGTAACTCATTGTATTTGTACTGTTTTCATATTGGTTCTTGAACGAAGGTATGTTTTCATTTCCATTCTCATAATGCTATTTTCTGACGGTCGCACGCCGGTTTGTATAATGAACTGTTTCTTTAAGCGAAGGGAAAGTATACACCCTGTGAACACAATGCACAAAGATTAGAGAAGATTTTGAGCAAAACTGGACAGCATTTATCTGGAATTCTGAAAAACAGGATTTCCTCAAATGCGAATATCTGTATGAATATAAATGCTGCAGGTACTCACTAAAATTCAACCTGTCATATTTCCTTTCGATATTTTTCGTTGTGGCTTGTTTTTTATAAAAGAAAAAAAAAAGAAAAGAGATAACTTTAAGAGATATTTAGATTTGAAATATGCACATAGGGCCTAGGGTCTACATATACGTATATAAAATAAAATAATATCATGATACCTACCGGCGTGCGACTGTGCTGTAACATGAGATTTCTGTCGTCTCATACATGGTTTTGGTCTCATCATGCAACGTCATGCTTATCTCGCCCCAAACAGGTCCTGGTCGAATCAATTTGGGATACAGTCCGGAGCACGAGCCAATACACCTTAATATGTTTTTCTCCGACGGTAGGTGTCTAATATACGTATGGCTTTAGATTAGCTCGCGCATGTGCATGATGTTTTCACACCTTCGCTTTTTGTCTTGTGTTCCACACTCTACCGACTTTCGGCTTTTAAGGTCCGGCCAGTATTAGCTTCGGGTACAGTCCTCGCCACGAGCCCATATATCTTGGCATGTTCTTTTCTGACGGTGAGTGAGTTTGGAGTATCGCTCTGGGTGTGTGGGGTGTTTCATGCCCTGTTATAGACCACCCTAAACCAACTAATTATACTTCACTGAACTCCCAAATAACTCATCGAGAAGAGATCTTCGTGTGTGCAAGCGATTGAGAAAATTTTCATCTACTTACTTCTATGAACAAAAGGCGATGAAACCCTATAATAATCATTCAAATTTCCAAATCTCAATACCGAATTTTCAAATCTTCAAAGTCAGCTAGCTTTGTGAGCAGAATCTGATAGTGAGAATTTGTCTTTATTTCGCTGACAGAGTAGTAAAAGACACGATTTTCCTAATGAAGCACAAAGGTAACTTCAGATAAAAGTGAGTAGAAGTTGAAGATGGTAAATTACCCTGTCTTCAAATTGCACATTTCCAAATCTCAATACCCAATTTTCAAAACTTCAAAGTCAGCTAGCCTCGTGAGCAGAGAGTGATCGAGAATTCATCTTTATTTCAGTGACAGAGCAGTAACAGACAAGAGTTTCCCAATGAAACAAAAAGGTGGCTTCAGATAAGAATGAGTAGGAGTTGAAGATGGTAATTACCTTGTCTTCAAATTACATATTTCCAAATCTCCAAAGTCAGCTAGCTTCGTGAGCAGATAGTGAGAATTCATCTTTATTTCACTGACAGACTAAGAGCAGTAACAGACAAGAGTTTCCCAATGAAACAAATAGGTAACTTCAGATAAAAATGAGTAGGAGTTGAAGATGGTAACCCTGTCTTGAAATTTTCATCACCATCCGAAGCTGACACGGAAGAGAAACTTCAAAGAGAAATGTCAACGAGTGCACTCGAGCAAATCTGTGAAAACTGTTCCTGTTTGGAACGGCACTAATAGTTTGGTTTAGCAAAGATCGCATTGGGTACACTTACTACACTACGACTCCAAACCTAGCTGTTTAAATTTTGACTCACTCAAAGCCGGCCGACGTTGATGAGTAACTGGGTCAGTTTGACAACGGTTTTGTGTGTTCTTTACAGGAATTTAACCGTCTATGCTGGTGTAAATCAAGTAGTATTGACAAAACAAAGATTTCAGCGACAACATTCTGTTAACAGTTAAGAGGATAATCAATGTTTTTAGTTGGGTAATCATGAATTACATAATAAACTAGTGTACTGTACGTGTGCTCAGGTTGTGTTGGGTTAAAACAATAAAAACAATATTAGTATCTTTAAACAAACATAATGCATTCAGGAAACAAAGGCAAAACTTAAACTCAGGCTACTTTCCAATCAAGTTTTAAAACTTTTGAAAACTTTATTGTTTCCTCTGTCAGAACCTGGATATTACGAAGACGGGGAGTTCGGTATCCGACTCGAAAACGTCATGTACGCCGTGGAAGCTGAGACACAGGTAAGACGTCACTGAGCTCTAGATCGCATATGGATTTATAGAGATGATGTCTTGCGCGATTGTAATCGAATTCATACAGACAGAGGTGTCCCAATTCGTGCATTCATGCTTCAACTTGGCAAATCTATTGTGCAATGTTAATGTTAAGTGTTACATGTACATGCATGCTACTCGAATGAAAACAAAACAAAACGTACACTGAGTCGAGATTCCATCCAGATACAAACCTTCACACCTATAACTGATGAAGTGCTAATCATCATGATGATGATGGAACGGGTGATTTCACGTGTATTTCCAGTGAGTGTCATCGGCGAGGTATCCATCACGTGGTCTCTTACACAATGTTTTGAAAGCAAGTTATGAGAGATACTTCGGAACGTTCATTTTTGTTTGCAATTTTTTATGCAAGTGCAAGTATCGTGCAAATGTCTCCAGTCACAATGAAGTACCCATTTGATAATAATTTATTGTAATTTGATAGCAATAATGATAGCATGATTTTAAAAGCACACTTCCATTATGATTCTGATTGATAGTCTTTACATAGTTGTAAAATTGTAATATCGAGCTAAAAAAAAACCAAACAAACACGAACACAAGCTCCTTTGGCAGTCAATTCCTGTTGATCCACAAATTGAAAAGCTACGATCACCTCGCTTTGTTATTACACGTGGTATCTGGGGCACCACATATTATAGTATCCATGGCAGCAGTGCGTAATTCGTACTATAGTAGTTTGAACGGCGGGCTGAAGAGCATGAAGAGTGTGACTTGTGATTAAGATTCATGAAAATCGTTTATGAGAAGAATCACTTACGCATTGAAAAAAAAAACAGTAGAATACAACAACAAGCGAACATATTCTATGTGTGATTGTTTTGTGTACGAGCAACCAGTGTAACTGTTTGAGTAGGGGAGATGCTCAACGGCGCAAGCATGCTCCAAGCACAACATTCTTACATCCTATATCACGATGGGAGTTGTTCGGTTTTGAACGGTGTAGGATAATTATGTCTGTATGTTGGAGCGATGCCCAGCCGAGGATATGAATATGCTTTAGATTAGGGTTGGAGTTTGCTCAGTTTAGGATTGGGGTTAGGTTTATAGTTATGGTAACTGAATGAACTCTAACCCTTATCCTAAAGTATATTCATATTCTCAGCTGAGCATCGCTCCAACATATACTACCGTTTTGAATACGCCGAAGTCTTTTATTGCTATATCGCCCCGCGCGTTCACATTACAATAAATTGTCAAAGCGTAGTTATCCTACTCAAAAACATTAAACACGGCCGTATATAGCCTGTTAGTATGCTTCAACTCCTGAGATGAGTGGTTTTAATCAAACGAACAAATTTGAAACAGAAAAGTAAGGTGATCTTTGAAGACCTTTATTCTCTTTTTGTCTCTTTTCCATGTTTAGCACCACTTCGAGCCGGCCTACACGTACATGACCTTTGACATGATCTCCTTTGTTCCCTTCGAGCCCAACCTCATCGACTTCTCCCTGATGACTCAGAAACAGGTGATGGGTCCAAGAAGTTTAGCAATAACCATATTTAGATCTATCAAAACTTGATCATAAATATATGAATCTTTGCTTTGCAACCTATCATAATGTGTTACAATAATGTATTTCAACATAATTGAGAATTATGTAAATTGCTTCTTTTGCATGATATGTTTTGTTAATTGTTGAAAATGAAAGCGAACAAATAAAATATAACGCTTCCTTTTCTTTCTCTTTGTGTATCTATCTATCTATCTATCTATCATCTATACCTATCTGTCTATCTATCTTTCTGTCTATAATTATAATTCTTTTCACCAACCCGTATGTACCTATATCTGTCTATTTATTTATCTATCTACCTATCTATCTTTCTTCCTATTTGTTTTATATATATATATATATATATATATATATATATATACATATATACTTACACTGCTCTTCCTTACAATCAGAACGTTCCCACGAGCAATCTCCCCCTCTTTCAGATTGTAATTGTAGTCAATGTATGCATAGGTGGATCAGATGTCTCTTTACCAAGGGGAATATTATACAAACAATTACGTTACTAAAGTGGCATATTATATGATGCACCCATTAAATCATGTTCTATTGAAGAGGGGTTCGTATCAACATACCGGCCAGCCTATACTTCGACGTCGGTCTATGAATGTCAGAGTTCAAGTGCTCTTTCAATCCTTTTTGTGCCAGTGACTTTGGACAGTGTGTCCTGTGCTATGAGTTTTTTTCGTGCCAATTATCACTCAAAGGACTCAGAGGAGGCTTAAAGGGGCATTCCAGACGATTTTCATAATTTCACATCATGTAATACATATATAAACAGCTCCATGTTTAGATTTGTGGAATTTATCATGGTTCTTGAAGAGCAGAGAAACAATACTTTGAAAAATCTTAAACAAATTACACTGAACAAGGATGATGACATAGGAGGTTCACATATTTCAGAAATGTAGCAGCATGTAATTCCTTACAATACTGCTTGCTTGCGAGTTCACCTGTGTATAATCTATGCATGCCTTCTTCTTTTGTTCTGCTTCCTTGAGCCCGAACTCACGCATTGTTATTGTGACCCTGCCATGTCATCATCCTTGTTCATGGCAATTTGTTATAAATTTTGAAAATATTCTTCTTCTTTATTCCGATTATCATAAATTCTGAAACTCTGTCCTCAGTAAAACAAATTTTAGATAGATGTTCAAATGTAAAAATCATCCGGGGTATCCTTTAAGTTGATACGAGGGCTCATGTCACCCGAAAAGTTCTCTCTGTTTGTACTTTGGCTGATATTTGATTTCATTGAGCACATCAGAAAGACATTTTTCTTATTTTTTTTTAGCCATGCGAATAAATCTGATGTGACTTTGAAAAATATCATAGAAAATATTATGAATCAGATGGCGTCTCTCAAGACGATTGTTGAATCACTGCATGTCTTAAAAAAGATAACTATTGCATTAACAAAATACAATGTAATTTGCATTTCATTCGCTACAATATTCCTCGCGCCCTCTTTTATTCTGATAACAATAATTATATGCCCGTGAAAAAAAAAAAACACACACACACACAACATAGTATGTAACACACTTCTTCTTGAATTTGCTGATAAATTTGATTCTTTGTTGGAAAAATTGAATTGACTCGAATAACTGTCCATTAACCAGATTTTCGGTGTATTTTTTCATTCTTTTTGGGTCTGTTTTCGTCATCGTATCCAGATCGAGTATTACAATGAGTACAACGAGAGGATCAGAACGTTCATCGGCCCAGAGCTTACGGAGGATGAGATGGCGTGGGTGATGAGCAAGACCGAGTACGTGGACCCGACGACCGGTTCGGCTCCGCCTAGCCTCGCCACGTCACTGGTCGTCTTGTGTGCCGCTTCTCTCTCCACTCTTCTCTTCCAATAATGGGTTCTAAACTGACTCAGAGCACATAGATGTCTATGGACTGGTCTTCTATTTGCCCCTTTTCAATCGGTCTGTGTATCTGTCTGTCTATCTCAATCTGTCTCTGTCTTTTCATTGGAATCTATCACTTGGTCTACTCCTACTTTGCTTGATAGCTGTTTAGTCTCAACCCACGTGATCTGATCTAATCCCGTTTCGTCTTCCTAACCAGTTCGTCTAATGACCTTGTAGTCCAATTGCCACTTAGCCTCTTTAACAGTTGGTCTATTTTTAGATGGGCTGTACCCATTTCTTCTAATACGCACAGTTATAAGACAAAATGGAAAAAAAAAGAACCAAGGAGACAAAAATTGTAATTAGACCATCTGGTCATTAGACGAAATGATAAAATAGCCAAACTGGACATTAGACCAAGTAAGGATTAAACCAAACGGGCATTAGACGAAATTGATAGTAGACTAAATGAGTCTAGCCGTAGTGGCATGATACGAACTTGGAAGTAGACCATCTGATATTAGACCAAGTGGCAATAAGCCCTTTTCACTATATATACATCTGACTATCTATATACCCTATACTCGTTGCATATCATTGTATACTATGTGCCTTCCAGTCTATCAATTCCTCAATCTATATGAAGGCGTATCTATTTCTCTTTATAAACCCTCTGTGTGCCAATTTCATTACCTGCCCATAGCTTTATATGTGAAATTGGTGCACATTATATTTGGCTCATTGGCACTGAAGGGTTAACCAGTTTTAGCCAAAACTTTTTCCTGCCAGAGACAGTTTAAGACAATCAATTCAGAAGAAAGTTGATTCTGTCTGATTCAGCTATATGCGTGTCAGTAACTGCCATCTGGGTATATCAAAATGTATAGTTGAATGCTTTGCATTATGGAATTGATACTATTTAAAATGAAAGATTAAAAAAAAACTTGCAATTAATCAATACGAATCTATCTCGCATCATCTGTTTCAGTATTTTCTGAAAGGAGAATTATTTTGTTTAGTGATTATAGAAATGAAATCAATGCAAGTGTGTCGTTCATTATGAAAATGATTGATGCACCAAGGCACATTAATGCAACATTCCATGCATCACAATACAGCAATATGTCCATTATAATATGGCGTTAAGTTGGCAGGTGAAATCAGGGTGCAGTGCCCATAATCTGCTGAACATCATGTCAATTATAGTACGTTATAAAGAATGTGGATTATTCAATTACTTGTGAACAAAAGAAGTGGAACAAGAGCTGATTGCCGTCCTTATGTTTTACTCTTGAATGGACAATATTATTGCTACATCTCTATGCATAACAATGTTATTGTATCTTTAGGCCTATTCCTTTATGTGGTGGTGAAAGATAAGTATAGTGTTGCAGTACTTTTCATTCTTTCTGATAAATTCCTAACTAAACTTGATTAAATTCGCTCTACGAACTTATAATCATGTCAGTCAAGAGCACTCTAGTAAAGTGCAAAGACAGTTTATTAGCAATCATGTATCATAAAGTAAAGCTGATGAGTATGAAATGTGGCAAAATATAGTTGTAGCAATTCAATGTAAGAATACTATGATTGACATGGCTTTGACCAGAGTTCTGTAAATCTATGGAATTCTTAATGACAAGCCATGACCTTTTCAGTCCTACAGATAAAAGTATGTAATATCTGATGCGGAATTGGTAATTAAAGTTTAACACTCTTTTCCCCTTTGCGGATGACCCCGGGGCATTGGAGTTTAATCAATGAATCAATGGTTTCCACCATATTAGTAGGTATGGTTTATTAGATGAAATTAATGTTCTCGTAGCCAAACGGCTGAATTGCAACAAATATATTCATGAATTTCACATTTCAAATTTCGAATTTTAAATTTTCAAATAATTATTTGACTTTGATAGCAACAAATAGATTTTCTTTTCTCCATGAGCCGCAAGAATAATAATGGTGCTTTCGTAAAATTGTCACCACATAATGTCAACTTGTTCGTATATGCTATTGGCATTCTGAGATTGTTCTGATCCTGTATAAAATGAGACGAAATGTGATATTCATCATGTTATAACATGACGATATGATTCTTGCTAAGATTGTAATTTTGATTTATCTGTCCAAAAGAAATTTGTCATTGTATGTTGAAGACTACGTCGAGTGAGAAATAAAGACTAATACTCATGACGTTTACAATCGGTACTATTTTGAAGACGTGTATACTCTCGTGTGTTTAATTGTCAGTCACGTAAGAACAATTTGTAACCAAATGACCACTGGTAATTTTGTTTTTCTTTGCTTTTAGTACTTGATTACTTTTCAAATGACGACGTGGTAAAAAATAACAGAAACTTATTAATGAATTGTGCTCTTTCAGCAAGAAGTAATTATGTGCAAGAAAGTTGATATTGGCTTTTTAATGGACAAGTCCACCTTCATCATGTTCATAGACGTGTGGATTGAGTGAATGCAGCAATATTAGTAGAACACATCAGTGAGAGTTTGAATAGAATTGGACAATCCGTTCATAAGTTATGAATTTTTGAAGTTTCTGCTCAGTCACCGCTGGATGAGAAGACTAGGGACGTCACATGTGTAAAACGATATAGAGAAAACAATTATAAAGAAAATTCAACATATTTTCACTTTTCTCGCATAATAAAAGAACCCTTGACTCGCCTCTTTCAGAAGGCACGGGGAATAATATTACCCATGACATATGTCAGTGACAAGTCGAGGAAATATGCACTTTTTTAAATGAATAAACTTTTGTGACATTTTCTTCATATTTTCCTTATAGTTCTACGCATGTGACATCATACACTGTACTCATCCAGCAGTGACTGCGCACGTACTTTGAAAATTCATAACTTTTGAACGGATTGACCGAATTTCCCCGAACTTTCACTGATGTGTTCTACTAATAATGCTGCATTCACCCATAGTCCACATGTATATGAAGGTGGACTTGTCCGTTAAATCTTAGCAACGTGGTCAAGGGTTCAGGATCTTATACCGGTGTAGGCACCATATATAAAAACATCCTTAAGTGCATCTCAACGTTTCAAGAATAATGTTGTTTTCAATTCATTCAATTTAATTCATCTACTAGTATTTCATTCTCATTTTTCTTCCAACAAAACATAATACATAAGGTAAATCAGGAATTCCATTATAAGCATATACATTGTATACATTACAAAGTACGAAGGATAAACAATAGTCAACAAACTAATAAAGATAAATTATGTACACATACCGGAAAATACAAAGTTATGTTTAGAGGAGAAAAAAAGAGAACTGAGAGGTCCACTAAAAAGCAATGCTTGTAGAATTGGGGACCACTCAAGAATTTCTTCAAAAATACTTACTACAATTACAAATACATTACACAAAAAATAATTAAGACAAAATGAAACAAACAACAGAGAAACAACAACATGACATGACTAAACTGAGGGGGATACAATTGAACGGAATGGGACGAAAACTAAATTAAAGGAAGAAAGGAAAGTAGGAAAGAAAGAAAGAGATAGAAAAGAGAAAGAATGCGTACACGCTGAACAAGAGAATCGGAAGAGAGAATTGAGGAGGTACTTCAAACAGCTGGTGACTACACGCAGCTGTGTAAAAATTATCATGATTATGCAAATAGGATGCCGTATTTCATTGCCTAGTTATGCCGTTTTTCACTACGTAATGATGAATTCAATGAGTGATGATGAACCTCATGTTTGCTGTAATCTGTATAGGTAATGAAAATAAATATCTCAGCCAGAATTTAACCAAAAAAAAAAAAATCAAATTACGCTTTAACGTGTATAACGATGGAGGGTTTTTTTTTTTTTCAGAACTTAATGAATTCCAAAATTTAAGGCCGGTATAAATAAATACGTTCTGAGCTAATAAGGTTCTCAAAAGAGGTAAATGGAAAAAAAAAAACCTAGTAGGATAATCATGGAAAATTGATTTCGTGGAAACATTGAATTAAAAGTATTGGGAAGAGCATTTGTGTTGTAATTGAACATGAACTGACCCAGTTGAAAAAGAAACAAATTTTTAAGTTTTAAAATCTTATATTTGGTGAACAATGAATCTGAATCAAATGGGAACGTGGCAAAGCCGCACAAATAATACGAAGTACTTTTTTTTTTTGCAATAACAATAATTTATCTAATAAGTTAGTTATCTAAATTCCGTAATTAAGATAAGGTAATATCAAAGAAAAATACAACGCTAACAAAAACAACGATGGAATATGAAACTTAAGTTTGTTAGTAATACCAATATTACGTGAAATTGTTTTATCTATGTTAATAATATGAGGCCTCCACGAAAGTTTTTCATCCACTGTAATACCAAGGAATTTTATTTGGGATACATGTTCTAATCGAGTATCATCAAAAATGGGTGCTTAATGTTTCCATGGATTTACTAAAGAGCATATACATAGCTTTCTGAAGATTGCGTGAAAATTTATTAGCTCTTATCCACTGAGTCACTTTTTTTCAATTCAGAGTTGAGAGTGTCTACTAAAGTAACTGGGTCTTGATGGGAAAAGAAAACATTTGAATCATCGGCAAAAAGTATGAATGAGAGTATGTCAGATGATCTGCAAAAATCATTGATATAAACAATAATGTAAACAATAAAAAGTAAAGGATCTAATGTACTAGTATACCCTGAGGGACGCCACATTCAATAAATTTGAGACTTGAGTTATTCTCGTTCAGAGATACACATTGTTTTCGGTTTTGCAGGTAACTCCTGAACCACCCAAAGGCCTTCCCCCTTATGCCATAATGAGACAATATGTGAAATCAAATTTCATGATTAATTGTATCGAATGCCTTGGAGAAGTCCAGGAAGATACCAACAAGATGTGAATGATTATCTATTGTATGCGCGGCATTATCAATGAACTTCAAAAGAGCGTGAATAGTGATGTGTTTCCGACGAAACACAAACTGAGAGTTTGTCAAAACGTTATGAAAATTAAGAAAATTAATTGTTCTTGTGAATATTAAAGACACCCAGTCGCGAGGATACATGGACATATTTCAGCCGCGGGCGGCAGCACGTTAACTCGCTTCCGAAGTTGCTACGAAGCGAAATGTGTGTGTGCGCAAGACATCCCTAAAGCAATGTATCGCGCTATAGTATCTCGTTTGCTCGCTTGATTGATCTGAGCGCGGGGAGTACGTTTTGTGTAATGTGAATTGAATGTACTAGTATGGTATACTGTATGTGTACTGTGTGATGCAATGTTCGCATGAGCTATAGTAGCTAGCTGCCTAGCTACGACGTGTACGCCTTCTCTTCATCGCACCGTCGATCGTCGTCACTCGTTAACTACACTGTAATCGTCAGATCAGATTATATATAGGTACAGGTAGGGTGGCCATCATGGACGATGACACATCGTCATGGGTAGCGGATATTACCGCCGAGTTGTCCATTCTGAACGCGGACGATTGGGTCGGAGACCCTGTGTCTTGTGTAGCCCTACTACATATCGACCACCCTTATTGAAACCGACCGCGTATAATTCGCGCACTGAACACTTAGTACGCACTTCTCTGCGCGCAAAGCACATAAAAATGGATTGGCTTTGAATGTAGGTGAGGATGGTGTGGGAAAACGCGATAATTCATTGTTCATTAATGGTTTTAATCAAGGACAAAATTTCGAATGAATATTTTCACCGAATCGTAATGACAGCACAATGTAATGTCTATGGAAGTTTCTAAAAGGCTTCTAAAAAGCTTCGTACAACACGGTGTTCAATACAACTCGGTTTGCGTGCATTGTCAATGCAAAAACAGCGGTCGATCCTATTAACGCGATTTACCGCGGGGAGCTGAAGCGAGGCCACGCAAGTTCGTCGGCGATATTTTTGCACTGAAACTTCGAATCGAAAACGGAACAACGGCATTTGATAGAGCTGGATTTTCTCAATCACGTAGGTCAAGTTTTTTTACGTGAATTTCAGTGTTAAATATTCTTATCAAGCAGATAAACATTAGGCGGTCGATTAGTAGTAGGTCCAACCATACTTGCCCTGGCGTGTGTAAATTCAGGACGGGGAAGCGACTGTGCCCGTGCAGGGCCAACGGCCACAGTTGCACTGCACAGTGTAACTGTGGCCGTGATAGAAGGGGGCCGTGCACCAACCGACATACCTTCAAGTCGAAGTAGGGCCTAAACTAGAATCTATTATTGTTAGATCTATCATCTTTGAACCTTTAGTTCCCCTGTTTAAACGTTAGAGTTCTACCAGATCTATTGGGTTAGACTACATGTATGATGGAGCTTGCGATAGATCTAACGTTATTCATTTTTTTAAAATTTATTTGCAAATCCTAAATCATATTCTTGGGGAATTTGCATAACATGACTGATATGAAAAACTTCTCATTTAATGGGACCAATGACATTAAACTGACCCAGCAAATGTCATTTCAATTACGGCATTATCATAATTTGACATAAACGAGAACGCGGAATTATACATAGAAAAATAGGCCTACTTGTCGATCAAACGCGAATGCCCTAAAGTTACTGATACTAGATTAGAAAAAGTCATTCCACTTCAATCACTGATTCATGTGTAGACTTCTACTTACACATTATCTGGATCTGGATTCCTTGAAGTTGTTGACTTGGCCAGCTGGGGTTGCTTGATTGGCGTAAGCCGTGGCAACACAATTCCACCGTGCATGTCGTAACACGAATTTGCACATTCTAAATAAAAATTCCTGCAAAACTGTTCATGCAACTCCAGCAAGTGGAAAGCAAAATTTTCATCGGCACGCTGACGCTGAAGCCTCCCCCTCTGGTCTCTTACTTGTCCTCCAGCTAAGAACACGTCTCTCTGCGTTCTCCACTCGTCGATAGCGTCAAACAAGTAGATACGTTGCCTCGAGTTGGACGGCTGTTTGATCTCCATTGTGAGGTTTCATTACTAAACCAAAGCCAAGGCTAAGCCGAAACAGTACAGCACTTTTTATTGCAAACAGTACTCGCATACCACACACAATATTGATACTGACATACCGGTACCGACGACTTTCTATCAACTTTGTTATGTTACGATCCGGCCCAACGTACTGTAAGCTGTACGTATAACACATGCAGCTGACGCAGCAGACAACATTGCACGATTCGCGATGAGATCATAACAACCTGCCATATGGCCATATGCATTGCAACTTGCTATACATGAAGCTTAGAGTTTTAATATTTCTTCATCAAAGCATATTTATAAATACCAAATATTAAACAACGTAATATATGAATAATTTATGATATTGTTATATAATATTTTCAGACATTTTTAAATATTATTGCCTAGATTGCTGAAATTGGCACCATAGTGCATATAAACAGAGACTGGAGCCAGATACGTACGTACGTACACCCGACAGCTCTCACTACTTGTTGTGTCGCGGACCGGGAGAGATTTTCATGCGCATGGCTGTTGTGCGGTTTTGTGCATGCACCCATTCGGCCCCATTCGGTAGGTATTCGGGCGTCCATGTTGAAATTACAGTGGACAGCTCGCACGGCGCTCGTGCCCCATCAGGTTTTCGCTGGTGCGCTGCGTAGCGTCGTGTTCGGCATTCGGTACGTACGGGGATACAATAACGGGAGGAGCAGCTTGTCGTGCTTTTCTACTGAGCTGCGAATCGCCTGCGACGACCGGCTGCCTTTAATCTTTCTAAAATTTTAGATAAGGATGAAATTAAATAAATGGGTCTCTAATTACTTATATCAATATCATCTCCTTTTTTAAATAAAGGGATATAACCTTAGCAATTTTCATTTGATCAGGAAAAACGCCATATAACATACACTTATTGAAAATATGTACAAGTGGGTCCGCAATTGAAGATAATACCTTTTAAAATAAATTAACTTATATCATCATAACCCGCGCTAAGTTTATTTTTCATTCCAATAACGATATCCATTATTTCATATTTCGTATTTGGGACATAAAGAATAGAACTAGAATTAGATTGGCCTAAAAAAAAATGAAACTGTGTATTAGACGATGGTACTTCTTTCGCCGAATTCTCTCCAAGAATATTGAACATATCACTAGAATCTTCAAAAATTTTGTCACTAAATCGAATTTTTGTAATACTTGATTTCTTTTATATATATATATATATATTCATGGCCTGCTTGAATACCTTCCATGTATTCTTCATATCATGTTTATATTTTTCTAACTGAATCGCATAATATTTCCTCTTTTCAAATCGTATAACTTTAGTTAAAACATTTTTATACGATGTATTTTTTCTTTTTGACTTTTCGGGGTTTTTTTAAGTTGTGAATCTGTATAACCTGTTTTTCCTATTTACGGAATGAAGAAGGGATTTTGAAATCCATGCAAGCTTAGGGGATGTTTTATAATTAACTGACTTATCTTTAATTTTTTTTTGTGGCTCTTCACTGATGGTTACAGGAACAGTGATGTGGGGAAAGTTCATAGTGAATTCAAAGTTCATTTGATGAAAATCGGGTTTGGAATGACTGAGACATCCAAAAGTAAAGTAAAACAAAGCGATCGTAATAAAATGTGGGTCCCACACTTTATTAGAATCGCTCTGTTTTGGATATCTCAGCCATTTCAAAACCAATTTTCGTCAAATAAATGTTGAGTTCCTCATGGAATTACATGCTCTTTCATATTTCAGAAGAGGTTTCTCATTATCTCACCAAAAAATATCAGAAACCTGAAATTAAGTCTCAACCAAAACGATAGGATCCCCTTAAGCTTTTGTTTTTCTATTAGGAGAAACTAATGTGGATTGAGTGAATGCAGCAATATTAGTCGAACACATCAGTGAAGCTTGAGGGAAATCGGTTCAAAAGTTACGAATTTTAAATGTTCAGTGCCGCCATCGCTGGATAAGAAAAATATATTTACTCCCGGCGTCACTCTAGGACAATAATATGACAATATAAAAAGAAAATACAAAGAAATACCACATATTTTTATTTTCTTGCAAATTGAAAGTGCACTTAACTGTATCTCTTTCAGAAAGCAAGGGAAATAATATATGGCGGGTGGCGTACTGATACATGGACTCGAATATCCAAGTACAGCGTACCTTCTCTGCTACCATGTGTTATGGAAAAACAAACAAACAAACTTTTGGAACACGTTATCATACTGATAGACTTGACTCGAAAATCTACACTCAGTGTTTAAACTGTGAGATATAAGGGTCTTGCTCAAAGACTATACAAACTACACCTGTCGCGCCGTCACCTGTCCAGCTGCACGCAGCAATGTAGCGAGCTTGCTTGCCAGCTGAAGGTAACGGTAATTGATTGACAGCGGTGGTGTACAACGCGTGTGGTTGACTTGACAACAACACACAGTGTACATGTCGGAACAGACGGTCTTGGTGTGAAATCTCAAGGATTTTGCTTGATCAAATCGTGTGCAATGGATTCGAAGGAAACTCCAAGCTGCAATTTCTTCATGTGATGACCAATGTTCAGAAAGGCTTATTAAGGTAATCAAGCGTAGGTAAGTGTGGAGGGCAAATGAACAAAAATTGATTGCAAACGGCGACATCCATCCCTCGTCGATTTGTGCGGGTCTCCCTAAAACGTTAGTCCGATATACGACTTTTCGTGTAAGTCTCACAGTACGTCGCGTTCAGAATGTAGCGGGTAGATTCTAACGACAACGTTACTGAAAACAGTCAATAGGCTGATAGGTTTTCTTAATTTAGGCTGTCGGGCAAAGATAACGGCCAAGACAACGTTAAAAATGCATGCATTTACCTGGCATAGCAGTTGCAGTTGTTTGACCGTAACATTGAACAAGACTCAAGACTAAGAGTAAGATTAGTACTAGTAGTATTATTAGTAATATTTAGACCCCTACAGTAAAGTATAATGTTTACAAGTAATTCCTCCCCTACATTGTAGATCTATGGTATAAAAAGCATTGTGTAACTGTAAGGCATGCCTGATTATCAAGTTTCAGACCACCATGTACACTGTCACTGATATATTGTAGGTTTGTCAAATATCCAGTGTCATAAACTCTTTAGCTTTAAGTTAGCTGGCGCGAATTATGTCGCGTGATGTCCTAGTAAATTAGTCAGTGGTGTAGTAGACCAGTAGCAGTAGGCAACGCTGGCACTGGTCTGATGGTCCCTAACCAGTAAAAGTCATTGTTGGACCAGTAACTTTTTCAGGAATGGACCAGTAGAAAAAAAAAAAAAAAGGTAAGTGTGCAGCCCTGCAGTAAGTCTACTATTACCCGACTAACCCCGGGCATGGGTGTTTGGGCTGGTCGCAGTTACTGTAGTAGGGCAGTATAATACATGTAGGGCCTACCAGACTTTTGCAGTGCAGTAAGCAGTAGTATGCATATGGCATAGGACAATGACCTAGTAATCTTCTTGTACGTGATATAGGGGCCTACATTGTACATTGTATATTAAGTTTTTGATAGTTGATTACTGTGTATCCTGAGATCCTGAAAGCCACGCCTTATACCAGAATGTAGGAGATTCCAAAATGAGTAATTAATCCACTTGAATGTTGCACTTCCATGTATCCCTGCATCACACAGACAAATATGATGGAAACATTGTCGCCTGTGTCTTCCAACCCACTGGGGATGAACATGATGCCAAATCATGATGGACTCTCCGTCATACTGGAGGGAGAGGCAGATGGCTCGTACTCCCACAGCGATGCTGGCAGCAACCACTTGGAGGGTGAACGTGGCTCGCAGGTAGGAGACGTCCCTCAGCCAGATGGGGAAGGGTCAGCTAAAGGAGATGTTGCACAGAGTGAGCAGGGTGATGATGCCGCCGAAAGTAGCCCCACAGAGGATGGGCCAGGGTTCCAGCTGGGCGACATCTTGCTGTCCGGCAGGGGCGGAGTTGGGTCAGGTGAGGGGGATGGTTTGAGCGTGTTGCGAGAGTGGCACGCATTCCGCGGGAGGCACATCGAGAGCGTCGGCACCGTGGAGTTCTGTCGGCAGGTGGATCACGTTGATATCTGGCTGGACAAGTGGAACCATCATCAGGTAATGACGTGAAACATACTGTATATTCTTTGAAGGTTTCCATGGTGTTTTCTTGTTTAGATAATTCCTGGTAATGTAGCTAAAAGTGTTTAGCATTGTTATGAATCTGCAAGTTGTTCCTGAAGATATCCAAGAAACTATGATGGTGGAGCTTATGAAGAAATTAAAAATCATCAAAGACTCAACTGAAGCAGTTTTTGAAATATATATCATCTGTATTTTATGCTGCTAACATGTTTGCAGTAGAAGCCATCAGTTCTAAAGGAGAGAGTGCACATTTTGCTCCCCTACTATTCATAGCGATGTCAAGTGTTGGAAGGCATCTTGCAACGCAGCAACTTCTCCCAGTACAATTTCCTGTGGACCACTCTCCAGCCAGCCCTGCACCGGGACTTCATGTACACGGCCCGCCAGCATTTCCCAGGCCATCACTTCGACCCGATCAGCAGCCACACCAGCCGGGAGACGAAAGCGAGGCGCGCCGTGAGAAACTACCACCATGCACAGAGGTGAGTGTCATGTTCATTTCTTCTTTTGGTACTACATGTATATGTGTTTACTTTTGATTTTATCATGATCTGTACAAGATTCATTTAATGCACTTAATTATATTTCATCCTCCCACATGAATTCATTAAATGCTATTTTGGTGCAAAGCATGATTTCATTATCATTTTTGTTACCATTATAGTCTTTAAAGAATGGAAAATTCAATAAGGAATTTTGGGGAAAAGTATAGGTTTTGTTCAGTGTACATGTACATATCGTCGCTGGGGTGACAAGACCTTGTATCTCAAATTTTGGCGAAAATGACTTTTTTGCATTAGTGGTCAAATAATCGGTTAAGTGATGTCCTGTCCAAATCCCAGCTGTCTTACCCCAAAAATGAAGCCGCCCCGGCATGTCAAAGGAACGGCTATCCCATTCAGTATAGTGCTTTGGCCGCCATGTTTTTTGGCTCTCCTGAACATTTGACATTTTTGAGATACGAGGTCTTGTCGCCCCAGCGACGATATATGAGTTTATTATTATCATTAAAGGTTTAATACTGATATTCAAATATAAAACACATCATGCAACAGTAGTATCAGGACAGTCACAATGCAGAACTTAATCTTCGTACAGGTGAGAAAATTCATTGAATATGGTAGGGTAAATAAGCCAAAAACTTTGATAGTACTGTTATTCATTCATTCCATACCACTTCATCTGTAAATACATCATAGAAGAATTAATGTGAATGAATGATTGAATTGAGTTTCTCTTTGACATGTATATACATTTTTACATTGCTAAGAGCAGCTTTCATTGTGGTCTCTCCCTGATGTTAGTACATAAGAGGAAGGCTTACAAACTTTATGTGCTACCATCATTGTAATTGAAGAACTCACATAACATACATTATACCATATAAAGCATACATTTTGGGATTTGGAAAACAAACAAACCAAACAGAAAGCAAACAAACAAAAAGATTTTATGACCTTTCTAATCCATAAGAAAGTGTGAATGTGAAGGAGTTTAGACATTTGTGTATTCACCAAATCAAGCATTTATTTCTCTTCTTTCTTTTTTCCTTTTACAATTGAAGTAAGGCTATTTTCATGATCTATTCATTTTACAGTGCTCACGTGCAGAGACGTTTTGATGTGCAGAGGCTGAATACAGAATACATCATGCCAGTCATCAAATCCAGTCCTCCAGCAGAAGTGAAACAAGTGTAAGTTATCTAGACATTATACTGTCACTCTGATCTATTCATCCATTACTTTAACTCAAGATGACCAAATGTACAACTTTTTAGCATATGACCAAAAAATGGTTTATCTCACACCTTGAAATCGTCGGTTGAGAATGATAAGGGCGTTAAGCTGCCACTAAACCCATAGGCCCGAATTCACGAAGGTGGTACAAACAAGACCATGGTCTAAACCATGGACAAAAACCATGGAGCGCCAAGTGTCAAACAGAATATTTCGTTACGAAATTGGTCATTTCGTCGACAAAATGACTGTTTCGTTAACGAAATTATCATTTCGTGGACGAAATGTTCATTTAGTTACAAAATGTTGTCATTTCTTTACAAAATGATAATTTCATCGACGAAATGACTGATTTCGTAGCGAAATATCGCATGCGACACTTGGCATTCCATGGTTTTTGTCCATGGTTTAAACCATGGTTTCATTTGTACCACCTTCGTGAATTCGGGCCATAGTGTTCAAGACAACTTAACGCCCTTCTCATTCTCAACAGACGAAATTATCATTGTTTTCATCAAGCCATGTATGCTGCATAACAAGGGCTATCATTTTTTTTTTTTAGATAGTTCAATGCTTGTTGATCCTTGCCGCGTGGATTATTAAGTACTTTGAATTTGAACATTCAGAATCTGTTTGGTTCTTATATTTCTCAAATGCAGCAGTTTGCTGCTCTAAAGCAAAATTATCATTCACTTTTAAAGTGATATAACATCTTTCTCAAATATCTCATATTATTTGATTCTCTTCTGCGTAAATTTTGCCCATATGTTCTCAATGTCACAACAGAAACTGGAGATGCAGTATTAGAAACATCTCTTTTTAGCCTGAAGATGGTGGATTATTTGTTTGCTTTAATTTGTTTTGTTTGATTTTTTTAAATGACCACATGACCAAATCACTCCACCAATGGCCAGCACTAAGGACTGTGTCTTGCCCCTTTTCATTCTGTCAGATCTTTCAAGTCTGGATGGGACCGATTAAAACCATCAAACAGTGCACCACTGGTCAAGCTACCAGTCGTCCGGCACACCAAGTCCTTTGTACACCCCCTGAGTCATTCCGCACCAAACTTGAACAGGTGAGTACAGTGTAAAATCGATTACTAAGTGAATATCAACACATTCATGCCAACATAATTATATTTGCTCCGCAGACGCTTGCTTAGCTAGTGTGAAGGGAGTGGCATACTTTGTTGCTAACCAAGAAAACAAAGACTATCTAATCTTTGCATTTGATAAAGCTATTTGATGTTTATTCTTTCCATTATTGATGCTGCATTTATAGCCTGTGCCAAAGGATGATTACATAATTGTAAACATTAACCCGTTGAGGACGATTTGATTTTGCTACAACACGCATTTCCCATAGACACTTGCCCGAGAATACTCGGGACTCGTCCTCAACGGGTTAAAGCAGGAAAAGAATGATTTTGGAGTATGTAAATGTTGTTGAATCAATCACAGCTATTACATATCTGCTCAAATGAAACTATCTTCTGTATGACATATTTTTTTAGGAATTGAAGGGAAAAAGAAATAATCTCTTCTCCTGTGTATGCTTTTATATTTTGATTACATGAAAGAAAGAAATGAGAAGGTGTAAAATGTTAGATATTCCCACACACACTTCTTCCTTACAAATGTATAATGGAGGATATAATTTGTTGTATTATGTGTGGGGGGAATGCACCATACAAACACTGCTTTTTAGCATTCCTCCTCTTTCCAGCATTTCTGCAAACTTAAAATATTCTGTAAACTTATCTTTTATTATGTATTGTGATGTAATTTATGTATTCAATTTCTGTAAAATATTCATATCTTTTTGTTGGAAATGGGAAAAAAATTAATGAATAAATGAATGAATGAACAAACGAATGAACGAACGAACGAACGAACGAATAAATGAGTGAATAAATGATTGAATGAATGAACGCGGATAATGGTTCAGTACTTCATTCACCAAACCCACTCCTCAATGTTTCTTAATTCCAACCAATCATTCTTTACAGAGTGAAGGAGGATCAGCCAATCAGGAGACACATGCAGGACCACTTGGGCCATTCCATTTCAAGAAAGAAGAGTGCGTGGAGCGAGAGGAGGCGGAGGGGCTACAACCCAGTCGATGAGTCCAACATACCCCTCCTGACCAAGGCCTTGACTGACATTCACCTCTATTGGGCAAGACCTACCTTGGTATGAAGTTAATTAGCTGTTCGATACTGAAATCCCTATAGACTTGAAACACAGTCTACCAGGTTTTCATAGGGGATGGGTTAAATTGTGTGTTTATATCAAGTATGCCTTTTTCCACATACATTTTTACAAGGTATAAGGTCGTACTTGCAAGCTACACAATATTTATCTTGCGGGATTAGACTAATTAAAGGCAAGGGTCAGGGCAGTGGGTTTTTTTTTTCATCTTCTTTCCTTCCTTCTTTCTTTCTTTTTTTCTTTCTTTCTTGTATCACATTGAAGTCATAGCCATGTCCATAGAAATGTTATTTCCTTTCAACACATTACTATAATTATGGAAGGCTTCAGTGGCTTCCTGTAACATTCTTGTTTGAAAAAGGAATGCAGAAATCAAATTAAATCACATCAAATATCACTATGTTAGGGCTAAGCTTTCACCACACTTGAAATCACCTGTTGGGATTCATCATGCCATAGGTTTGTGGTTCAGACATATTATGAAATGTAAACTCATTTTTCGTAGTATATGTCATTTCTGTATTCCGTTTTTTTTTTTTTTTCTCTGCCATTTACATCTCAGTCAGGGACACGCGCTGATAGGCTGCCGCCCATAGACCCCACCCCTACAGAGGCGTGGCAGCTGTATCACTGGTATGCAGAAAGCTGGAATGGTGAGTTGACGTAGGCTGTCATCCCACTCGCAGACAGTGATACACTGCAGCAAGCTTTAGATCTGCACCGCTAATGGTTATAATGCACCTCCCAGGTTGGACAATCGGAACATGGTCTCGCACATATGCTGAACAATTTTTTTTTGTATTATAGCCAAGTCATAAGATTAGCGTGGCAGATCTAAAGCTGGCTTCTGCAAGCATTGTAGCACTATAAAAGGACACACATATACGTGAGTAGATCTCTCTCCCTCTCTCTGTTCTCTCTGTATAACCCTCTGTCGGGTGCAAAAGGTGGGACTATCTTGTGCAAGAGTAGGAGGATTTGAGACATCTTACGACTGTTCACTGCAGTCTTTCTTTTCCTTCTTTTTTCCAAACATATAGAGTAAAAAACTTCACAGAAAATCTTGGTAAACTTTAAGAGTCAGATATGCTTACTTGGCAAGAAAATGATTCTATTTTGTATCAAACCTCAAGGACATGTAGTAAATACTTTGGACCAATGGCAATGGTATCAGTCAACAGAAAATTTTAATGAAGTGAACCTTCCAATAAAACCTGCACTAGGTATGACGCTGTCTTTTTTTTTAATTAGCCATATTTTTCCACTCCACCAAAGGGAATAAACATCATTATCTCTCATGTTTGTGCCTCATTATAGTGTCGTTATTGCTTAGAAAGAATTAATAGACTACTAATGAGATTTTTACTGTGTTTATTTGAGCGATCACTTGCTTGACAATGAGGCAATTTTATTTGCAACCAGAAAAAGCAATGATTGAATTTGAACAAGGCATTTATTCCACACCATAATTTTTGTAAATTATTCTGCTGGCAGAGAGATAGACATCTTTGGTGTTCTTCACATGTAAATGGACATTTGTATTGATTACAGACAGGTGAAAACACAAGTGTTTTAAGATTTTAAGTGACTTAACATGACAGACATTAATGGGCAGTGCAGTTATTAGGCCGGGTGTAAGAACAGCGAAAAAGGCTTACCAAAAATTGTCCCTCAGTTTCAATATCCAATAAATACTAACCATCAATTTTGACTTTACTGGTGTTATGCTTGATATATTTGTCTCTCTCCCATTTTCTTTCACAGATGTTCAGAGGAATGAGTTCCTGCACAAGCTGCTCAGGAAGCTGGACCAACGACAGCTCTACTTTCTGTCCACTCATTCAGCGGTAAGTTTCTCTGTCTTGAAGCCATAACTTAGTGCTCTTCTTTTCTTATATATCTTCTCTGGGGTGCAACGTCTGTTTCCTTGTTCTCAAATCTTTTTAAGACAAAGATATTTTCTCAGAGATTGATGACTCGATACTTAGTTACACTACAGTATCAGAGCAATTCACTTTTATTTCTCATTGTGAAGAATAAAGAACATGACTGAGTGTTTCAACGAATCCTTAGAGAATATCAACATCACTATCTTCAAACCTTGGAACATTGGTCATTATTCCTTTTTGTACATTATAGTTTCAGTAGATTTTCTTTGTTTTTGTTTTCTCTTTCAGTTGCTTTGAAGTTTGTCAGGGAAATGCATCTCAGATACCAACAGTTGATTGTTTTTGTGGTTGGATGTAGCATACATGCAGTCAATGAGGCAGTCAGGCCAGAATTCTTGCAGAGAATAAGGAAGGCCCCATCACTTGCTGTCTTCAAATCTTTGTTGAAGATTTAACTTTTTTAGAAGCCTTTGATTAATCTTTACTTTGAGTGTGTGTGTGTGTCTAATCAGTAACAATGTTAGGAGCTCTGTTTCATCACAGCGCAGTAGAGTATATTTATATAGTAGCTGCACTATACAAATTTGTCTAATCATTATGACGTACACCATATAGGTGTAGGTTTGATTTCTGTTACAGGAGTAAAAGTATGTCCTGAAGTTCTTTAATCTCCCACAAAATGGTAGAAAGGTGCTTTAAAAAAGAAGTGACAATGATAAAGAAAATACAAACACAAACAAGCAAACAAAATATTATCATTATCATTTTAAAGATAAGAATTGTGCAAATTGCAGTTATGTATTGTGAATACTTCATGGCAGTACTATATAATATATAGTACCGCATATATATTATGTCTCTCTCCAGGGGCGGATCCAGGAATTCTGTAAAGGGGGGCGTGACTAATATTTCTGGTGCCACTTCCAGGTTTCATTTAATTTTTTTCTTTTTATTTCTTTTGTTTTTAACGAAAAATAAAGGGGGGGCATGCGCTGGTTGCGCCCCCCTCTGGATCTGCCACTGCTCTCAATATCTTATTTTTCTCTCACTCTTACTCCTTCTCTATCTGTCTTATTGTGTAACATCACAGCTGAAACAGTCGAGGGACTTTGTCTCCCTGCTGCCAGAGCACCTGGCCCTCCGGATCCTGGGCTACCTCTCCCCAAAGTGGCTCTTGGTAGCCGCCCAGGTGTGCAAGGCATGGCAGCACCTCGCCAGCCACGACGCCATTTGGAAGGACAAGTGTTCCCAGGTGGAAATCAGTGAGTATACTGTATATGAAGAAATATTTGCAGTACATGAATTTTTGTGTATTTTGAGCTTCATTTGGTTAGCATGTATTCCATAACCTGCAAAAATATCTTTGCAACAAGTTGAATGGTGTGCTTTGTCTGAGGTGCCTCCCTGGTGTGTGTGTGTGTGTGTGTGTGTGTGTGTGTGTGTGTGTGTGTGTGTGCGCGCACAAAATTGTGCCTTAGTATTATTAGAATTCATTTCAACACGTGTATGCAGTCAGTTTCTGTGCAGACCAGCCATACATATGAATGGATCGGGCAGCGCATCAATTTTCACAAATGGAAATATCAAATGAAATTCTGCTTCTTCTTTTTTTTTTTCTGTGAATTGGATAAGAACATACAAGTAAGCAATTGCATGGCATGAATTCAAGAACCCACCAATATGCTTTTGAGCCGCTCTGTGCGAAAAATTAATCGCGCGAAAATATTGACGTGTACAGTACTGGAAAGAATATCTTGGCTGAAGCAACCATCTTTTTTATAGTGACCACCTGCCCGCAGCAATCACACCGAAATCCTGTGCAATGAAAGCATGTATGTAATGGAGAACCTCTGTGTAGTGACCACTCACCTGACTTGACAAGGGATCTTAGGCTTGGTTTCAGAACAGATGACAGAAATATGGGATAGCCATTTCCAGTAGCCAGTTACCAGGTTACTATAGCTCTGTTGGCTGTTCCGTGCTTGGTTACATATACATGTGTGTACTGTACGTCTGTTCATTCATGGTGTGTATGTAATAACCAAGTTTGTGTAAATGATGGTCCTATTGTTCTCTTTGTGTAACAATCTTTACAATGATAAAGTGAAAAGTCCTTGTCAGATTATTGATTTTTAAAACAAGGAATTCTCTCGTTTCATTTTCCAGAAATTCCCTTGCCAGACAAGCCCTTCAAGTGGAAGACCATTTACCGCGATAACGTCTTTCTGCGGTGGAACTGGGACGAGGGCAGAACAAAATCTCTGGATGTCAGAGGTCATCAAGCCAAGTAAGTAAAGGAGCGATTCGGTTGCATGACAGACGTGCAGATTCATACTCTGCAATGCTGCTACAGTGCACTCCTGTTATAACAAGCAGGGTTATAACGAAATTCCGGTTACAACAAAGTAAAAATTCAGGCTGCAATGTTATCCACACTATGTATTTTTATTGTTTATTTGTTCGGTTACGATGAAATTTCGATATAACGAAAGAAAATTGCTGGTCCCGAGGACTTTGTTATAATGGAAATCCACTGTACTTAATAAAGAGTTTGACCGCAAAATGGGTTAAAATAAGCTCCATTCTTAAACATTTTGAAATAAGTCCATCATCAGAAAGAGGAAAAAGGAACCATTCTTGTAATACCTCACTAGTCACATAATAAGGAATAATCTTGAAGTTGTGATAAAACATATCCCATATTTTCCAATTGTTTTACTTGTTCTTTAGCAGCTTCAATGGAAAATATCACAAATTAACAGGAATGGATTTAGCTCGTTTTGTAATCTGACTCTTCATTTCTTCCTTTAACCTGTCGAAGATGGGCTGATTTTGCTATAACTCACATTTCCCATAGACGCCTTCCTGAGTATACTCGGGACTCATCTTCTGTGGGTTAATCTTATCTTCACTCTGCTTTGTTTGCTGATTAGCACATCAGACTGCTTGTTTTCCTCTCCCACTACTATTGATGTCTTGACACTTGAACGTTCACCTAACCGGGATCACATGATCATCATAACTCTAATGGCATTATCATGACTCTCATATGAGTTTCTCACATAGCTAGAATGATTTGTCACAGTCAGATTTATAGGGTAGTTAATAGCACAGAAATATGTATATATATCTTAAATTGTTCATAATTACACCATAGTGCAGTGTTATCCCTATTGCTATCAGTATTTTTATCATTATCATTATAAGTAGTGGTGGTAGTATTTGTAGTAGAGTAGTATTTGAGGTAGTAGCAGCAGCAGTAGTAGTAGTAGTAGTAGTAGTAGTAGTAGTAGTAGTAGTAGTAGTAGTAGTAGTAGTAGCAGCAGCAGCAGTAGAGGTAAAAGTAGTAGCAGTAGTAGTAGTAGCAGCAGTAGTAGTTTTAGTAGTAGTAATAGTAGTCATGATCATCATTTCTGTTAATATAGGTTGAATTGATAATCATTCATTTCATTGGTTTTGATAAATTTTGTTGTTGTAGAGTCATGCAGGATCGCAACTATTACTAATGTTAACATCATTGTCACATAAAAATAACAAACTACACACAATTTTATTTCCACTGTCTTCTTTAGAGTGCTGTGTGTGACATTTGATGGAGAGTACCGAGTGGCCAGCGGGAGCCAGGACAAGACGGTCAAGGTGTGGGACATCCAGACAGGGGCCTGTCTCCAGACCCTCAAGGGACACCAGGTAAGGCCCACTCTCAGACCCTCATCATTATGTAGAAGGCAGCTCCCTTGAGCACTCTCTGAGTGGCCAGGTTGGGGCCGCATCACAAACTGTGTGTATGTATGACTATCAGGGCAGCTCAAGCAGCACTTTGCCTTGAACTTGTGTACATGCAGGCCAGCCTGACACATTCATTCAGTTAACAGCACAGTGTAGTGGTAGCAGAAGTGCAGCAGCAGCCGTGGCAAATGTTGTGATTATGTCAAAGTATAATCTTTCTAGCGGGGAATTTTCCCCAAATGTATGCAATATTTTTATGTGGATTATTAAAGTGAATGCAGCAAATTTTGTTGGGCACATCAGTGAAGTTTATTCATTTTGGATAAACCATCCTTGGATTATGATTATTGCACTTTAATGTTGGAAAATCAAATATATGGCAGAAAGTAAATAGACAGAAGGTTCATTCCTTTGTTGCCTTCTTCTCCCGGCATATTGCAGAAAGGGGTGTGGTGTCTGCGGTTCTTCACCCCCCACCTCCTCATCAGCGGCTCCTACGACAACAACCTCAAGATATGGAGTCTGCGGAAGGGGTCCTGCGCTCGCACCCTCCTGGGCCACGATGGCGCCATTTGGGCCATGGCGCAGAAAAAGCATTACCTGGCGTCCGCTTCTCAAGACAGAACTGTAAGCAACTGAAAACAGCCAGTTGATTTCAGCTCATACCTTTTTTTGTGCTCAACTTAAAAGTAATACTAAATACATCAGTACTATATTTATGCACCTTAATTCTTAGTTTGAAGAAAGGCTAAAGAATACCTGTATCTTATCTGTATTTGTGTCTGTACTCAAGAATCCACTGACCAGTAAACCATGTATTTCGTCCGTAAAATTGTGCCTCAAACTAGGACCAATAATGTGTTCCAAACAAAACGATGGATTACAGATTAAGAACATTCTTTGATATCAAAATGAAATGAGCACAGGTCATATCTGATCATATTGATTGCAAAGTGGGGGATGATGAGTGTGATTCCATACACTTTTGCTATGAGACAGAGGTCTTAAAACATGACTGGGAATAGCAAAAGAGCCCTTGGTAGAATTCATACATTGAAGTTAAAGAAAAAGAAAATGCATAGTATCGTTAAGTATCGTTACCTTCTGCATCTGTCTAATATAAGAATTTTTTGTGCAATATTTCCTATGGATATCACTCAAATTCCATCGAGAGGAATGAGGGAGTCTTAACTTTGCAGTGGTTATCTCAAGTACTGTACATATAATAAAATGTGGAAAGCATAAATGTGCTGTGCCATTTTGATCCCTTTGTAATGCAGGTGAAGTTGTGGGACCTGCATACCTGTTCTCTGCTGCATACCCTGGTTGGGCACGGACAAGCTGTCTTCTGCGTGGACATCGACGACGACGGCACCATGGTCATAACCGGCTCTGCTGACAAGGTAAGTCAGTCGCAGACATGCCCCTCCTGTGCGGTAATAAAGAGGCCATGCACATGTTCACTCAGCACTGTCTCTAGTGTATGCCGACAGATTTGTATATACCTTTATTGTCTTTGATATAATTCCATGTGTTGAGACAGTGTCCTTACCTTTTTTGATATTGGGTCCTAATGATCTTCATTCAGGTTCAGAGCAAGTTTTTTTTTATTGTCATCCATTCTTTCTACATAAAATCTCTATTCCCATCTCCTATCCACACCAATCTATTATATTTCGTGATGTTGGTAAAAGTAGAAATTTTTGTGGTATAGAAATGTGGGTGCATTTCATGAAACATGAAACCAGCGCAAAATTTAAAAAAAACACTTTTTTTGCTTGTTATGATATGTAACTCTACCCGATATTTTGATTCTGCCAAATCAAAAATGAGCCAAATTCATCTTACCAGGCCAAGGTCGAAAAATTACATGCACAAAAAAAAATTTTGAACTTTTACAGTAAGTCATAGCTTTCAGAATCATCTTACTCTCTCTGTGAGAAATTTGGTGATTAGAAAGTGCAATCTTTGCCCCGATGCAGAGTATCCGTGTGTGGAGCATCGAGACGGGTCGCCACATCCGGGTCATCCGCATCAGCCAGACGACCTCCATCATGGCGCTCAGCTACGACAAGGGCTACTTTGCCTGCTCCGTGGGTGAGGTCGTGTCGCTATGGCGACTGGACACTGCGGCCTGCGTGAAGGTCTTCGATGAGCACGAAAAGAGGTCAGTATAGTGGGATGGCATCGCTGTTGAGTCGTTTCATAAATTTCAACCTGGATAACTCTGTTCTTGATTTGTTCTTCTTTTTGGTCTAACTTTGACTCTTCTTGGTGTGGCAAACGTGTATGTGATGACAAAAATTATGATTTAAATAGATAGTAGCATCATTCAATGATAATTTATTCATCTCTACATTCAAGTGAAGAATGTAAATATACATGTATGGTTTCATCAGCATTTCACCCAAATTGACTGTGTCCTTAAAGCAGTATGGTATCTTGAATCCCATATTTACTGCTAAGTTCTTTGTTTTTCAGGGATGTCATTGCTGATTATATAATGCTCAGAAAATACTTTAAATGGTGGTAACAAAGTGATCTGAAGTTTGATATTTATGGCAAATTCATGAAGTTAGAATTCCAATTTATGTGCTTGTAGTGTGAATAGCTGCATTCATATCATATGGGTAACACAGCATTTGCATTCTACATACCTTAAAAGTTACCTTTCATATCTCAAATTGAATTCATTTTGTGACACGTCTCGATCCATCTTTCATTTCCAGGGTTGAGACTCTCAATCTAAAGATCAGTGACACATCAAACCCAGACCAGCCCAAAGGACTGCTGGTCAGCGCCGGCCAAGACGGAATGGTCAAGTACTGGAACATTCGAAAGTGAGTAATGTGGATGAATTATTGATGTCCTGTGTGTCATTATTACCCTAAACATGTGCAATAGTTACATTGGTGGGCTTCTTATTGTTTTCACAGTTGTTGCTGTCATTGGAACTTTTTCATTATGATTTTTTTAATAACTTGTGTGTATAGAGATGCCAATTTTTACTTTTTTGCAGTATTTTGACCCTTTTTTATCCAAAATACTGCAGGTTTCATGGAAAATGTTGTGTATTACTACATGTATCTGTAGCACAGGAAGGGTAAAAGTACTGTTTCTCTACGAAAAAAATATGTCTTTTCAGCCCTCATAATACTCCAGTGCTGTATACAGGGTTGGCATCCCTGTATATAAAGTATAAGCCAGTTCGCAGTTCCACTTTGCGCATGAGCAGAAGAAAGGTCATTCGTACCAATAAGCATGTTGGTTTTTAAATTCACTGGGGCAAGCATCTGTGATGTAATGCTTATTCAACTGACATGTAATCTTTATAAATGCTGCTTGCCAGCACATCCACCTGACAACAACTTGGCAATATCAATAGGATATTGTTAATACATTCAATGCAAAATAGTGAAACAGATGCTTTCCCAAGTGTTAATTGAAGGGTCATTCTGATCATCCAGTCTACACATTCTTTGTAGACAGGTTTGTTTGGACAGGTTCAATGAATTCCATAATATTTGTTGCATAGAGTGTATGCATTATGCCGCTCTGAAAACGAGTGAAGTGCCCCAAACCGACTGAAAAAAAAAAAAAAAAATAGAAAGGTGATTTGGACCAATGTGCCCGTGAGCTGTCAAGTGACCCTAATTCTGCAGGAGGCTCCCTTAAAATTGAGACACCTCTTCAACACCCGACAAGAGAATGTAAAAATCTGCTTGATTTGGGTATTGTGTTTGGCCTTTGAGATGCATGTAACTTTCAAGTACCTCCCTGATTGCTCATAGAAACTTTCCTACTTTCGGACTGTGAATGCGTGCAGCCCTGGGAGTATAATACTGCAAACACATCTGTGTTGTCAATGTGGATAGAATGGTGTATTTGTTACAACAATGTGGGTTTGGTTGTGATTTGGTGCTATAGGAATGAAAGCTGGCACACGCTGCAATCCCGGAAAGGTAGTCACATCAGCAGCATCTTCACAGACAAGACCAAGATCATTGCCGCCTGCTCAGACTACAGAGTCCGGGTCTGGAATTTCCACATGACACCGTGAGGTGCTTCGGAGCCTCCACACACCCTTCCCTCCACCTTGCCTGCATTGTCTTCTTCGAAGGGAGGAGGGATGACTGGCATGGAGGAGAGCTTGAGGACCGGAAGTATGTCACTATTTGCTGCTGTCATCCTGCTAAGGTTGCCACGGAAACCCTGTCACGCCCTTATTTCCCATCTCAATGATGGGAGCTTTCAGTTGAGTTTAGGAAAAGAGAAATGATAGTGGTGATGGAATTGAATTGAAAAATGTGGGTTCAGTGTGATCACATTTCACCTTGGCATGAACTAGCATGTTGTTTCCTCACCTCAAACGATCCATTATTTTAGCAGAGGAATATTTTGAATTCATTAGAAGATTTGCAAGGAGAGAAGGGCATTTATTTTTGTCCTGTTAAGTGGTATACACACTCTCTGCTCCAAAGTTTCGTTTGTGAAGAGTGATGAAGGTAATGTGTATTAACCTCTTGACCTCAAAAAATCATTTCCCATCGATGTGATACATGCTGTAATGAGTTCATGGAAGCAATAGGTTCATGTGATTTTTTACTGGAATGAAGTGAAGGAGTAACACAGGAATAGCGAAGAGTTTCAGTAAGAGTATTTTGTGAACACAAACATGCAGAATCAATGGAGATGAAATTTCAATGGAGGATGAAGCAATAGTTCATATGTTTGTTTGTGTGTTTGTTTTGTGTTTGTGTATAAGTCTTAGCATTCATATCTTCGCATGAACAAGCGACTCTTGGCAATGGCCATAGTGTTACTGTCAAAATTATCTCGTGCTAACAATATTTTTTTTTTTTAGTTTCCATGTTGTATTTGTTTTGCTTTGTTTTGTTTTGTGGTGGGGTTTTTTTTTTTTGTTTTTTTTTTGTTTCTTAGCCACATCATTCATATAATGGCATGAACAAGCAGTTCTTATCTATGGCCATAGTAAATTGTTAAAAAAAAAAAAAAAAAAAAAAATGGCCAAGTCTTGGGGTCACATTTTCAGAACACATGCCTACTCACCAAACAGCGCTCAAGCTCAGATACAATAGAACAAAGCGATAGAATGTGTGATAATTTTGATGGCAAATTTTCATGTCTCTGTTTCTTGTTATTCATCTCAGAAAACAAACCTCGCAGATGAGGGTTTTTTTGTGTATTTTCTTATTATTATTAACAATTTGTATCCATTATATTATTTTATTTCATTATTCATTCACTTATTTATTCATTTTTTTTTTTAATGCTGCTGTGCAATTTCAGCCAGGATGTTAACACCAAAGGGTTGCTTCACAATGCATTGTTTTCCTGCATCTGTTGAATTCATGGAGAGAAATGATATATTTTTGTGCTTGATTATTTGCTGCTTTGGCTTGGTGCTTGAGGAAGAAGAGGTTTGAAAAACAAATTGAGTGGAACAAATCAAGGAGGTTCTAGAGAATGGAGTCACAACTGTCGTATTTCCTTTGAAGCTAGGTTCGATGCCGCCACTCGAAAGTATTTGAAGCATGTGGCAAACTGGATCTGCCGTGCAGATAGGAAGACAATGGACTCATGTCTCATTGCATAATCATCAGCCACTTTCAAAGGAAGATATGTCTTTGTGATGGTGATTACTTTTTGCCATCCCTACTAATAAAAGATAGGTGATATATAATGGTAAAGACACGGGGATGTGCGAATAGAAATTGTGCAAAAAAATGATGAAATGAAATGAAAATTACTCGACTGGCAGTGCCCGGCCACTATTTCTTTTATTAAAGAATTATACTTGAAGATTATTATTCCATATCAGTTTTATTTGTTGGAATTAAGTGGAAAAGTAATAAAACCGGCTTTCAGGAGGGTACAATTTTAAACACTTTCACATGATACAGCTCTGATTTACACTTTTGCACATATTTCTGGAAGGGAGTGACCTTTGTGTACATTTAATAGATAAGCAAAATATAGCCAACATTAAGTTAACGTCCAAAATGAATCTTCAGATTTCTCAGCAAGATGGCGGCATCAAACCTCGTCATCAAAGGCACAGATGCACCTGTTGAATTCTTCTGTACATCAGTAGAAAAGTGACAACTGTTTGAATAATTACAGCCAGTAGGAACTCCATCTCTTAAACCTCCTTGAACAAATCATATTTATTTAGATAATATCATCTTCTGTGGTTTGTAGAATAATGATGGCGATGTCGACGCGAGGCAAGATGCTTTGTGTCGCTGATATTGAATAAGTGGTCTATGCAAATATTTGATTTCACAGTATTCTGAACACATAAATACTACAGGAGCACACACACACACACACACATACATGCAGACACACACACTTGCATCCTTGCTTTTTCAATTTTTCATTCACCACAGTTTTGAACTGAGTCTCTTTACATTGATCACATATATTGTGAATAAAGGCACCTTCAAACGTGTTCTCATAAATTATCTGCCTCATCGGGATGGATTTGTTTGTAAACCAAAATGTCTTAGTTATTCATCTATCAAATGAGAGATTTATTTGTGTGGAATACCTATCCCTTTTGACTAGATCTCACCTCACTGCAAATCATGTGATATGATTGTGTTGGAAATCTGTATCCGTCCAAGATATTTTGCAGTTTGATACTTATTGTACCTTTTTTATACTTTTCATGAATCCCGTCTCCAAAACGAAATTGTATGCATGTCTGACATTCAAGAAATTGTAGATGTTGTGAACTATTTTGAAGTTAAATGTATTTCTTGATGCCATTAAGAATCACTATGTCAAATTATTCATGTCTCAAGCCTGTACTTATATGCAACTTTGTCACAATGTCTGTCAAAATGCTTGAAGGATACCATGGTATTTTTTTCTCTGGTGGAATGTTTGTGCAAGTGTCATATTTTGATGACAGATCAAATAATACATGTTTTTTCTTAGATTACCACTTTGCCTCTAGTAAACTTGTCTGTTCAAGCTGGGTGCAGAGACTGATAACTTCTGTAAGTTCAGTGAAACTTCTCATTGCATATCAATGTCTATTGCCAATCAAAATACTGTATGGTGTATAGTCCTATTTTTACTTGTAAAGTATAGGGGGTGACTGGCCTCATAGCCTTACCAGTTACTATGCTCCAGTGTAGCTGAAAGTTGATAAAATCAGAATGTGCATTTATAATTGAAGGAAAAAAAAATTTTTTTTTAATGGATTCGATGACGACTGTCCATGCAATGTATGTAGTTTAAAAAAAAAACAACTTCGAAATCTGAATTTCTGACATGTGTGGCATACAATATAGGCAATAAGATCTGAAAGGTACGGTGACACCCACAATATTACTGTTCCTTATAAATGAATAATTTCAGAGGAATTTTGGCATCTATATGTGGTTTGCGGAAAGTATTTTGTCTTCTATTAATGATGTAAGAGAAGGTGCCCAAAATATGCATTGGAGGGTATTGTCTGTGCTGAATGTGTATTTATCATATTTGTCAGTTTTTATGCAGCATGCAACCTCCCACCAATTCAAACCACTTGTTATAGTAATGGTGCTTCTTTATATCAAATTCTTATTCATGATGTACACTGTATGAATATAATGTGTACCTGTAATCACTGCATGAAGCTGCTTAATATCAATTACAAAAAAAAAACCCCAAAAAACAGGGGCATGCTTTCTTTAGAGATCATATCCAGGGATTTTGCAGATTTTATTTATTCATTCTTTTTTCTTGTTTTGCTCCGTGGTCTTCCTCTTACAGTGAAAAAAAAAAACCAACCCAAAATATGACAATTGTCTTTCCAGTTGTGAAGATAACCAAAGTTAATTACCATGGGACAAGTTCTACACAGTTTCCACCTTCATACCATTTTTACATGTGGTATTGTTTTGTTGGGGTCTATTTTTTTTTTAGCCTTTCAATTCATTGCTGCCAAAGACAATATGTTTCACATCAACATGAGGTAGATGACAATATCATCTTAACTCTGTTGGGGCCAGTGTTTCTCAAATTACCATTGAATCTTGCTACAGCATTGCCATTGATGGTAACAACTGAGTTAATTAATCTTATCAACACCAGTGATTTGTTAGGTCGTTGGTGACATGAATGATGACAATGATGATGATTATTTGTTGTTGTTGTTTTTCTTCTTCTTCTTCTTCTTCTTCTTCTTCTTATTATTATTATTATTATTATTATTATCATCATTATTATTATTATTATTATTATTATTATTATTATTATTATTATTATTATTATTATTATTATTATTATTATTATTATTATTATCATTATCATTATTATTATTGTTATTATCATTATTATCATTATTATTATTATTATTGTTATTATCATTATTATCATTATTATCATCATCATCATCATCATCATCATCATCATCATCATCATCATTATTATATGTTTACCTGAATTTCAGTCTTTTCCTTCATCTGGTCTTTGACATAGTTCGTGGTGCAAACAAGGTGCAGAATTTCCTCATTGCTAGTATTATAATTCATACACATAAAATGCAAATTGTCAATTTTCTCTCTGTTTTTTGTTATGTGTGTTCTTTATGGCACTGCATTGTATACCACTCGCTATGATTCCAAACCACTTGACCTGATCAACTTGAGCCGGATCAATTTCTTTGATAACGGGAATATGACCAACCCTCAATGTCAACAATCATTATGTGAACAAACAAGCATGATATACAGTGGTGTGGCATATGTACTCCAGTACTGTGGTATACAGTTTACGTGTGTGGGAAGTACAAATCAGAGAGACCACCAACGATGATGATAAAGTGTGCGGATGTTATCGCTGTACATAGGAATGGGTATGTTTATAGAAACTATATTTATGCATATTATATATTTTATGTACCACCAACAATGGTTTCAGATGTTTTGCCTTGCGTCCTGAATAAACCTTAAACACTCGCTCGCAATGTTTCATATCTTTGGCTTCTATTTTGTACTGCATGATTCACTATTTGCGGCCTGTCTTTACAGCTTGTTTATTGGTAGTAATTTTTGTGCATGTGTGTATGTGTGTGTGTATGTGTGTGTGTATGCGTCTGTGTGAATTGTGTGATATGACATAGACAGTCAATAATGCTAATGTGCACAGATTACACTATATAGTATCCCGTCATACACACCTATCGTTGGTATGAGAACACGTTTATCTACAGGTATACAGTGTACCTTACGAGCTTACCTCTTTTCCCCAACCCCTGAATATAAACCACGTATCACACGATCGAGGCAACACATACCACAAGAATAGTCCATTCTGCTGACTTGTATTTGCACCAGATTTGCACTCAAATACTGACCGAAATTAGCAAGTAATAGAAAGATTTATTGTGTGTATCACGTACATGTGGGAGTGGTATATCACAAATACGACGTCAAAAGGATTTGGAAACAAATCAGTTACAATGACAAATGTGAGATCATCGAAGAGGATCTGGATTTATTCATTATGAATACAGCGGAAATTTTATTGCCGAATGACTGTCGAAGTAATTATATAACTCTATCTTAGTCAAGAATTTGTTAAAAATGGAATGTGGTGATTTATGGACTTCGTATTTTAATTCGTCCAAGTACTGAAAAAAAAATATATCACATCCGGTTGATACGACATATTACGGCAGATTGCAAATATTACATTCAGTTAAAACAATCGCAAACATCTCAAATTATTAAACATACATGATCAGTTGAATTATACCTGTAGCAAAGTCGATCAGCGGTGTTTATACTGTGAAGTTTTGTAACACGAATGCGAATATGTCTGCATGTGCTACTTTTAGTGGTTACTGCATATATCTTGAGAACGTAATTTCTAACTCATTTTTTTCCGCTGCAAATTAAAGCCTTGTGGAAACATTTTCAAGTATCCCTCACGTTGTTACATTCATTTCCTATTCGTGTGTCTTACGCATATTATGTCAAGACTCATTCTTTACCTCCTCGGAATGTGAACTTTGGCCCCCTTTAAATACAAGAATCGTTTTCAGGATTTACGCGCTTGAGTGAACAGCAACGTATTTGCACACTGTCTATGGCATTTCAACCTCAAAATGCCATCAACTCTTTCGTTATCTTCCTTGTACCATACAGCAGTCCCACATGCCTCATACACGGGCACACTACCCGTGTCGCATGAGTCTATTAAACTTACTTAGACTGATATTTACTAGTACTTTATTTCACACAATATACGAAAGAGGTGACTTCCCCTTACCCCGACCATAATAGTTTGACAAGCAAATAAATAACCAGATGTGTCGAGATAACAAGAAGAATAAATGCATGGGTATTATTCAAAAGGCCAATTCATAAAGATCAAATGAAACAACACAATTTTAGATTTGCCTGTACTGTGTAACGCTAGTCTCTTTTTAATTATTCACCCATCCATGTCCTTATCGCTGCACGTTCATCTAATTATCAAATTACTCACCTGCTCACATGCCCTTCTTTAACAACAAACTGTCTCTCTTCCTGTCTCTCTTCCTGTCTCTCTTTTCTATCTATGTATTTATTCATCCATCTATCCATATCTACATCTATGGTTATCTATCTTTCTATCTATCTACCCATCAATCTACATGTACCTACCTATCCGTTATCTATTTATCTATCTATTTATCTGTCTGTCTATCTATCTATCTATCTATCTATCTATCTATCTATCTATCTATCTATCTATATACTCTTATACTTATCTTTCCCGTCCTGATAAAGAAGTGCTTTCTTTTTCTTTCTCATATCCCTGCATGACGCACGTCCAATCTTACAAACCTCACTTTTCTATGTCCCTTTTACGATAAAGTTGTTTCTCATACTTTTTTTTTTGTAATGCACTAAATTCGTACTCATTATAAAGATTGCAAGAGATCTTATTGAGTAACCAATGTACCAAAGATGAACGACAACATTTGAATTCCATGTATAGTAAACTAAAGCCTGTCGGCATAGTTTCTCATAAGTACTGAGGATCCTAAAAAGCTCTGGCACTTATTATCTTAAATGTATTTCATTTATCTAATGTACACGCGAGATATTTTGAATGCAGTCATGGTAAATATTAGTAGAAAAGTTTCATTTACTTTCACACAAATTCAATTCAGAATATTATTACTTTGATAAAAGCGACAAAAAGGCATACAACAAATATATTTCCAAGTCTTGTCGGCAACATTTTTTTTTTCTTTTCAAGAAACTGTAACACAAGTTGGAAAACAGGAACACAAAGAGTGCACCGTATACACAGAGACGAAATTTTCAACATAACCGCTCATTTGCTGGCAAATTTTCTTCTATTGAAAAAAAAAAAACTCTTTAATCACGAAAACTCTTTGCACGATTAACTGTTATAACAAAATGAATGCGTAAATCATCATTACTGGAACCTACGGCTCTTCTTGCACAATCAAGGCACTTGACGTTCTACTCATGACAGGATGTTGAGTACGTGTTACAGGAAATAGGTATGCTAGTGTTCAGTCGCAGATATCAATGTGTTAGTATCTCTCTGTGATAAATCTGTAGCCATTGGCACAAATAATGAAGCGTTGGACACGGTGTCCCTCGTCACACAGAAATATATAAATAGGTATCTGACAATGCTGGAATAAACATAACAAAGACATGCAGAACCACATGGGAGATGAGGTTTTTGATGAACAAAATAATAGGCTACCTTGGGTAAGTACACTTTATACAGGACTATTTTTTATATCATTAAGACGTGTTACAGCAAGACGGAAGAACGCCAGAAAGAAGCGAGTTTCAAACACCTGGAAACGTGACTAAGAGTGCAACATGTACTTGATCGGCAATGCACTGCAGTGTACTGTATTTCACTTCTTTCTCAATCATAAGCCTGCAGACGAAGTATAGTTTATTTCCATTGTTGGTTACTGCAAACGAGTTAATGCACAATTTTAGCACATTTTTGCTTCCATGGATTTAGCAGTTAGTCTGACATCCCACCAAATAGCGTGTTACACTACAATCACGATTATAACCCGAAACCTAAACCTAAACTCATAGAAAATCTGCAATCACATTGATCACAATGAGACAAAAAGAGTAGATTCAAAAAACAAAACAAAATTAACCAAAAAAAAAAAAAAAGCGATTTGCCGAAGCGAGGGCATCGATGTACGTATGCATAAATTACTACAAATATGCTCACACAGACAACAGAGCATGTGCGAGGGGTCACGTATTGGTGTACACATCCACTCTCCTGGGTGACGCGAGATACTGTTATTAGTATAAATCTATGACCTCAAAGTCTTAAATGGATCGCTTCCATCACTCTAGGCCATGTTGCCTGGAGATAGTAAGGGCGTCTTTTCCGCAGCAGACGGTTGAGGCTGCACGGAGAGATGGGGGGGGGGGAGGAGGAGGGAGGAGAAGAAAAAACATACAATGATACATGTACTAGTATACGAACAGTGCTAATACTAATAAAGAAATCGACTTGACACAGAGAAAAACCACTAGAAATACGCTAACGTAGTGGCGGATCCAAGAAGGCCGTGGGGCGCACCGGGCGCGCGCCCCCTTTAGTTTTCTGGAAAAATAAAAGCAATAAAACTAAAATTAATGAAAGGGGGTCGCGCGTGCGCCCCCTCTTTAAAGAATACCGATTGCAGTGGCATCAGAAAATTGCGCTGACGCTTATTTTATTTATCTATTTTGGCTTGCTTGTCAGCCGATGAAACCCGGAAGTGGCATGAGGAACGGCAAAAGAAAATTGCACGGGAGACCTTTTTTCCACTTGTCAGGTGATTAAACCCGGAAGTGGCACAATATATATATATATATATATATATATATATATATATATATATATATATTATATATTTCTTTCGGTGCCCCCACCCCCCCCCCCTTACGAAATCCCTGGATCCGCCACTGCTAACGGACTGAAACTATCATATACACTGAAAGAAGCTCGTGGTGCTTGTGGTATAGGAAGGAAACGCAGCTTTACTGACAACAGCGTGAAATTGATTTCGGTTCCAGATCTCTCTTTTACATCTTTCCTGTTTCTACTGTTCTATGATTCCTACCGAGCTGTAACTTCCGTGTGACAACAGCATCGGACAGCAAACGAGGTAAATTAATTCAGGAAAAGCATTGGAGCAGACGAAGAAGAAAATGAAAGTAAAAGATACTAGAGATGAAAAACAAAGGAAACAGGAGCAAGGAGACAAAGAGAAGAAGATTTTGAAAAAGATGAAGTATAAACGGAGGAGAAGGAGGTAAAGAATGACATATAGCTACCGGTATGTGATAAAGAAGACATACTAACTTGTAAAGAGGGAAGGAATTAAAAAGGAAGAGATGAACGGAGACCAACAAGAAGAGAAAGAAAGAGGAATAAAAAATAAAAAAAAAACTAGGAGAAAGGAGAAACAAAGAAGAAAGCACAAAAGGAACATTCACGGAAGAGAAAAGAGCAAGGGCAAAACGATAAGCAAGGCAAGAAGGAAGGAAATATTTTTAAACATGACACCTCGAATCCTTTCTACCATTATCTATCGCATCATTTCAAAGTTAAATATATGTTGTATTGACAGGCGTCGATGGTAATGAATGAGATCACCGCTTTCTCTACCTAGGTCTAATATATAGGGTGACACGACATTATTTGTTCCTGCGACAATTGCTCCGGTCTTACTTTCTCCGAGGACTTGGGGTTAGGGTTTGATTTGTGATGGGTTTGGGGTTTAGTTTCATGTGAGAATTAGGATTAAGGTAACTGGGGTTATGTTTGTAGGTAGGTTTTATGTTTGGCCTAGCGTACAGATATTTAATGGGAGCAAGTGTCGGAGGACCAAATGTCATGGAACCAATAGTCGAAATTTTTGCGGTGTGGAAATTTTTGCGCAACCAGAAGCAAGCGCGAAAATAAAATCACGGGAATATTTTTGATCGTCATATGTTTCAGTAATTAATGTCGTGATTCTGCGAAATCAAGAAAAAACGCGAAATTCTTCCAACCGGCCGAGCGCAAAAAAAAAAAAAAAAAAAAAAAAAAAAAAAAAAATTATACGCGAAAATATCCACTTTTGTTTTGATTTGTTTCTTTACTCATTTTCAAGTTATGTAACTTTTGTATTGTACAATTCATTGTGTATCGTGTATTTTTATAAAATAAAATAAAATAGAATAAATAAATAAATAAATGAATAAATAAATAAATAAATAAATAAATGAATGAATAAATAAATAAATAAATAAATAAATAAATAAATAAATAAATAAATAAATACATACATACATACATACATACATACATACATACATACATACATACATACATACATGAATGAATGAACGAACGAACGAACGAACGAACGAACGAACGAACGAATGAATGAATGCAGCATGTATCCCTAAAGGCTTTGTGTACGATCCACAGGGATCTCTGATGTAGTGGGTTAAGATGATGTGTCTTACCGTGAGAGGAGACGGAGGAGAGTTGATAGATCCCGTCGTCGTCGTGGGAATGTGGGCGTGGCTGAGTGAGCGCACCAGTTTGACCTTCCCGACTTCCACTTTCTGCCTCAGCTGGGCGTACACGTCATCAGATGAGATGATTGGTTCACCCAACACAACCTCAAGGACGTTAAAGAGCGTGATCACACCGATGTAATTCTGGCAGGGTAAAAAAAGAAACGCATTGCAATCGCCGTATATTAAGTTTAAAAGTTAGTTTCGCAGCTTTGATGTTCGGTTTGAGCTTGATAATTTAACTTGTTTACCTGCCTATCAGTTATTTTGTCTGACGGTTGTTTTTTGTGATAGTTTTCAGCTGTACAGGAAAAATAACGTTAAAGATGTCCAACGAAATCATTCGAGTCAGTGCGTATACACAGGAGAAATTGATACCAATGAGCAAAGTAATGAAATATCCAGACACACTTGCATCATTTCGAACCATGTTCCATTCGGTGGCAGTATAGATTTACACAAAACTAAACGATACTCTTTTACTCGAAGACATCCTATAAGCTAGAGCTAGACCATGCTGTCAGCGATACAGCTCAGCACCTAATTCTTCTGATGTCAGTTACGTAGTGTTTCAAGTGAAGGCTGACGTTGCGGATGATCGCGTGCCGTACGCAATGGGCCCGCAAAGAAAGGGGAAGGTGCCGAGGAAGAACCACTTTCTAATGAATCAGACTTTAATCGAACCATTTATCAATTTCTTGACAACATCCGGGTTAGTTAAGGTTGACATGCCTAGAATATAAAAAAAAACGGACGTGGTCATACTATATTTTCTAACACTTGAATTATTATTACCTTTGTAGTGTATATTTTGTTCAAAATCGTTCAAGTTTTTGTTTCCTCCGTTGAAATCGTTTACGGGTTGGTTTTCTAAATCAGCAAAAAAAAAAATTAATAAAAAAAAATTGGCAAGGATACTGAGAAAGCTTATGGGAGACAGCCTTTCGCGTTTGGAATTAGATGAAATACATTAATTCTGGTTTATTTTTTTCTTCAGTTCGTCAGAAAAAATATCAGACAAAACGCCCCGATGAAATGTCCCCATGCATGGCATCGGACTTTTACCATTCCTGTCATAGACGTGGTAGTGGCGAGAGTGGGTGTCGGCGGCGGAGCGTCAGTTTCCTCGGGCACGCTGGGCAACGTCGTCACCGGCACGTCGTAGATCGCTGCCATGCGGTACTTCCCGTCCATCATCTCGTCAAGGATGTTGTAGAGGGGCTTGGTGGCGGCGATGGCGTGCAGCGGCCGCCCGTAGTGCTCCAGCGACTCGGACACCGACTCGAGGTCGTCGGGGTCGAGGATGATGAGGTTCTTCACCACGAACTCGCCTTGGATGTTCTGGCGGTGACCCTTGTAGACTGGAACGTGTGAGAAACCCTTGCCAATGATCTGAAAAAACACACCCGCACAAAAAACAAATCAGGTTTTATTGCAAACGATTTATTATTATCATTATTATTATTATTATTATCATTATTATTATTATTATTATCATTATTATTATTATTATTATTATTGTTCTTATTATTATTATTATTATTATTATTATCATTATTATTATTATTATCATTATTATTATTATTATTATTATTATTATTATTATTATTATTATCATTATTATTATTATTATTATTATTATTATTATTATTATTATTATTATTATAATCATTATCATCATTATCATCATCATCATTGTTATTAATATTATTATTATTATCATTTATTCCACCAGAGAGAGAGCACATACATATTTTTACACATACAATTTTCAGGTATCACGGAGAGCCGATCGGTAGATGTCTGAATATCAATAGCATGGAAAGAAAAAACTCTCACTGCACTGCATATTTTTCGGTTTCATAAACACGCTTACTATGGGACTTTATAGATTTGCAGTCCATTTGTATGCAGTCCATTTGTTTTTAGCCCAAACAAAATCAAAATGAAAGAGAAAGGAAAGGCAATTAAAACAAAGGAAAACGTCACCTCCTGCATAGTCTTCCGATCCAAGACCCCATCGTGGTCTAACATGAAGACCTTGTCTATTGGAATCATGGCGTCCTTAGCGACCTTGCCCTCCGCGTCTAGCGCGCCCTTGATGATGAGCACTTCGTCCTGACTGAGGGCGCTGTCTTCTGCAGCGGCTTCTGGGGACGTCGCCTGCAGATCCACCAGTGCCTTTAACTCTAATGGAGTGAAGTGACATTAAAGATGAAAAGTAAAATAATTATAATAATTTGTAATGTGTCACACATATGTTGTTCTTTGAACGATTGTTATCTGTGTATGCAACGCTGGTGGAAGGCATAGTCCCACATTGACATTGTGGACAATAAATAATTCAATTAAATATTCAATAATGACAATAATACTAATTATAAAAAATAACAATAACAGTAAAAAAAAAATCACTCTTCGAGGAGGTTGGGTGTTCACAAAACGTAATGCCCGGTCCCCTAAAAAAATTTGCATACTTGCCAACACTGTAATTCACATTAACCAACGCGATTCGTTTCTTAGTTGGTCAACGTAAGGTATCATTGACACTAGACCCAACCATGAGCACTATCTGTTACCGCTTACAGCTCGTTATTCCGAAGGTTCGTTATTCCGAAGGGTCTTTATTCCTAAGATTCGTTATTCCGAAGGTTCATTTTTCCGAATTTCATTTTCGGATTAACCAATCTTCGGAATAACGAACCTTCGGAATAACGCCACAAATTTTCGGATGTACGAACCCTTTTTCATTTTCGGATTAACGAACCTGTAGGTATAGGGAATTTGCGTGTTTCGGATTAACGACCCTTCGGAATAACGAACCTTCGGAATAGCGAACCTTCGGAATAACGAACAGCACCCTCTGTTACCCCCCCCCCCCCCCATGCATAAAAACAAACAAACATACAAACAAACAAACAACCACACGAAACAAAACAGAAAATGTTCCGTGGCACCTTTTGGGTAGAAGCAGACTCACTGGCGGATAACTTTTTAATCGAGTCACAATGACAATATTCCTTGTATCAGTGGTACATCCATTATAATTCGATCATTTTGCAAATTTGAAGGCCGATTATTACAGACAGCGAACTTCCAAGCAAAACGCCTGGCGCACGAAGTTAGGAAAGCATGGGGCGGACTCGATCACACGCTTTCCGCAGCACTTTGGAGTCTGTGGTAGCTAGAGCAACGTCAATACATGTAGTCCAAGTGGCGGATCCGGGGTGGGGGGGGGGGGAGTCACCGGGCACCCCTCCCCTGTTTTTCTCTCTTTAATAACTCCTTTAATTTTCGTTCGTAGTGGCAGCAAAACTTTTTTTACACCCCACCCCCCCCCCCCCTTAAGGAATGCTTGGATCCGCCCCTGAGTACCTATTATGTTATGTATGTAAGCCTAATGTTAGTTACGCACTGCGGCTCACGTGGCTTGCAGTCCCCAGTTTCTAGTCATTTGGGCCGTCTAACTACAGTGTATGCATGTATTTCAGGGCTTAGATAATCATGATCAAAAAGTCTGAGTGAGCGCACAACCGTGACCAATTTGTTTTCATCCGAGCAGCACGGCACGAAGCTTTTCATGACAGTCCTTTATTTGATCAAAGAGATTAAGCCATTATAAGTAACAGTATAATATATGAGTGTGGGGGGAGGGGGTAATCAGTGGCTCCCAATCTATTGATCCACAGCTTGCACACTTATTGCATTAGAGACTGTAATATTGACCTCATGAGCTCGAACCCCAAAGTTGGGAATACTATACCTGCTCGGCGGTAGAACGTTCCCGTTCCCTCCCCGAGGAGTAGCGTGAGAAGCTTGGCGATGGGCCAGGCAATGATAAAGAGCAGGGCTATCAAGATGTACACGAACCTGTCGTGAGTGAAAAAAAAAGTTAACCTAAGTCACTGAAATAAGCCTATTTGTACCCTCGACGTCCACCAATAACTTTGCTCGATTGTGATTCTTAGCCACTAAACATTGACGTATAGTTTCAAACTAGGAATACCTAAGGTAGGCTTAACTGTCTAGGCAATATTGAAGTTTTTATCAGAATTGCTTTTGATAAGTCAACCCTGCAAAAATTAAATCTAACCGGGACCAGATAAAATTGTCGGCTTACGTAAATATCGACATATTCACCTTAAAACTGATACACGTGTTTGTTTATATATATGGGGAATAAAACAATCTTCAAATTAGTCAATTTTCGACTTCTTTAGGTTCGGCTTATGTCACGTTGACTGTATAAATGACCTCGACAAAGTCCTACAGGACAACATTATGTAATAACTGAGATCATAATTAATCAAATAATCAGAAATCAATTAGTAATAGTAATCCGGTGAATGTGACATTTTCATCTCGAATGATTTGAAATGTTGACTATTATGAGATGTCATTTTGGGTAGCGTCCATCAATTTTTACTACAGGCCTCTATCGGCTCCTTCCATTGGCCTGCTACTTTTGTTAAGTTTTTGTTATTTCCACTTTCATTCTTGTTTTTTAAATACCAGTCGTCGATTTATAAATGCTCATTGCAACCGAAACCTTGTCTGAGGGCACCCGGCGTGTCTTTGTGACATTCATTGCACGTAGAAGTCTTGTAAAACGACTAGGACTTACCAGGCTAGATTCGCCCCAATCGCCAGGCCGTATTTCGTACAAAGAGCTTGCGGTATAACCCTGTCGCACAGAAAAGGAAGGAAAAATATGGAAATTTGTTAAGAGTCGGTAACGTTCCTTCAAGGTGTAAAGAAACAAATAACCGGTATGCTTAAAGTCTAAGTAAAGTTAATGACATTATTCTCACGTTAGACAAACTTACGACTTAAAATCAATACACGCATATATCCATGCGGGGTAAAATTATCTTCACCTTAGCCAATTTTTCGACTTCTTTGAGTTCGACTTATGTCAGCTAGGTCACCTGTATATTATGACTACGACAAAGCCCTGTAGGACAGCACTACATGAGGTTAATATTCTCCATTTCGATTTTCTTGTGAGTTCACTCAATCTATATAATAATGTTTTGAAGTCTTCTCGAAAATACTTCCAAATGCAAATACAGTTGTATCTCTTACTCGGTCGCTTGATACTTTCGCATGGTCTATTCAGACTATCAGTAAAAAGGGATATCAAATTAGTTCAGATTTGGTACAATGAAGACACCCAAACTAATCACTTATGGATCTACCTGATGACATTGATGGTAAAACTGATATCGCAGATGAACTATCATCTTATTTTCGAGAAGAGTATATCAGTTATCATTATCTCTCAGACTGGAACACAAGATTATTATTTTTCACTAAAATGAACCCGGGAAAGAACATTCCTATCAATGTTGCAGAGGTCACTGTACTTATATGAAAAAAAAATCCGCAACTGCATGATGTGTAACATTATCTCGTATGCGACAAATATTCATTGTTCCTCCCACATACACAAACCACCACCACACACACTTGCAGGCGTTCACAATATACAAAGCAAAACAAAACAATGTCAGGTCCTCCCTTGATCCCAATATTCTCCGAAAGTAATCCGAGAACGCGACCCAATGCCGCCGCGCCGCCAAACAACTCACTCGCCAAAGATGAGCACGGCGGTGACCGACACGACCACGGCCACGATGGGGCTGGTGATGGCGTCGAGAAACAGCGGCATGGACTCGACCGCGGCCGCGTTGGCCAGGATGAGGGTGACGAGGAGGAGGTGGGAGTTCTTCACCAGGGGCAGGATACGCTTGGCGTACACCTGTTCGCTGGGCGTGCCGGCGGTGGAGAGGACCTGGAGCGTGGTGATGTCCAGCGAGAGGAGACCAAGCGTAAGTCCGGCCATCAGCCCTGTATACGAGTAATAAGAGATCGATGGTCATTAAAGTACATATCTTGATCCTTTCGTTGTTGTTTTTTATGACTACTTATAATAAAAATAATTCCTCGTTATGATAATAGATTGTTATACATTTCACGTAGTCTTGCCGAAAAGTATCTATTAGCTGATTGCAGGTCTTTTTAGTCGTAATTAAATCAGAATGAAATCAAAACTCAATCTCATCGCAGTGATGATGATGATGGTGGTATTAGTAACAAGCAGGGTGCAACATAAGCACTTGCCCGATTGCTTGGGGCAAGTGAAAATCAAATTCGGGCAAGCGTTTTTGAACAATGAGAACAAATGCTTGCCCGAATTGGGCAAGCAAAAAATTTTTGAAGCCACCATCAGACCCACAAAGTCAACCATACAGAAGCCAAAGATAATGGCTATTTAGTAATGCAGCACACTTTATATTTCATTTCAGCAACTTTCCAACACTTGCATTAAGAAGCCCCAATTGCCTACCACCCCAGGGGCCTGTTTCACAAAGAGTTGCGATTGAAGTTACGCTCGATTTAAGCGTAACTCGTTGAATCGAGCGTAAGTTCAATATTGACCGTAAGTCCTGTTTCATAAAGACACTTATTACAACTTTCAGTAGAGTGAGCGTTACTTGCGATCAACCAGTCAATCGCAAGTTGTCTTGTGAAATGGCGCAATTTGCAATTCATTGCAAACAGGCCCCAGTGATACTAGGCCGTACTAGAAGTATCAATCTCAATATGAACTTTCGGTTGGAACCCAAGATTTATTAAACTTGAACTGAATATAGTGTGTACAGCATCAAAATCAACTAACTCGTAAAGTACGATGCCTGAAATATAATCTCTCCAAACTGGTATGCTTTAATATAGCCTCTGACAATTTCCTATTCACATCCTTGTAAAATGATACTACTTTTCATTCATATCAATTTCCATGTTGTCATCTATACGTTCCAGGTCATTTCACTGTCATTACACCAAAAAATCGAACTGTGTATCGTTAAATGTCAACTGCATCAAGTTACTCAATGTTGACTTCATATAATCAGCCTTCCGCCATTGGCACATCGCGGAAACTTTTTTCCTTTCCTTTTTTTTAAACAGAAATACACATGCCCATTTGCATGCCCGGTCATTTTGATTACTGGCCTTCGCGTAATCTAATTCCCCGTGGATAGATTTCAAGACCCGACTTCAAGACGACCTTCGAGCCTGTTCTGCTATTTTCTCGTCACCTTCCGGGTAGCGATTTTTTTTTCCGTAACCCTAACGCGTCGAAATTGCCAATTGTGTCACTTGAGCAAAGACTATCGGTGTACTTGGCTGGTTTTGTACGCATGCGCTTGGACTTCTCACTGTACAGTATGTACACATATACCAGTGGCATGGTCGTCTGCTAACACAGAATCAGATTCGAATGTGAATGGCACACCCTTCAAACATAACAACGGGTTTGTGTGTATGTGTGTGTGTGTGTGTGTGTGTGTGTGCGTGTGTGTGTATGTGTGTGTGCGTATGTGTGTGTGTGTGTGTGTGTGTGTGTTTAAAAAAGAAGGTGATTCAGCAGCACAAGTGTGTGCGTAAGGCAGATATGGATTGGCTTGAAGTTACTAAGTAATCAGAAAGCCTTTTCTGAGATATTCATGCAGAATTCTATGTCAAGTAATACGCTACGCATGGTATAATGTGTATATATAGGCCTATATTGTACTGTGTGTAAGAAAAATATGATTTAGAAGCACAAGAGATAAGAATTCAGCTGCTTATTTTTGTTCAAATTAATTTCATTGTAAACATGGGCCTGAAATATCGATGAAATTCTAATGAAGAATATCATTTCTGTATTATTCTGTTCGCACTGCAAGTATACACTCAACAGTAACACGTTCTCATTAATCGAAGTTCCAGAGGAAAATGAGAAGTGAGGACACAAGTCGTACATGGTAAGTTGGAGCTTTATTCGAAGACGTTTCACATGAGCAAACCATTCAGCAAGTATATCATTTTACAAAACTCAGCACTCAGTATATCGTGTACAACATAAGCAGGGAGGTGACTCACCTTGCTGGTATTAATTCTCTCACCTCCCTGGTACACGGGAGGGTGCCTTTTTCAATCAAAGTTACAAATCACTGGTCACTTTGACTGACAGCGATCACTTGTGTTCAGATTATTTATGGGCTGCCTTACGCGGCAGCGGAGTGAGCGTCAGGTGGTGTCCGTTGACAAGCCACAAATGATTTTTTTTTTTTTTTTGGGGGGGGGGGTAGGATAATAGTGCTGCTTGATATAATGATGTGTACATAGGCCGTGAGGTAAAAGAAATTTCATTTCAATTCAATTCAATTCGATTTTATTGTCCGTTTCTGGAAATTTGTTTTGTTAGCATGCACACAAGTTACATCGATACATACAATATATACAGAGCACACGTTTAACATGGATACATAAACATGATAAAAACACAAGAGATATACAGCAATACTATGTCAATGTCATTGTCAGAAATATATGACATTAAAGAAAAATTAATCTGTATAAATCAACGTTGTGTTGGGTGTGGTGTGCATTAACATACACAAGTGTGTAAATATGTATCAGATTTATAATAACTATATAAAACTTTTAAACATACATCTTTACGTCTAAATAAGTGATTGTATATATCTCGAAGGCTATTTACGTGCGTGTGTGTGCGTGTATATGTGTATACGTGTGTGAACGTACAAAAATGTAAGTCTATGTTTTTTGACAAAACCGTATAAATTACATCCATACGATTGTTCTTTTTTTTTTTTACAACAGCTGAGATAATAGTAATTTGCTAGTCAACTGTTAGGATGGCGTTAACAGCTATCTGTGAAGGGTTAGTGTATAGGATCGCATTTGTATAACATAAAAAATCTACGGTTTAAAGATGTTAAAAGCAATGACAGTATTCAATGAAACATTGTGTCAACATCCATGTGACGTTTACATGAATGGTTAGTCCAGCGTGGCACGACATAACTACGTGCATGTATAAGGTTGAGCCAACATTGGTTCGAAACCAAGATGTTGACTCCACTAGGAATTAATCACCTACACAGTGTTCAAAAATTCATTCTGCCCCCCCCCCCCCCCGCAGAAAAGTGGTGTTTTGATGTGCTCGTCACTTAATTTATGAAGAGTATTTTGATAATTTTCTCCTTCGTAGGCATTTGTAAAGATATTGAGAAATTTATTTGAAATGTATTTTCCATGATGTTTTGATGAAGTAATAGAACTGATGTCACAGAGGTTATTTATAAAATATTTGGAGTGATTACTAAAGAGGATGAATTTAATACAAACATGTATTTTAAAGGTCCTGTTTACCGTTGAGAACAGTGATTTAAAAAGTAATGTTCAAGATAACACTTTTGATGCATGTGTAGGTCATTCCACATCCCACCATATAAAACGTTTTCAATAAAGCATGAAATATAAGGAGAGATCACTATTTTTCTTACTAAACCATAACTGTAGACGGTTTAATCTGGAAACATTTTTATTATAACTATTGTACACATTTTGTATATCTAAAAATACATAACATCGATGATAATGGTTCAAATATTTACATTGGTTGTTTCTATCCCTAACGCACATTTAAGAACTACTTTGAAGCACCAATGCTGGGTTTTTGTTTCATATGCAAAAGGTAAATGATGCCTTTACGTTAGAGTATGACATTTTGCATACATGTACTTTCTTTTCTATTCTCTTGTATAGGAAGTCGCTGGAAACGTCATAGATTGCCTGATTTTCTTGATCGATTATACTTTGTTGAAAATTAGAATGATACCTTTCTTAAGAAAGTTTTCCTCAATCTTTAACCAATAATATTTTCTTATTTGCCACTTGAGGGTTTTTTTTTTTTAAAAGAAGTTATCTTTAGTTTGGACTTCCCCTTACTTTAGGTTTCAAATACAGACCTGTAAATTCATCTATTTCAACGTTTGACGTTGTATCTCAGATCAGCAAAAGTTGTCGATTTCTACAGCCTGGATGCATTAGGATGCGTGCAGAAAATGCACAGAAATTGGTTAGGAAAAACATATATCACTAATACTAAAGTAGTCATATGAACGGTTGAATTGGCAGAAAGGGATGGAACAAACTTTATGAACATCCCAGCTAGCAGACGGAGGTCAAAAAGACGTCTCAATTTGGTCGCAACTACATGGTCAAAGTTGTCGCAAGTCTGAAAATGACCAGAAAATGACGTGATTTCAACGTCTCTTTGAAACGAATTTATCACGTCATGTTATGGACCTCTTGCTGTGTTATGTCAGTTTTGCGACGTATTTATTACCTAATATTGGTGACATATTGATGACGTAAAATTAACGTCAATTTTGCGACGTAATTTTTACGTCATAAACACGTATTAATGACGCAATCTACGTTGGTTTGCAACGTATTCATAGCGTTATTTAAATGACGTCTTAATACCATAATATATACTTTGTTTTACAACGCATTTATGACGTCATATCAGTGACGTATTAACGTGAAATTTTCTTCAGTTTTGCGACGTATTTATGACGTCATATTAGCGACGAACTAAAGACGTAAAATTCAAGTCAATTTTGTGACGTATTATTCATGTCGTATTTACGACGCATAAGTGAAGTAAAATTTACGTTGCTTTGCAATGCATTTCTCACGTCATATTAATGACGTATTATAACGTGAAATTTAGGCTACATTGTTTTGGGACGTATTTATGACGTTATATTAGCGACATGTAAACGTTATGTTCCCGTCAGTTTTGCAACGTCTTTGTGACGTCATATAATTAGGCCTACGAATTATAGTTTTATAGTTATATCAGTTTTTGGCAACGTGTTTATTACCGCATATTAATGACGTATCATGACGTTAAATTTACGTTGATTTTGGATGTATTTATGACGTTATATTAACGACATGTGAACGTTATGTTCACGTCAGTTTTGTGACGTCTTTATGACGTCATATAATTAGGCCTACAAATTATAGTTTTGTAGAGTTATATCAGCTTGTTTTGCAACGTATTTATCACGTCATATTAATGACGTATTATAGCGTGAAATTTAGGCTACATTGTTTTGGGACGTATTTATGACGTTATATTAGTGACATATGAACGTTATGTTCACGTCAGTTTTGCGACGTCCTTGTGACGTCATATAATTAGGCCTACGAATATAGAGTGTTATAGTTATATCAGTTTGCTTTGCAACGTGTTTAACGTTCAATTTACGTTGTTTTGCGACGTATCTATAACGTTGCATTAGCGACGTATTAACATTATGTCCACGTCAATTTTGCGACGTCTTTATGACGTCATTTCATTAGGCCTACGAATAGTTTTATAGAGTTATATTAGTTTGCTTTGCAACGTGTTCATCACGTCATATTAATGACGCATTGTAACGTTAAATTTACGTTGTTTTGCGACGTATTATGACGTTATATTAACGACATATGAACGTTATGTTCACGTCAGTTTTGCGACGTCTTCATGACGTCATATAATTAAGCCTACGAATTATAGTTTTGTAGAGTTATATCAGTTTGTTTTGCAACGTATTTATCACGTCATATCAATGACGTATTATGACGTTAAATTTACGTTGTTTTGTGACATATTAACCAAGTTTTTCGACGTCTTTATAACGTCATATTATAATAAGGCCTACTAATTATAGAGTTTTATAGAGTTATATCAGTTTGCTTTGTAACATACTGTCGTCAGAATGACATTATCACGTCATTAATGTCGTCAGAAAGACGTCGAAACTGTCAACAATAAGACGAATTTTCGTTCAAATAGAAGATATAAAAATGACGTCATTATTTAGACTTCAGAAAGGCGCAATAATTGTCGTTTGTTTAACGTTTATAAGCCAAGAAAGCAGACATCATTTAGGCGTCTTAAACTGACGCCAGAAAGTCGTATTTCTGCTCAAATGGATGACGTCTAAAAGACGACATATTTGTGCGTCTTTCTGACGTCTGGGTTGTTATACAAAGACGTCATAAAGACGTGTAAATTACTAATTTAAAGACGAGACTGACGTCAAAAAAATCTTTTAGACGAAAATAAACAAAGATACTGGACGTCATATTAACGTTTCAAACTGACGTCAATATGTCGTATTTTTGCTCAAATGGAAGTTGTCCAAAAGACGTCATTGGTGGTTATATAAAAGTCTTCTCAATGACGTATAAATAATTCTAAAGACAAGATGTACGTCAGAACGTCATGAGCACGTCGTTTACACGTCAATTCATGACTTTTTAACGTATATTGGAAAAGAAAACAAGGAATACATCTGAAAGACGCCTTTTCTTCAAGAACAAGGGAAATGGACGTGATTTTGACGTCATTTTGAAGTCGTGGCCAGTTGGTTTATCAGTATTTCAGTTTAAGATCTAATAAAGCGCTTGTGAGCACCTCAAGGTACAAATCATGATAAAAATCTATCCTACCCTACTCCTGCAAATGTCCTAAGCCTTATATCTACGTCTACCACCTATTCATATATAGTTGCTAGCATTGTTGTATCACGTTTAAGGGGAAAAATTTGTACTGCTTTATGACATGGTTGCTAAACTAGGTCACAGCAGCTCAATCTTGAAATATATAAATATGTGTTCATAAAACACGCTGAAGTTTGAATAACAAACATTTTTTAACAATAGAGTGCACAATTTCTGACACTTTTATGATTATAACCAGAATGTTTACATTCTTCAGACGTGAACAACGACCAGCTGTGACCTCGCTTTCATTTTCTTTCAGAATAACTCTTGATTACGATTTTTACGTTAGCATACACGAAACTTTGCAAGTAACGATATACTGCACACCTACCACACCCACACAAACACATAAACACACAAACACACAACACACATTGCACGCACTCGCACATACACACAAAGACACATACACAAAGTGCATGGAAGGTTTTCAGGCGCCCGCCGTCGAGTTTTCGGTGCAAAGAAAAGAAAGAAAAAAAAAAACACACACACACACACACACATTGCAACATTGCTGATAGATTCCGTACTTTTGTCCAGGCTTGGTATGGAGCTATATAGGACACCATTATGATGGCTAACATCGTTTAAACGTATATCAGTTTCCTATAAATGCATATTATAAAAATGCGTAAGTAGCATCTGTGACTCTGCACAGATGCTTGATGTTCCAACTTAATGAAAAGACCTTAAATTTGGCTAATATCGGGTAGATTAATTTTCTTTTGGTTATCCTTCACCATTAGAATAAATGAAATTAATTTGTGCCAAATAACAACACATTATATAACGATCGTTTCAAATCGCTTCCACAAATGTGTATTACTCATAAACTCATGAACCCACCTGGAAATCTGATACCAGTTTATGCCAGGTGATTGTATCTATATCTAATATATCGATCATGAAGTTTCATAAAAAATTACGAGTATAACAAGAACTCGAGTTTTGGAGCGCGCTCGGTAACCAGCTAACACGTGTGAATGCGGCTAGTGTTCTTATAAACAAACAAACAAACAAACAAATCAGTGTTTTAATATTCAATCATTTATCTTCATCATTTCATTGAATCGACTTACAATAAGGATGCTAGGCCATGTGGGCATTGAAGGGAGGGATCGAGTAGGAATATATTGATAATCGCGATGCTTATTTAGACTGATGAAAATGATGAAGCTGAAAATATCTAAGAGATTTCGTGAAGTTGTTGATGGATTGGTGACATGAAAAAAAAAAGTATTGATAAGTGCAATATGGTGGAGGAAGATTGCTTGTGGTAATTTGTATACGATGGTAATACGAGTAGCAATTATGGTGATGATGATGATGATAAGATGATATCCAGTTGTGAAATGATAGTAATGGTGTTTATGGTCGATCCCACAGAACTCTTTTCTGTGATCGATCCCTCAGTTTTATAATCTAATTGAAGCAATAACGGTAGTGATGATTGCTTGATATTAAAGGAAACCAAAACCCAAAAGAGCAATATGGATTGAGTGAACGCAGCAACATTAGTGAAAGTTTGAGGAAAATCCGACAATCGATGCAAAAATTATTCATTTTTATAGTTTTGGTGTTGTAATCACTGGATAAGGAGACTACTAGAGTCCATGACGTCATGTGTGGACAACAATGTAAAGAAAACATGAAGAGAATTCGACAAAGAAATCATTTTTCATGAAAATTACACATTCCATCAACTTAATTGATACTGACATAAGTTATGTTAAAGGCAGTAATCATTCCCCCTACTTTCTGAAAGCGGTTTTTATAGTATCCCCTTATCCAGTTGTACCAACATCAAAACGTTAAAAATGCATAACTTTTGCATCTTTTACAATTGTGCGATTTTCCTTTAACTGTCACTGATGTGTTTTACTAATGTTGCTGCTGTCACTCAATCCACATTTGGGTTTGGGTTTCCTTCACTGATGGTCGTTTTGGTAGAGGTAACGAGGCACTTGATGAGGAGATCTATTGGGTTGGCAATGATAGAGTGAACATAAAAAAATATAGACCTATCATCTATATTGATAGATCAATTCAAACCGTACGTGATATTAGAATGAAAATGAGTTGCTGTTTGCTTTATAAATCCTGTTTCAAAATGCCTTTATAAAGCTGATTGAATTAATATATTAATATAGAGATATCGAAATCGATGATTACTCTCCCCCAGCTTCTCTTCCCTCCCCATCTTCATCTTGGATGTTAGTGCATGAGAATTTAATCATATATATCTTGATCTACATGAACCTGAACTAAAAAGGAGCCTACTACGCCTTTCTGAATCATTTTTTTTTTTAAAGCACAATCATCGTGAGGTTGGAGAAGTATAAACCCAAATTAACCAAGTAGTGTATTCATGTTACCCAATTAGACCTAATGCCCACTTCGAATCTGATTCTGCGTGGCTTAATAAACATGATCAATGTTAACAATAGCAATTGCTGCAGTTGTACGCCTATATAGGCCTATATCATAATTCATTCCAAGCTTAGATTTCCAATTTACTTTTGCAAGATATTGATGAAAACTTCGAGTTTGCATCTTAACAACAATTTGTACTCCATGACTGAATTTCTCTTTTCTAATGTTTTCATCGAGACGCTCAGCGCTTAGAAACATTGTAATAAGCGCTTTATAAATGATATTTATTATTATCATTAACAACGCAAGTCTTGCGAGACAAAAAAAGTGTCAGCAGACGGCGAACAAAACCACAGGAATACCAGTAGTGTAAGCAGACGGCAAAGCAGAACGCGATGCCGATGGCGAAGTGGAAACACACACACACACACACACACACACACACGCACACACACACACACACACACGCACACACACAAAGCCGTTGTTATGACAGTTCACAAGGCGGCGTGCCATTCTCACATTCTAATCTGATTCTGTGGTTAGCAGACGACCATGGCACAAGTATCGCAACCAACTAGTACACTGATAGTCTTTGCTCAAGTGCCACAATTGGCAATTTCGACGCGTTAGGGTTACGGAAAAAAAAATCGCTTCCGGGTAGCAAGTCGCCACAGCCTCTGTGGCGGTATTATAATCTACTTTCCCTCTAGTACAGTAATAAATAGCAATACATGTAGTACATTTTTAATGTAAAGTGCAATAAGGCCTCGTCCTGTTCTTGAAGAGATATATCATGCCGCGTATATATAATGTCCCTGACAGCTTTTAAGGAATGCCAATACAAAACAAAGTACGCATGGTCATTGGAATGTGCACACACACACACATACACATACAAACATCAATATAATACATGCAAATATGTGATGTGTGTGGTACAATGTAAACCCACCTCCCTACGAGTACATAATATGCACACATACAAAAGCTACACACAATAAAGACAGACAGCCAGACCGATAGATAGATAGATAGATAGATAGATAGATAGATAGATAGATAGATAGATAGATAGGTAGGTAGGTAGATAGATAGATAGATAGGTAGGTAGATAGATAGATAAGTAGATAGATATGTAAATAGATAGATAGATAGATAGATAGATAGATAGATAGACAGATAGATAGATAGATAAATAAATAGATAGATATTAGAGAGAGAGAGAGAGAGGGAGAGAGAATTATCCATAAGTCGACCTTGCAGTGCAAAAACAACAAACGAATACTGCATAAAAGCACAGTAATGGTATGGCGCATATTGTGCGCCATATCATGTAATTTGTGTGTGTGTGTGTGTGTGTGTGTGTATGTGAGTAAAATATCAAATCAGAATAATATTTGATTACTGAACCTTTGATATGCCATCTTAACACTGTACATTGTTTACGAGCTGCATTAAGAACACTGACAGATGAAAGGAAGACTCTGCAATGGTATACTGAGTACATTATATACTTTGCCTTGAGAGTTTCTGGTTAAAACTAGAGGCAGAGGTGACGCCAAAAGAACTATTAACTGAATGGCGCAGCCCCGAAGTGAATGTTTTTTTTTTTTTTTTTTTTTTTTTTTTTTGTAGGCACCGAGGCCTAGAAACTCGAAATTAGGTACAGTATATTTGTTTTATATTGTGGGTCAATAATTTAAACAAAAGAATGGGAGAAAATCAGCTAAAATGCGAGGCGAGAAGTTGTGTGGTTGAAGCTTTACCTTGACACCCCCCCCCCCCCACACACACACACACACACACACTGAAAAAAACGTTCCGCGGCCACTGTACCGTACTTGCAGAGCCATTGGAAATATGATAACATAATAGATCAACACAAGGGGAAAGAAAAAAAAATACAATTTGATAAAACAGCATTATCCTCACTCTAACGTACCCTCGCGTTGTAACGTATAATATATTGTGCAAGCTTATTTTAGTATCTGATAATAATTCCAGCAAAGTTGCTTGATTATGACCAACGTGGAAAAATTAAACGGGCATCAGTAGTTCGGCCAGCTGTAAATTATACTTTCCATGTACAGATACTGTACCAAGATTGGATGTTAAGGGGGTCCAGCAGACTGGGAGCTGTGCTTTCAACGACTCAGGTCATCGGTTCGAGCCCACGCACCGTTATAGTGCCATGGCAGTTTGTCCAAAAGGGAGATATTTGATACGACCCTCTTTTTAACATTTTTCTTTATCAATCAGGTGTATATTAGCGAGTAACGTAGCACGGAACAGTGCTTGGAGCAACCAAAATATTCGGACAAATCATGTCATCATCACCCAAGTACTCCATTTATTATTAACCTAAAAGTATAATTTTCGCAGATATGCCTCTTCTTGTAGTAGACATGAATATGTTAATATTCCTGGCTGTCTGTGTTTCACTCGACAAAATGCATGTCAAATTTCACATATTTCTTGTTCAATCTGTTGAAAAAAAATTAAAAACAAAGTTTGAACTGAATTGAATTGAACTGAATTGGATTGAATTGAATTGAATTAAATTGAATTGAATTGGATTGAAATGAATTGAATTGAGTACCACTATAAGAATTTCGTGGGGTTTTTTAAAACATGAGTAAATAAAAAACAGTTTGTATCCATTGCAATTAATATTCTCGTCTTGTATCATGCTGTGATTTGAACTGACGAAAGCTAATGAAGAAATGGGTTGTAGTTGATATTTCATGGAAAAAAACAAACAAATGATATGATCAATTTTGTGTGATAATTTATTACACAACTGCAGTGAATGAGTTGTGAGGTGATAATGTCATCGCCTTTTCTATATGCGTAGTGGATGCGATCGATTAGTAAGTGAAAACATTTGAAACAGATTTCCTAACTTTCTCCTATCCACTTCTGATGAAGAAAGTCTACCGTTTATTGAAGAGATTCCCTACCACTTAAAGTTAGTCTGGAAAGAAGGAGTAACTGTACATTGAACATGCACTTGAATGATTAGGGCATATAAGCTATTGAAGGGGGACAAAAATGGCAAATCTACTCACCAGCGAAGAGCATGAGGGCCACGTAGATGCCGATGTAGACCCAGAACCACACGTCCCCGGGCCTGAGGGGACCCTCCTCCACCACAAACGTGGTGCCATTGCAGATCACCGTTGTGGCGTCCACCAAGGTGCAGTTTACGAACATGTTTTCTGCAGCAATGAAATCAACGAACCATTATAAAGTCTTCCGACAACGATCTTTTCTCTCATCAGACTACAAGCAGTGTAAAAGTACCCGCCTTTTTACAAATCATAATGACTGGGGAGGTTGCGTGTAACGGTCGCGATTAAATGGCACTACAGAATTAAGGACACGTGATGAATTTTGGATCAAAAGTGAAAATACTCAGACACAGAGATAAAAGGATAAATTGTATGACTACTTTAGTGTTCGTATATTTCGGCATTATAGCGCCGGGGCCACACACGAACAAAAAAAAAAAAAAAAAAATGACATTGGGTCACCAATAATTTCCAAACATGCAGGCTATCTTTCGATGGCCCGATCGTATTTACAGCTAAAATTCAAAATGAACCTTTATATTTCATTTTATACTTCGAGCCACTCCATTTCTTTTTTTCGGACCACCAAAATTTCACATCAAAAGAATTCAGTGGCCCGAAATGGCCACCACGCAGAGAAAGAAGTTAGTGTCGAAAACTGACTGACGTGTTGCCTCTGAATATGTTACTACTGATTACTATCTTGTTGAAGAATCAAATGTATAGTTATGGAACAGATATCTGACTGGTTAACAGTTAAATGTTTATCTGCCTTTTCATCCGCATAATCATTCAATGGATTTGTAGCTATATAGTATAAGGAGGAAAACCCGGGAAAATAACATTTGAATCAAGAGACAGAATCCGAAAATAAAGTTTCTTATTATAACAATACTCAGCAGAAACGAACGAACGCACAGCACATACACACACACAATTACACACACCCACACCCACACACACACACACACACACACACACACACACACACACACACACACACACACACAATAAAGCCTATGGAGAGAATTATGGGGCCTAGACATTGGAGGATCCGTTCCGGAAAGGGGGCGGGCGCCTGTACAAAATTAGAGGGGGCGCACGCGAGCCCCTTCATTTTTTTTTTTTTTTTTTTTGTCTTTTTTTTTTTTTTTTTTGTCTTTTTTTTTTTTTTGATTTCGTTTGTTTTACCAAAAAATTAAAGGGGGCGCGCGCCCGGTGCGCCCCCTCTGGCCCATCCGCCTCCACTGCTTACATATAAATACGTAAAGAAAAGAAAGAATTACAGTGAAAAAGCTTCAATGGAAAGTCTTGATATAATATAAGTACGATTCAAATAATTCCACCACTACCACTGCTACTTCTATAGGGCCTAGTCTTACTATTTGTTTTTACTTCTTCTATTGTTACATTGTAAGGGTTGTGCTAGCTAGTATTGTCCCTTAGTTCTGTGGTTTCATTGAGTTTTCTTGACTAATACCTGAAAACATCCAGGGTCTTCTTCGCATCTTTCAAGCACCCCTTCACTTACGACATAATAATATAATTCAAAGAGTGTCACATAATACTCGAGAAATTCATTTGTATACTTATAATACGAAATCACTCTGAAGATTGTACAATGGAACTTCAGAGTGAGATGAGGCATGCTGAATGCAGTGCGCAGTACAGAGTGTACCAGTAACTTTGAAATCAAGCAATAAAAATGCATTTAATGTGCTCGGGCATTCACAGTAATTATAATGCCGTGGTATGGTTGGTAGGGTTGTAGGGTAATAATGCGAATCAGAACCACGGATCGCATTTGGAGAAAGGTATAGCTCCATAAGCAAAAGGGAAAGACGTACGTTCATCTGCGGAAAATTGCCGAACGGCAGCGGAATAGTGGGGCGGGAGGCTTAGAGGTGCAGGACACCTCCCTACCCCTAACCGCCCCATATACACACGCACACACATGCACACTTCTGGTTCTTAAAATCCCCTAGAAGAACCAAAGGGATGGTGCAGTTTCAGGTGAGATGGGGCTTCAGGTTTCCGACGGCAATTATGAACATCTTATAAAATATGAAAGAGGTTTTGATTCTAAAAGGGTTTATTCTGACGTGCAAACTGGTTTTGAAATGGCCGAGATATCCAAAGCAAAGAGATCCTAATAACAATGGGAGTCACCTTTTATTAGGATGGCTGTGTTTTAATTGTTTTTCAACCGATTTTCATCAAATAAACTTTGAATTCCTCTTAATTGCGCTCTGTAACATTTCATAATGTGTTGCTATATCTCGCAAAAAAAAAAAGTTAAAACAAGCTAAATCCTCACCTCAACCAATTACTATATCATCCCTTTAAACAAAAAATACAAGAAACACCAAAGACTTCAAGAGGATTCCACCCCTATATTTTTCTCCTTTTGGAGGAGGGAGAGCCTTGAATTTTATCTTATTCAAAAGTTTGGGATTTTGTTTCTTTTTTTTTGTGAAAAAAAGTTCAAGGGATTGTGCGATAGATGATGAAGGCATGCAATCCGTTCATTTTTCTTTCTCCTCGATCTTTCAGACACTCCATATTTTGAACAATATCTCTGTTGGGAACTTTGAACACTATTATGTACAACAATATAGGGTTTTCTTTGCCAGTATTGACACTCAAAGCACAAACAGTGTTAAAAAACAAACAAAACAATTTTCTCTCCATTCTGTTGGGATGCACATTCGATCACGAGTACTGCTCTTTCACCAACCAGTCTTCGTTCAGCAATTAAGAAAAAAAAACTATAAATAAATGATGATGAATGACGGATATAATTCGATAGACGCACGTAATGTGCATACAGACCCCCCCCCCCCCCCCCCCGGACAAATAACATGGTATAATGGCATATTGCTGGTACTCAAACCCAAGAAAAAATATTGTGAAATTTTTCTCTCCGCAAAGTTGTAGCAGACACTATCCGGTGCGTATTCCTTCCAACTATAGAGGGCGGCAAATAGAGATGGAGAGTGGTTGCCATATTTGCGTTTCAAAACAATGCTACATAGCTACGTACGCAACAAATCAGCGATACGACATGCCAAGATAACCCGACTGAGGGAAAGGAGAACTTATTGATAAAATACCCCAGGAATTCAAGTAAATATGCTTAATTGACTGCAAGAATACCCAAAAAGGTGAAAAGGTGAGTAGCAGAAGTCGTACTATAAATTTCATACCAATCACTGTTTACACTACCAAGTTTTTGCGAAAGAAAGCACTGCATTCATGCCAGTGAAAGGACCCCACTATGAGGTTGACAGCCCAGCTGCTGTACGGTACGGTAGGGTTAGTTTAGGCCGCAGAAAACCCCACACTCGCCCGCACGCTAACAAGGCTACTACTGACTAGACACAGGAAGCCCTGTGCATGCTTTTCATTTACGAGAACCTGTGCCTGTGTCAAGCCGCGAAGCGTCGTGCAGTCTTTCTGCAAGAACCAACCATTCGGGTGATCAAAAGTCTTACCTTCTTCCATACTGTGATATACTACTGTCTATGTTTCCATGCCTGTTGTAGTTTGTCGTGTTTTCTCCTGTGAATTGGTGCCAATAAAAGGCAATTTGTATTTGGCTCTCACCCTCGCTCGCGCTCGGTTTGGCTCAACCCCGATGCTTTCACGTGCAGTGTCTTCGTAAGTGCCGAATTTAGACGGCCCGTGTCGCCGCCCCGTGGTGCCCACGCACGGCGGCGGCGGTATCCTGTTCTTTGAAACCTTTTCTGTTCCGGGTTAATGATCGTTTCCAAGCGCAGTACACAAACAAAATGATGAAGGCGTGTGTGTAGTAGTTGGTGTACTTTCATGTTTATCAAATAATGATTAATCTGATTGTAGGTGGTTGGATTTTTTGTCATTTGTCAGTTTGTATGGAATTTACACATTTCACACAAAGAACATAGATCTAGACCTACAGCAAACATGTAGGACCTAGGTCTAACATTTATTAAATAAAACTCACTTGATAGATCTAAATGAGAATAAATTTTACTAAGTTGTATGGACTCAAGCTCACTGGGGTTTAGAATTTAAAGTTGAAGTTGAATACACACAAAACCTCAAAGTAACATTATGCCTACTTTACTAACAAGAAGCCGTGTTAGAACTAAGGCTGAAGAAGGCAGTTGATTTTTTTTTTTTAAGGAAAATTTTTGGTATTTATTTTTTACTTCATAGTCCTGCACATGTATGTATTTCTATAAATTTTGGAAGTGTGGTGTCACAACTGTGTGGGCCATGGCTGCACTTTAATATGAGAGGGTCTGCAGTAAACAATTTCAGACATGTCAAAATCTTGTCCTTATTTTTTCCCTCACAACGTTTGACTTACTATCCTACTAATAATGTATCACTGTATGTAGATCATCTTTCTTTGCATGTACACCTCAAAAAAACAATCATAGATTTATCATTCAATTTACGTCAAACCAAATCTTGGCATTTTCTCTACAACTTTGCTTATTTTGTGTCCAGGGTAACAATAATCTATAAGGCCAAGTAAAAAAAGAAACCAGTTTCTCGTCCTCGCGCGCATCGATTTTGGCCGCCGCATCGATTTTTTTTACTATTTACTATTTTCAAAATGGCGCTGAAAATACCAAGAAATTCATAATTCTCGTCCCAGCCCGCTCCCCGCCGGCATCGATTTTCAGTTGCCGAATCGACTTTTTTGATATTTACTATTTTTCGGCAGCCGAAAAAAGAAATTGACAATAATATTCACCTACCAATGGTGATGTCTCATTTCTAATTACGCCTTGCGTCCTCTACTTAACTGTAGTACAGCTGTAGCTTCTGTAGTGCGTATGTAATAACGCACGCATTTCACACTGCTCCACAAAGCAGTCGAACTGTAGTTGGATGGGCGGGCCGCGGGCGGGCCTGGGCTGTGATGTACAGCGCACTCTGTACGTCGTGAACGCGATAGCGGCAACATTTTTGCAAACAATCGCTGATATTCCACGCGTATTTCACGCATTGTTCGTATTTTTCCCCGTTTTTCATATTTTAGGCGGATGAATTGTACTGTACAAATGCTTGTGGGAGGATTGTATGGAGTTTGTATACATTTTCCTGTCATTGTGACTATGTGCATGTGCGTGCAGTGTCGGAAGGTACGGTAATGCAGTGGCCGTGCCGCACCGTTTATTGGCAAAGTGTGCGTGTCTGTAGCTGTGTAGAGGCCCTTACACTCTGCTCTGTAACGTTGCATCTGACGGCGATGTATTGTTATATTTTGAAGATAAAATGAATGCGCTTTTCCAGCAAATGTAGAATTATTAAATGGGTGTATATGATCTGCAAAATAAATAACTTTTCCACGGATTCTGGTTTGTCTCATATTTCTGCGGGATACTTTTCTTTACGATGTAAATTCACGGACACGGCCGTGAGTCGTATCATCTGTAGTGTGGTATACAATCATTCATCATCCAAATAATGAGTGATTATCAAATGTCTTTTTAGAACATGAAGAAACATCTTTAAATGTTTAATGCTATGCCATATCAGTATCATTTTGACATCCATCTGCAATTGTACAAGCCAGTTTCAGAGACTCCAACCCCAAGCACCTTCTGATCTGAAGATTCTCCCGCCTGAAACCCCTAGCAAACGGGAGACCCAAGTTTATGTGAGCAAAGCGCGAAGTTCCTAGGGTTATAGATGCTCTCTGGTGCTATCTAAGGCTTAATTTTGCAATATACGATAGCAATAAGTAAGAAATCCTTTCCAATGGGAGACATTGAGCCAGGGCGGGAGAAATTAAATCTCAAACGGGAGAACGGGAGATTTTGCAAAAGTGGGTTTTCGGCGGGAGATCTCCCGTCGAAAACGGGAGAGTTGGAGTCTCTGCAGTTTCCAGTTGAATGTGCTACAATTGTACTGTGAAGAAATGCAGATACATACCAGCTGTGTGGACACAAAAAGTCACAAACACCAATGATAAATAAAGCAGTGTTTTGAATATCATGGCATTTATTTCAGTCGTACATTTGTTGAAAGACATGTTTTATACCTGTTTCAATTAATAGCACAATACATCAGAATTGCAGGTACACTGGTATCAGAAATGCCATTACAACACTAAATACCAGTTTTAAGATGGTCATTTTCCCTTGACATCTGTAGTGGAAAGAAAAAGCAAATGTATTTCTGCATGCATGAAGTTTCATTTCAAGTATGGTATATATTTGTTTGAAAATGCACAGAGTGCAGGCAAGACATACACTTGGGACCTGGTCTCTCATAACACAGCTACCAGAGTGATATTTCATTTCATAAATTGGATATAGAAAATAGTAAAGCCCTCTCTCGTTACCTTTCTCAGAATTACCGGACGAGAAACACATATTACTTTCATTTTGACAATCCTCGAAAAAATAGTAAGATATCAAACAGTAAGGACTTCCCTCATCGCCTTGCTCAAAAAACCCGGACGAGAAACTACTTTCTTTTTTTACTTGGCCTAAAAGTATACACAGATTTTAAAAACAATGGTTTCCAAAAGCATGGCTATGTTGCTGTCTCAGAGTAATGTGACATACAGGGGTACAAAGAGTTACCAAAAAGGAAGAATCCACCCCAAAAATGAATAAATTTCAAAAGAAAATAAAAAATATTCCCTACAGAACTATACAAAATGACAAAAATCGGATAAGAAATAAGGAAGATCTATATGACATTTTCAAATTTCACATTTTTTCGGAAAACATTTCTTGACCAGTCTATATACAAATGAGTGATTTGATGATGTCATACCCTCACAATTTTTCATGTAATATATGAAATTGAGAAAAAAAAATTATTCTTAGCTAACGGGTTAAATTATGTTCTCATACCAAGGTACATAAGGTGTATATAGAGAATTAACATCCATACAGTGTATATCTTTTGGGGAAGGTTTTAAGGCAAGTTTTATATTTATAAAGCTGAAATATGATGCATCACGCGTTATATAGTACCCCGGGTAACCGCGTTTATAGCGCTACCTCACGTCCACTCGAGGACAGCCAGAGAAAAATGCATGCACTGTGTGTGTGCATGTACATAGCATTCCCATGCCACTGCATGTTATACTTATGCATGCATGGAAGCTGCGATACCACTAGCGTGTGCTTCAGTGCAGTGCAGTGTAGTGGCTAGCGCGCGCTAGCTCCAGCACCAAAATAATTTCCTCTCTTTGGCACCCAGGGTACAACCTTTTTAAAAAAATAAATAATTCAACAAAGTGGCTGATTTTTATTTGGTACCCCGGGATACCATTTATGTCATCATATCAGATTTTTGTCATATCTGTATGTGAAATGAAAAAAGAAAAATATGTGAGATCATGACATCGTCACTTTGTTCATGAATTTGAATATTCATGAGGACTGGCCTTTCTCTACCCATGCCTTTTCAACCAGATTCCTAACTTGAATCCTACAAATTGTAACTTTACTGTTTGTGTGTTTGTTTGTTTGTTTGTTTGTTTGATTGTTTGTTTGTTTGTTTGTTTGTTTGTTTTTAAAGAAACATGCCAGATAGGATGATGAAGTACAGAGTACATGTACACCTGTATTCCAAGAGTTCTGCTGCCCGATTTCTAAGTATAAAAAATGCAGTGTTGACAATATGCACAGCAAGTAAGAAATTTGATTATAGGACAACATGCAAATTACATCTTCACTGTCTAATATTTGAAGAAAAAAATACTCAAAAAAATGTGATGTGACGAGGGACAATTTGTTAATCTAACTGTAGTAATTACATGTGTGACTTTTTTGGGGGGCATCATTCATTTACTGTATTTTTTTATTTTAGGAGCAGTGTTCTCAGTCCGTCTAAAATTCACAAAATGAATTTTTCTTCTAGAATCCAGAGGCCATAGCTGTAGTCCCGCGGACTCCCTTGCAGCAAAGGAAGGAGGCGTTATGACCACACTGGGTGACGCTGACTCCTTTTTCGATTTTGATGGCGACCGTGACCAGAAGCCCGCCCTGAAAGGGGAGTACAACCGCGGTTCTACTCCTCCGTCCTGGCTGAAGTCCTCACCCCATCCCCCAAACTCAGACTCCAAGCATTCCAAGAAGTCTGACCCATCATCATCCTCACCCGTACACTCCCGGCCGTCAACCTCAGGGAACTTCACAGCCGAATCAGATGCCATGTCTCGGAGGAAGGACTCGCCATACTCGAACAGCTATGGATCACGCTCGAGGTCGCGATCGCGGTCACCCAGTTATCGCAGATCGACGCGAGGCCGGTCGCGCTCCCGATCGAGATCACCCTCCTATTCAGACTCTTTTGACTCTGAGGACTCAAGGCAGGACTCGAGGCGAGCCTCGCCCGTACGAACTAAGAAATCAACTCGTGGTCGCAACACCACCACAACAAACAGGAATTCTCACTCCAATACTAGTAAGGACAGTAGATCTTCATATAGGAGTTATGCAACAACTTATACAAGATCAACAAAGATTCTAAAGAAAGGTGAGTGAGTTAAAGTAAGTGGAGAAACAGGAACTGGCTACCGGTACTGATATCTGCATTTCATGTGTACGTGAAGTTATAAACAATCGTTCATTTGCCTTGTTTTTTTAATGTAAAAGTTCTACTTTATCGTCCTCAAAAAAGTGTATTTATGTGAACTGCAGCAACTCTGTATCCAAATTAAGGACTTATCCACCAAAAGGGTTAAGTTTTTAGTTAATGAATTTTATGTTTTCTTTTCCTAAGATTTCTCTTCTTTAGATACTGCTGTTACTTTCTGTGTACGTATGCCAAGTGCTTGATACATTTATCATTATGATGTACTTATCCAGGCCTGTACATGTACAATTCTTCAGTGTTTGCAATTTAGTATTGTTTCAAATTGTGGCTGAGTAATTTGTGTATATACAATGTTTTGGGATCTCAATGTCTTGCAGCACCTCCAAAGAAGAAAGGAGGCCGGGGAGGCCGCTCACAGAGTGTATCGACAGTACAGCAGTCGCCACGAAGTACGGAGGTCACGCGGCGCATGCTGTCTGCAAAGGGTCACACCATCAATCGCCTGCGCAGTGACGTCGACGAGCTCCAGCGCAAGTACGATGACGCCGTGCGCGAGTTGAAACTGGTAAAGCAGCTCCAGCGGCGGCAGGAGGTGGCGCTCTCCAAGTTCGAGGACACCGAGGAACAGCTGCCGCAGCTCTTGCGCAACCACGCCGCCGAGGTGGACAGCCTGCGCGAGCGGCTCCGCCGTGCCCAGGACAAGGAGCGCGAGCGGGATCGCCGGCTGAAGGAGCGCAATGAGGAGATCAACCGGCTGACGGACGAGGTGAAGAAGCTTCGCAGGATATCAGAGGATAAGCACCTCTTGGACCGCGATAAGCTCCAGCGAAAGGTGGATCGTCTCTCAGACTCAGTGGAGGAGAAGGACAAGAAAATACAGGTTAGTTCTGTCATTCACCTTCCTTGCTCAAATATCTTAGCCTCCATCCGTCTTCTTTCTTTATTTGAATAACCAGCAAATGCACACCTGCCAAATAGTAAATATGTTGCTTCTCATTTATTGTGGTTGTCTTATATCATTTTACTCCTTGAGTGCAGGTAAGCATGACAGAAGATGATTGGTATGTCCTCAGAAATGTTATTCTTTTTGCTGGGATTGCTTGTCTTGAGTTACATGTTAGGCAACATTCATGTCAGAGGGTCTACTCTTTTGATGTTGTTAAGTGGTGCCAAGTACTGCAAGTACTTATTACACTGACGTCATCACGTGTGCTGATTCAGTAACAGCTGATAATCGATCTGTGCTGTGTACTCTAATGCTCAAAAATATGGTAGAGGGGTATTTAGAACACTTTAGCATTCCTTTGGAATTATACCTTATTTGACTACCCCCGCCCCCTTTGCCTCTTAAACAGGAACTAGAAAGGTATGTGGAACACATGAAAAAGAACCACCGGCACGAGACTGACCAGACGAGGCACCAGGACAAGGAACTGCGCCGACGAGTCACCCAGCTGGACGAGGAGAATCAGTCACTCAAGTATCAACTCAGGGTGAGTGCTGCCTTAGTGCCATCAGGCATCATATTTGCTACAAAGAGGTTTCCCTTCTTGTGTAAGTCTAGCTCTAGCATAATAAAATGTTTTCTTAAAGGGATGGTACAGTATTGGTGGAGATGAGAATTGGGCTTTTAACTTTTTGTGAGATGCCAAGAAAACAATTGTCATATAGTACCGAGCATACCATTTAAAGAGGAATTCAAAGTTTGTTTGATGAAAATTGGGTTTGGAATGACTGAAACATCCAAAAAACATAGTAAAACAAAGTGATCGTAATAAAGTGTGGGTCCCACACTTTATTAGGCCCCCCCAAAAAAATTGTTGCATTGGCGTAACATGAGATTTTCAAATAGGGTCGGTCGGGCGGATTTTTTTTTTTTTTTTTTTTTTTTGCTACCTGCATTTTACGTGTAAAACTCGTGCTCAGCTCAGTAAAGAGTTACAATTGCTGCACCGAATGTACTGTGTTCATCTATTCTACAAATCATTTATGAGGCCGATATTACTGGAATTATACCCCTTCACAGAATTTAAAGATGTTAAAATCCCTATCCTGAATGTTTTCACTTCATATTTTACTATTTTGACTTAGATAAGATAGATGCAAATTGACCCATATGTACGATCTTTTCATCGCACACGGCGATCTCTATTACAGTCCCACATATACAGATTCGTGTAAGTTTTCCACACAAGAAACCTATGGCAAAACTGTGCACAATACATCGCAGTCTGAATGCTACGTATACACTGAATAAACTGTTAGAGTACGTGTCCGTGTTGGAAACAGATGACGTACTGATCAAGGAAGGCTTATGCGAGGCGCTAGATCTCTCCCTCGTACATCCGATATCCCCAGAGCCGTTTCCACTTCCGGGTTTGTGCGATCGCGATCGCAATCAACAAGATATTTGATATCGATAGCAAAAAAAAAAATAATAAAAAAACATGGGGTCGGCGGAATTTTTAGGGTCGGGCGGGTTACGCCAATGCAACAATTTTTTTTTTTTGGCCTTAGGATCACTCTTTTTTTTTGGATATCTCAGCCATTTCAAAACCAATTTTCATCAAATGAACGTTGAATTCCTCATAGATTTATGGCTTTCATGTTTGCAAACAATCAGAGGTGATGTCATCAATTCACAACATCCCCATTCATTTTTCTCCTCTCCCACCTTCTTTTGAGAGGCAGCACCCTGACTTTGCCCTTTAACAAGTAATCCCCCCCCAAAAAAAAAAAAGACAAAATTTCTATTTGAGTAGCAGTGTCCATGTGCAAGCCTAATATTGTGTAAGCAAGATGTACAGTACAGAGACTATGGGTAGGAAAAACACACAACTGCAGGCCTGGTTGTGAGAGAGAAAAGATGGATATGTGCTCTTCGAAAAAAAATAAAACAAACATTAGAATAGGGGTAAAAATGTTTAAAAGTACATCCCATGTCGTTCATGCTTTTCACGTGGTTAATAAATATCTCCTGCATCTGTGCAACTAGAGCAGGTCTTGTATGTCCCCTGCAGTGATGCGATGTGAGCACTTACTTGTCTTTTACGTGATATTGCTTTGCAGGAGAAAGAGAAGGAGCTTGACATCAGGAATATCTATAGCAACCGCATCATGAAGCCACATGGCAAGCTCAACAGCATCTCACCTCCCCCCATAAGACCCCTCAAGCAGACGCGGGCGACATCAAACGACGACCTCAAGAAGACGAGGCCGACGCCGCACCCGCCCCCGGCAAAGCGCTCCTCGTCGGCAGAGGAGAAGCGGAAGTCGGATCCGGAGCCCAGCCCGCGAGCAGCCAAGCCCGTCAAGGCGGAAGAGAAGAAGGCGGCCCCTCCTCCGCCCAAGAGGGAGCTCTCGGAGCACGAGAGGATCCTCCTCGAGCTGGACGCGGGATCCAAGCCCCTCTCCCAGCCGCCGGACAAGGAGGTGGACATCTTGAAGCAGCTCGACGCGGGCATCAAGAAGCGGGAGCGGGCAGACGAGGATGCGGGCCGCAGGAGGGAGCGGGAGGCCCAGGAGGAGAAGAGGAGACTGGAGCGGGAGGAAGAGGAGAGAAGACGGGCGGAGGAGGAGAAGCGGAAACAGCGGGAGAAGGAGGAGGAGGAAAGGAGGAGGAGAGAGGAGAAAGAGAGAAAGGTATTTTCACTTTCTTCACTACTCAAGAAATGATACTCTTGGCTCAGTTTTGCTCCCACGTTTGTGTGTAGAATATGATGGTAATCATTCAGATATATTATGTATTAACTCACATTTTTTTCATTGGTGCTGGGGTTACCATTTTACCACACTAGCAATATATATTTATTTCACAAATATATATTATATAACTCCTTAACATTTTCATTTATTTGTTCCATAAGTGATATTGATGATTGTTGTGAGGTGGCTTCATTGTGACAGTACAGTTACATTGTAAAGGGCTACGGCATATCCTCTCATCATATTTTCTTCAAGCAAACTTGTGTTCACTTTCGTTATGTTGTGAACTGCTTGTTGAGGCATAATCTATTACTGTGTCAATTTTCGTGCTTTGGAATGTATTGTAAGATGTAAAGATACCATTATTGGAAACCTAAACTGGCTGATCTGCCATCTCAAGTTAGATTAAATGTAAGACTGTGGGGAGAAACATTGGTGTGTAGACCACAGATGTATATATCTTTCAGAGAAAATTCAAGCATGAATGTTCTGTATGACACTATTCCATGCTATGCTTGTCACTGTTCCTGTCTTGCTCCTCGTTTTTTTTCTCCACATGCGTCACTGCCAGAATGGACAGTTTAGTCTCTTTTCAGACTCTGTGAATTCAGAGCAGTCCACTGGAAACAAAACAAACTCATACAAACCCTCATTTCTCCAAAACACCAATAATGCCTCTAAGCCTGCCGGGCGCGCCTATGAGCCCTCCTTCTCAAAGCCAAAGGCATTTACGGGACCGAGTACAACGGCGCCCTCGTTTGCCTCCCAGAGAAATGCTCATGAAACGGACACATTCAAGCCATCATTTACCAGTTCACAAAGAAACTCACCAGATGCCCCTTACCGGCCATCTTTTTCAAACAATGCAAAGAACTCCAGTGTGGCAGGGGGGCAAAAGCCGGTGTTTGGGGCGGCGCTGAACCGGGCGGGTGGGGAGAAGGATTCGTTTGGGCCCGGGGTGGGGAGGCGAGGAGAAGACAAGAAGCCCCTCTGGTTGATGAGTGATTCCGCAGGACCCAAACAGGGAACAGCTACAGTCATATTTGGGGTAAAGCGTGCCTCGATTGATATGCTTGATGTGAACAGGCCGGAATGCCATAACAGTTTTCTTTCTATCTGTCAATGTGATTGCCCTGGTCACATCTAACCCTTTTCTCCCCTCCCATGTGATTGGTGTCTGTTTCTGCGTTTCTCCTTGCTTTGCTGTCTGAAAACACAACTAAATTACATTTTATTAACATTTAAAGCAAAAAGGAAACCATGTATTGTAAACCTGTACCCAATCTTGTGTGATGGGTATTTAACAAACAAGAACACAAAAAAATGTTGTAATACTCATGCACAAAAAGGAGGGAAAATGAAGAGGGTTAGGCAGAGAATTCTTTTACAAAAACTGTCACCATTGAAGTGACAGAGACCATTATAGCAAGAAAAACCTCTTAGAAAGATGAGGAGTACGTGAATTATGTAAATTCAGTAATGAGCCGATCTCATTAAACATTTTGCAGTAATTGCATTTGCCATTGTTGTAGCAAAGCAGAAAAAAATATCCAATCAATTAAGGGCTTTTTATTTAATTTTATACTTTTTCAAGCTGCAATGCTCGAAAGTTCCTGTTATGGCAACAATGCTTTCATAGATGTGAAGCGGGGCCCCGGGATTATAATATGTGACCAGCTTCTATTAAGAGTAGCATGTGTGTCAATATGGGAAAAATGGTAGCACTCACTAAACTCAATTCTCATGGTCGGGTATACGTCACTTCCGGTGTAGCAGGAGTAGAAACAAACAGCTCGCAGTACAGTACATGTAGAGAGCTGGAGTGTACATCAACGTGACTGTAGTGCATGCATGCAAGCATGCAGTATACGATATATGAGGTAGATACAGACAACTTGGAATCAGCATTCAGAATCCTTTATCTACCATTGTTTTCCTCAATTTATCAATAACATTTCCTTTGGCTGTCATGAATGTTAAAGATGGACCATATCTCACGGTTTCATTCAATTTCAAATCCAATTATGGAAGGAAAGTTCATAATTTCATCTCAAAAATATGCCGATGGTGGGTTTTTGTTTTACTCCAGCCACCGCTACATGTATATACCAGGATGTCCGACCATGAGAATAAATGGTTCGATATGCGGCTGTGTGATATGGTGTGGGTTCACACTGTACCATTGGTGATGGTCAGCACACATAAGAAGATTGTACATGAGTCCAAGATCAAGTGTGAATGTATCTCATTCTATGTAAGAAAGAGATCTTTGGTATAACAGCTTAAAGGGACTGTACAGTACTGGTTGAGGTGGGGATTCATGTTTTGAACATTCCTGAGTGAGATGATGAGAAACCTCTTATGAAATATGAAAGAGCATGTAATTTTTAAGAAGGATTCAACGTTTATTTGATGAAAATTGGTTTTCAAATGGCTGAGATATCCAAAAAAAGTGACTAGAGATTGTAATTTGTCATTACTGACAAATTAAGGTGATCCGATTTTTTTCTTCAATGATTCGAGTCCTGATCGCAATACGCATGACCATACAGGTTTCATCTGTGTTTAGAGACATTGGCCGTGTGATGTTTGGATTCTCATTTAGAAAAGGGAGTCATATCTGCCATCCTTGGTACTAAATTCTGTATACACTAGATAACGAAGATACAGCAACAAATACATATGACCTTTGACCCACCTTTACACTCCCAAGATGGCACCTGAGGAAAAAGTGGTTAATTTGTGAAATGATTCTTGCGACATCATCTATAAGTGTGCAAAATATGGGAAAGATGGGATAGGTATTCACCAAGATACAGGAGGAAACAGTTATGACCTTTGACCCTTATTTACATACCCAAGATGGCGTCTGATCAAGAAGTCGTTATTTCATGAAATAATGTAGGTGAAATGAACTAAACATGTGCAAAATATGGTGGTGATAGAGCATGTTTTTCTTGAGTTTTTGCAAAGAAAGTTGCGCAAAGAAAGAAATATTTCAATACATCGAAGATACGCTTTAATTTCAACCAAGTTTTTTCACGTGATCCCGACACCGTATGAAAAAACGAAGGTCACATTACGATAGCCCTGCGTCTCAGCTACAACATATTTAAAAATCTTAGAGAAATTCACCGAAGCATAAGTGAGCTAGTGCTCGATAAAGATAGTCATGTCAATTTTCATTTCCATAAAAATTGCACTCCCATAGAGATTACACGTGAACTGGTAAAATTTGACAAGGTTACCTTCAATCCATTTTTACGAGGTGATGTCGTCATCTCATCAAAATTGTGTAATTATGTTTATGAAAGAGCATTTCATAAGCTACAACATATTGAAATTTAGGTGAAAATTGGCGAAGGATAAGTGAGATACGCTCGAGTAAACTTGAAATTTGATGACGTCATTTTGAAAATTTAATTTTTTTATTTTATTAAGAAATTTGATATCTTTTAATCATTTTTTCAGTATCGCCAACCCATGAAATGATATGTACAACTCATCAGCTTTCAAAATATGTAAAGAAAAGGGGGGGTCACCGTCCATCCTGACGAGTAAAATCGGATTTAAAATTGGCGGTTTTTTGGCATAGTTGCACTGTATATCGCCATTGACGCGCGCGCGGAATTTCAACTTTGACGGGCCCGTATGACGTCATATTGAGTCGCATTGACTTGAAACTTGGTAGAAATATACCTTGACATTTCAGGCATCCGATCCGTGTGAAAAAACAGAAAATTTTTATTGCATATGAGCTGTGCGTGCGTACATGCGCGCGCGCGTACACGTCCGTCCGATTATTTCAATTTTTCAAAAAATGCTCCAAATGGTCTGAAACGTGTGCAAAAAAATTTTCAGCTCGATTTGAGCATACAAATATTTGAACGCGCGCATACGCGCACGTTTTAAGGGTATAGATGAATTTTGAAAACATGAGTAGAATCAGCTTAATTTGAACTACAGTTAAACTCGCATAAGTCGATCTTCTCGGGACTGAGCAAAACACATCGACTTAGGCGAGTTTCGACTTGTACGTAAGTCGAAAAAAATTGACTTAAAGTTACACCACACGTACATATGTACAAATGTATAATGTACATGTATGTTGTCTACTCTGGAGCCGAGAGGTGGAGCGGTGTGCCCGATATTTGCCCTTCAGCAAGACACTTTATCCACATTGATGCAGGCCAGGGCTCCACACTAACTTTTATTTTGGTGGCCCCAAAATGATTGATTTTTATTTTTTGGTGGCCCGAAAAAAAAAACAAACAAACAAAAAAAAAAAACAAGCAAAACTAAATCGGTCCTACGTTCGGTCCGAAAGTTACCGTTATTTATTTCTGATTGTAAAAGCAATCATCCACCATTTCCAAGTATTTTAAAACCTTCCGGAGCCGAATGTTGCCGTTAATCATTTTCAAATGTAAAAACAAGCAACCGACATTCATTCTAGGATCTTACGGAGCTGAATATCATCCTTATTCATTTCCGAACGTGAAAGCAAACATCCGCTTTTTATTTCATCATCTAAATGAGCCGATTGATAACGTTAATCATTTCCAAATGCAAAAGAAACAATCTGTTACTTATTTTAGCATCGTACGGAGCAGAATATTACCGTTATTCGATCTTCAAATTCAAAAGCAAACACCCGACATTTATTTTATGATCGTAAGGAGCCGAATGTTACTGCTGTCCACTTCCGAAAGTGAAATGAATATCTGACATTTATTTTGGCATCTTCAGGAGTCGAATGTTACATGCTATTTACTTTCGAACGTAAAAGCGAACTTTCGGCAATTATTTCATCATCGCACTGAGTTGAATACTATAGTTATTCATTTCCGAACGCCAAAGCAAACATTCAACATTTATTTTAGCATCTTCCGGAGCTGAATGTTACTGCTATTTACTTTCGAACATAAAAGCAAACATAAGACATTCATTTTATCATCGGACGGAGTTGAATACTATTGTTATTCATTTCCGAACGTTAAAGCAAATATCAAACATTAACTTTACCATCAAACGCAGCTAAATGTTACTGTTATTCATTTCGAAATTTAAAAGCAAACATCCGACAGTTATTTAGCATCGTATGGAGAAGAATATTACTGCTATTCACTTCCGAACGTAAAAACAATCATCTGACATTTATTTTAGCATCTTCTGGAGCCGAATGTTATTGCTATTTACTTTCGAAAGTAAAAGCAAACACCCGACATTTATCTCATCGTCATACGAAGTTGATTATTATTGTTATTCATTTCCGAACGTCAAAGGGATAATTCGACATTTACTTTAGCATCTTCCGGAGCTGAATGTTAATGTTATTTACTTTCGAACGTAAAAGTAAACATCCGACATTTATTTCATCATCGTACGAAGTTGATTATTATTGTTATTCATTTCCGAACGTCAAAGGGATAATTCGACATTTACTTTAGCATCTTCCGGAGCTGAATGTAATTGTTATTTACTTTTGAACGTAAAAGTAAACATCCGGCATTTATTTTATCATCGTATGGAGTTGAATATCATTATTTTTCATATCCGAACGTCAAAGCAAACATTCGACATTTAATTTTATTTCAGCATCTTCCGGATACTTTTTTTTATTCTAATTCATTTCCGAAAGCAAAATCAAATCTCTGACATTCCAAAAGTATAAGCAAACATCCGACATTTATTTTAGTATTATACGGAATCGAATATTACCGTTATTCATTTCCAAAATTAAAAGAGCAAACATCTGACATTTATTCAGCATCTTATGGAACCGATTGTTACCGCTTCATTTCCAAAACTGAAGGCAAACATTCGGCTTTTTTGGTTGCCCGGCGTGCGTTTTTGGTGACCCCGGTCGCAAATTAACCATTCGCGAAATCGTGATTCGATTCGCGAAAAGACTCCGCTAAATATAAGGCATAGATCGCTACACTCGGCAGGGGCTACGTCGTCCTTTCACCAGGTCTCATTACAAAACCAAAATCTCGCGTGAGTTCTTGCGTTACCTATTGTTAATGTTAACGAAACATCGTTAATTTGCGCTAGGGATCGTTACTCATCGTTGCTACAAACGTTAATTTTCCGGATCGTTAGTTTGCGTTACTAACGATTCAGGTGAAACCGCTTGCGTTAATGAAACGTTAATGTTTATTTACGCAGTTTCTTTTGGTATATACTGTATGTAAACAAAAACTGGCGTCTCGTGATTTTGACCGTGATTTATTACACAATAACATCTTATTCGACTTAGGCACAGTGAATTCAATGGTTTTTCCGTGAAAGTGTTCTTGGAATTTCATCGACTTAAGCGAGTATTCGACTTAAAAAATTCGACTTATGAGTGAATTGATACACGTAAGTCAATGGGGAAAAATCGGGACTTTTTAAAATTATCAACTTGCGCGATTATTCGACATATGCGATGTCGACTTAGGCGAGTTTAACTGTATATGTGACGTAAATTTCATTGAAAAATTCCATTCCATTAATGAGATATGAATGAGAATGTGTTTTCATATAATGACGTCATAGTGACGTCACGGTTGACTGATCACTTTGATTTTAGTTCGATTGTCGTCTTTCGGACACGATACATATATGGTATAAGATTGACATTCATAGGCAATGCACTTTCTGAGCTAACCTCTGCACAACTTTTGTCCAGAAATAAAGAAAGAAAGAAAGAAAGAATCCGTACAGATACAATAGGTGATCCGAGAGGATTCTCGGATCACCTAATAATAAAAGGCAACAGGCCACGCCTTTATTAGGATCTCTTTGTTTCGCCTTGTTTTTGGATATCTCAGCCATTTCAAAACCGATTTTCATCAAATAAAGTTTTGATACCCCTAGAAGTGCATGCTCTTTGACATCCCATAGAGTGGTTTCTGAATATCTCGCAAAATGTTAAAAAAAGCTAAATCCTCACCTCGATCAGAACTGTACATACCCTTTAACAAAATGTTTGTGAAATTTGTTTGAATCATGTTTTGATTACTAATTGTCGTTGGTGATTTGATAATTTATCAAAATATTAACACATTAATCAGCGAAAATTGTGTAGTGCAAACAATCTGTGTATGGAATTGCTGCACTGCAAACTATGTGTAAAAAAGAGGAAGGGAAGTCTTGCAGGGAGACTAGTAGTAATGATGATAATGATGTGTCACCTGTCTTTGTCTCCGTGACCAATTTTTATGTTTCTTTCATTTTTGTATGTTGATACATCACAGGAGAGAGAAAGAAAGCAGAAAGAGGAGGAAGGTAAGCTTGTGTCTGAATTGTAGACTATTCTCTCATCTTGTCCAAATGATTATAGTAGCCTGCATTTCATCTTCATGACATCGAGCTCCATGTGGGTTACCATGACGATGGTGTTTTTCAAATGCCATGGTCACAATGGCGTGTCTGCCACATTCATGATGATGGCTGTGCTATTGTGTTTCTGGGTTTTATGTGCATGTCTCACTATGTCTGTGAGCATGCTGCAATATAATGCTATTTATTTCATCCTTGGAAAGTGTTTTTTGTTGATTGGGAGCCAACTCAATAGGAAGCTTTGATAGTATGTGAAGGAACTTTTCATTTTCATGTGATCATTTGGATGTTTGGACTCATGTGACTTGTGTACGTGCACATATAGTTACTTAAAAACTACATCTCATTTGTGTCTTTGCTGTTCCGATGGGTAGTTTGGTATCATATGTGGTCTCAACATTGTAAGTGTTGTATTAATAAAAACAACCAAAACATGTTTACTTAAAAGCATGTACATGTTTTAACTCAGATTGTCGAGCAAACACTACTCCCATTTACAATGTCTTTGTAGCATCACAATTACTTGCTTCCAAAATTGCACCCATGAAACATACGCACAAGCCAGTTCACTGTGCCAAGCCAGGGCTGCTTTCAGCACAGAATATCACTGCTGTAGCATAAACACAAGTCTGTCTAAATAATGAATCTGATACACACGTACAGGCACACACAAAGAAAGAATGTATGCATTAAATTGACATATTGAAACACTTTCACTTAACTTTAATTATTCACCCCAATCCCATACCCATGTCTCCTACCCGTAGCTGCACACAAAAAATCGTCCGCTTTCATCTCCACCAACAATGCCCCCAAAACGCCCACTTTCGACGACGATGATGATGACTCAGACGAGGCAGACATCCCCTTCTTTGGCTCAAAGCCAAAAGCACCGGCACCCTCTAAGTCCAGTAATGGTTTTGCCGTCAACAGCGTACGAGACCTGCAGAAGTATTCCAGCGCCCGAGCTGGTAGCGCTGGCAAACCAGACTCCCGAGAAGACGACGGTAAATAGAAGCTGAGTGATGGCACACCCATCACCCTCCACCCTTTCACTCCATGAGGATTTAACATTCCTCCTTACTAATCTTTCCTCCATCTTCCCCCACTTGTGTATGTGTGTGTGTATCTCTCTCTCTCTTTGTCTCATCCAGTGACAAACTATTTCTTCTTTTCTGTCAAGTCTCAAATAATACTCATGTTCTTCACTAATAACACTGCTAATATTTCATATGTCCTACGTACCCGAGTATATCGATCCATATGTATTTCTGTCTGTCTTCTAGGATCCTCTGTCATTTCTTGACCAATCTGTGTCTGCAGATGATTGTTATAACAATCTCTCTCTTTCTCACAATTCATTCTTCTTCATTTTTTGTCTGAGATTTTTTCTCCTGACAGTGTACCTTGTTTTTACTTGTTCTCATCATGTTTTGATGAACTCAGGCATTCGTGATCTTCCTGTATTTTGATCTGGGTCCCGTCTCATAAAACCACGTTTCTATGACAAATTTGCTCTCAGTCAATCAGATGCAAGAATTTCAGTAGCTTGTGATAATCATCGTAACTTGGTACGAATAACAAGTTTTATGGAACAGGGCCCTGTTTGTACGTCTGTGTGTCTGTATGTCTCTATGTCTGTGTCTGTTGTTCTCCGTCTCCATGTGATTGGGCTGGACAGTAACACTGACAGTCGTCTCTTTCCTGATCACTGCAGTCAGTGATCTTTTTATATCTCATTTCAGAGCTGAGCATTATTGTGATACATACATATTTCATGACTCTATTTTCTTCTCTATCTACATGTATGTATGTATGTATGTCTGTATGTATGTATCTATCTATCTATCTATCTATCTATCTATCTATCTATCTATATATATATATATCTATACTGTATCTATCTCTCTCTCTCTCTTGTCTTTCTTGACTCTCCAAGACACCTCCGTGGAGATTAGAGGGAGCAATCAAGTGGAGATGCAATACAGGAAAAAAAAAAACTGAGAAAAAAAAATGCTTTCCTTACTCATTTTTCATTATGCATTCATATGTTCTCATACCTGACAGGTACATGTATGAGTTGTTATTGGCTAGTCAAGGGGGAGAGGATGTCTATTTTATATCCCACAAAACCTCATTTCAGTCCTATGGTACTGAGTGTAACCAATGATGGCCAGTACACCCAGCCATACAACAACAACTCCAAAATATATAAATAAATAAATAGATAAATGAATGAATAAATAGATAAATAGATAGATAGATAGATAGATAGATAGATAGATAGATAGATAGATAGATAGATAAATAAATAAATAAATAAAGTAATAGTAATAAGAAAAAAGAAAGAAGGAAAGAAAGAAGAAATCATTCCACTTTCATTTTCAGAAACTTCCATTCATGAATAATGTATCACCATACCATCTAATGTCACCTTTTTGGAAAGTACAGCTAAATGAAGGTAACTAGGGAAAATAATTGCTTCTGCCTTTGATAGAATTCCTGCCATGTAACATGAGAAAAGAAACTTCCTTTCACGTCTTCTCTCTCTTACCCTCTTCTCTCTCACTCTCTCACCCCTTCCCCCTTTGTTTTTGTATTTTTCATGTAATGCATTCATCAATGCAGGTCCTACTTTGCATAGATGCTGTGTTTGTGTTAGACATTCATTTTGATTTTACACATTTTCATTTCCATGTGAGATCACATCAATCTAACTTTGATGCACTACAAATTCACCAATGTAAAACAGTATCTGGATAATAATGCCAGACAGCTATACCTTCTTCCCATTGGTCAGCGGGAGGGGCGGCAACTGGCGTACGCCCCCCCCCCCTTTCATTTTTCGTTAAAAACAAAAGAAATTAAAAGAAAAAAAATTAAATGAAACCCGGAAGTGGCACCAGAAATATAAGATGTGCCCCCCCCCCCTTTACAAAATTCCTGGATCCGCCCCTGCAGAGTATCGTGCACGTTGAGATCTAGCATGTTTCTAGTACATAAAACTTAGTAAAGCATCCCATTTTCAGAGTATCAGTTTTGTTTGGAGTATCTTGCACTTAGATCAGGCATGTTTCTTATATACACCAAAGCATTCAGTTTTTCACTTCCATCTCTGCAAATGCATGAGATTGGGATTTTTGTGCATAAGGAAGGGCTGCAGTACATGCATTACCTTACTGTTCTAGCTTATACAACATTATAGTTCGGTGTTTGGTGCTTCAATAAGGTTGGGTTGTCTAGTGAAACGCACACGCATATCTAAGATGATGCATTCCTTGAGATACATGTACAACACAGATGTTAAAATAAAAACACGCAAACACACACTAATGGACGCATCATAAGCAGAGAGGCTGACTTGTAGCCTCGTGCTCAGATTACTGTAGATAATGGCATTGGGGGAGAGAGTGGCATTGAGTTTCCGCATGAGCGGGCAGGAGCCATTAACAATAAATGCATTGCTCCTACCAGAGTAAGCTCTGGGAATTAGCATCCTCCATTGTTTACACAGCATCAGAGGGTAGATGTACAATAGTGTCTCATACAAACATGTTAACATAAAAAAATTGTGCGGGGAGGGGGTGGGGAGTGCATGCTTTGGTGTGCTTTGATGAATGCACAAGATATCACTTTTTTGTGTGTGTAAAATACATATCTTGCCATTTATGTTAATGTGTTGGAAGCCATTACATATGATTACCCATTAACATCTCCCTGAATTCTATTACATATTTACAGATGAATATTGTGACATAGTATCGCAGTGGCAGATCCAGGCAGGGGCGCCATGGGTGTGCACCCCCTTATTATTATTTTTTTTTTTTTACGAAAGAAATACAGAGAAAAAAATTGAGGGGGCACCACCCTTTAATTTTATACAGGTGCCCTCTCTTTACGGAATTCCTGAATCCGCCCCTGTTAACATATGGAGTGATATTTACAGTTTAAAAAAAAAAAAAAAAAAAAAAAAAGCAAATGTGGATGTTATCTTTTGCATGTATCTGCTGTCAGAGGATTTTGTAAAGGAGAAGGATAGGGATGAATTCCACTGCAGGGGAATCAAGTCGAATGTGGAACTGACACACATTGTTTTGCAGTTACACACCCTGATAATGCTGTTTGATACATGCATTATGTACCAAAAGAAAATGCTCAGTGTGCGGGGCTTGAAGTGTCCTGTTTCAAGAAGCCTCCTGCAGTATACATACCGTTGTTACCTGGTATATCAAGGAGAACCTTGAAACTGCAATTTTAAAATTCCTGAAATCAAGATTTAAAAAAAAAAAAAAAAAAAAAAAAAGAAAATTCCTGGCCAAATGATTTTCAGTACTCTGTTCTTGCCTGTGAGTACATCCTAAAGTATGTATTAACCTGTAGACAAAGGTTTGATTTTGCTACAACACGCATTTCCCATAGACAACTGCCCGAGTATACTAGGTACTCGTCCTCAACGGGTTAAAAGTGTAAACCTTCATACACATGCAGAAAATATGGTCCATATTTTCGTTGAATGGGAGTGATATGTTATTCATTGAAGTGTACATGCCTTCTTGCGGCAATAAAAAAAGGCTTTTACTTGCAGGGTGACAAAATCGTTGTGTTTGCTCACCACCACTCGAACATTACATCTGCTCCATGAACCCCTTGTATTCTTCGGCCCGAATTCACGAAGGTGGTACAAATGAAACCATGGTTTAAACCATGGACAAAAACCATGGAATGCCAAGTGTCGCATGGGATATTTAGTATTTCGTCGATGAAATGATTATTTTATAAAGAAATGACAACATTTTGTACCTAAATGAACATTTCGTCCACGAAATGATAATTTAGTTAACGAAACAGTCATTTTGTCGACGAAATGACCAATTTCGTAACGAAATATTCCGTTTGACACTTGGCGTGCCATGGTTTTTGTCCATGGTTTAGACCATGGTTTCGTTTGTACCACCTTCGTGAATTCAGGCCTTTGAGTGCAGATTGGCCCAGAAAATCCTATGGACATTGTGCACACTCGCCATAGTCCCTGGCACAGTTTGGGTTAATTTGCCAATCAAAGATAGGTTAGCCGTGTACCTTCTTGCAATGAAAAAGTGGGTGGAATGATTTATTGTTTTCCACATGCCTCGACCTCCATTTGATTTTTCCCGGCAGAGAGGAGACGAAAAGAGGAGGAGGAGGAGATGGCTAACCAGAGGCGGAAACAGAAGGAGGAGTCAGAGCGGTTGGCGGAGGAGAGGCGCAAGAAGGACCTGCTGCTGGCCAAGATGAAAGAGATCGACACGGGCAAGCCGGACTCCCGCGGCAGCAAGAAGGAATACAAGTAAGGCACTGGGGGATGGTGCACATTTGGGAATGAGTCTGTGAAATGTCTCGGGGACTTTGATAATATGCAATGAAATGTGTGAGCAGTGTGTTGGTGTGGATAAGGCTTTAGACCCTGAAATCGGGAGGCTCTGGGTTCAAGTCCGGTGTGGCACATTCACCCTCGGGCAAGATGTTCAACTCCAGCGTCCCTCTTGAAATAGTGTATGTGTATTGCTACCTTGCAATGCTATATAAGGCAGGGTCCAGGCAGAGAATGATGCTTACCCTGATGACAATACCCTATGGCTGTCGAAAGATAGGACCAATATGATCATGGTGCTAAAAAAGCACCATCTTTTATGTAGTCGTCATTACATGTGAAGTAGCTGTCGTCCATTCCTTGAAAGTGGGGTTATTGTTTTCCGCAATTACGACTTTTGCTGTCTGAAACGTCACAGATTTATGACCAGGTTGTTGCATACACAAGACAAGAGTTTTCAGGTAATGAGAAGGTGCCAGGGTTTTACAGAATCTGTTCATTTGTCTCTGCGGTAGGCGTACTTGTCAGTTTGTGATTGGTTATAAAATTTTGCAGTGATACCACTTGTCATCTCCATTATAAGATATGTCAAATACCAAGTGGTCTGGCAAAGGGGGACCACAGCATTCCAAATTTGGAACTTCATCTGGCTTTTCTTTAATATGTGTAAATTGTGTGCTCTTTCTTTGGCTATAAGTAGTATTAGGCTACGGTTCATGCTGTAATTAGATCTTTGAAGATGTTGTGTTTCACATCTAAGTCAGTTAACCTCTTGTGAAGCATTGTTTGAAATGCCCTTAATGATTGGAATACATTTTACATAAGATAAGTCTTTAGGTCTTTGGATTGTTTTTGATATGTCTTAGGATCAATGATCTCACCCTAGCCCCACCCTAACCATGTCCCTCTGCCCACTTTCAGATTCCCTGCACCAGTTGAAAACCTTCACAATGGCAAGCCCTCACACCCAGACCTCCTGGGTTCTCCTGGCTCCGGGGGGAAGCAGCGCAAGGCGGCCGACGAATCATCCACATTCGGAGGTTACGCCCCGTCCTTCGGCCGTCGGGCAGCGGCTGGCGACAAACCCGCTGCCAAGAAGGGCGGTCTGTTCGACAACGATGACGACAACGACTTCTTCAGCACGCCGAAGGTGAACCAGAGCGACAAGAAGGCCGATCTCATTTCCAACCTCTTCAGCGGCAACGACAGCCCCAATGCTCCTGCCTCCAAGAACCGTAGCTCGCTGGAGGGGACGGTTTTCTCGACGTCCACCAAAGCCAAGCCCGTGGCAGACAGCACGGCCCTGCCATGGGAGAAGACGACCCCCAAAGGGCCCATCTCTCAGCCGAACAAACCCAACGGCATCTCGGTGAATGTGCCAAATTCCAGCTTCGACGATTTCGACGACGACATCGAGGAGGTCATTTTGTGAAGGAGATAGTGAAAAGACAAGCAAGAGCTGTCGCACTCTCTCTGTGTCTGATGGACTTGTCTGCACAGACGATCATCACTAGCCACAACTCACTTGAATGTGTTTGTTCACAAGTTGTCACAATGTTCATTTGAGTAATTATACATTCCACGTAGGTAATTCTCCCCAATGGGAGTTAAAAAAACCATTAGATTCTTTCAATGGCCAATCGACCAATGTCTGTCTCAAATAGGAACAGAACTATATATTTGACGGTCATTCTTTCATGCTAATTTGAGGATGTAATTAGGGCATCTTGGCCATGATATCGTCGGTTGAGAATGATAAGGGCGTTAAGTTGCCTCTAAACCTATAGCGTTCGGGACAACTTAACGCCCTTCTCATTCTCAACAGACGATATGTACTGCAGCTTTTGTTAACTGAAATTTTGAATTACTTGTCTGCCTTATACAATATGATACTGATGTGCAGATTTTATTGGTATTGCAGTCATGCCTTTTAATTTCCTGAAGCTGTATCAGGAAGGCTGTGAAGACAAAACGAAACTTGTGCTTATGTCAAAATATGGAGAAAATGCCTACAATGTACCCCTCGTAAAGTGATTGCCGCATACGGATGTCTTGTTTGTACTCATCAGATCATTAAATGCCAGCAGGCAATAACAGAAATCATGGAAGGTAATTCTGTTGGCAAAAAGCTTTCTTGACACAATCTGAGCCTTTTCTCTCTTTTTATACTACCTTGACTTTTTGTAAAGCCATGTAAGTGCCGTGTAAATGCAACTTTTTTTTCGCTGTCCCTATAAATGCTGCTGCCCTTGGTTGAAACAAACAAACAAGAAAATCTAGCACTAATGTAGTTGTAGTGCAAACCTGCATGTAACAGTGAAGACAAAGAAAAAGGAAAAACATATTACTTAACAATTGATTGATTAGTTTCACAAGTGATTCTACGAGTATTAGCTGTAGAAATTTGAAGCTGTGCCATTACAATGTGATTTCAGAAAAATAAAGATGTAAATCCAAGGTAGCAATAGTATCAAACTGTTTGGTGTCGCTGATTAGCACCCTATACATGAATGTGATCACGCAGCCAATTGGCATTACCTTTTGCTACGATGTGTTGTATACAACACAGTGTTGGTGGAATGCAATGGCAGTCTTGTGTGAAAAGTAAGCAAATGTTCGATCATCTGATTTTCACTGTTTACGTGAGGTAGTTGTAGCAAAGACCAGCATTGTGGGGGGAAAAAAATAGTGACAAGCAATCGTCGGCAGGAAAATTTTTGTATGTTGTTGCACCCGTGAGCCTATCATCAATGTGCACTCACAAGTTTGTTTACCTGTCTGGCCATTGAATTTCAATTTACGATTACACCAGCAGTTGCTATTGTGCATGTTGAAAATTTGTGCAGATAATGTGTCTGACTGAATTGTCCCAAAAATGAAAAACATGCAGATTTCATGGAGATATTGAATTCTTCATTTCAGTGTTTTTAAATGATAAATGATGAAATTTCTCTGAAATCTGCCAAGCGCAAAAAAGTGATTTCACAAAATTTTATAGTATTATTCATAATGTGGATACTGGGTTTTGCAATTTGTCCTGCTGGGAATTGGGTTATGTTTTTATGATTCTGCGAATGTATTTTTCAACATTTGACATTTGAACTGACTAAATTTTTCCTTATGTTCCAGTTGCAAAATAACTTTTTTTTTAAATTTCATTTTTCTTAAAGAGCTTTCAGCTTTTTCCTTTTTGTTTTGTTTTTCTTTGTTTATTGGAGTTAAAAGATTGGTGATGAGAGTGATCATGGGATAGCTTGTGGTTGATCGTATCAACCCAGAATTGTATCAGAGGCATTATTATTTTTTTTTTCCTTTTAACCCTATTCTAACTGGGCTATTTGAGACCAAGTTTTTACTGAGGGGGGGTCAATTTGACCCCCCCTTCAGATCTCGGCCGCCGATTGTGCGATCGCCGCAAAATTTTGCCTGAAGATAGAGCTGGATGTCAACTACAAAATAACATGGTCATACAATAGAAAAATATTGCCTTTCTATTTTTAATAAATTAATTATGCAAATTTGTGCATGAAATCATATTTTCACCTATAACTCCATTAAAAAGACTGGAGGACTGCTAAATTTTTGTGTCAGAATTCCTCAAGACACATCAAACAATTTTCTTGTAAAAAATTAGCACAAACGAAATCAATTTCTTTTGTTTTTTATTGTTTTGTTAATTTCTTATGTATTTTATTGTTTTTTCAACCTTTTGTTTTCTATTGATTTTTGCCAAAATTTGTTGCAGGCACTTTTTCAGACTTATCTACACCAGAATTGATTAATTTCAATGGTTAAAAGTTGAAATAATCTGATTTATATCAATTTAACCAAAAAACACAATTTGCATTGGATTTGCACACGATATCATGAATTTGAGCTGTTTTTTGGTTGACATGCATATGCAAAACATTACGTAACTTCAAAACGGTGTACCCGGACGTCGCAAATTTGGTCTCAAAATATGCGGGAGACTTCAATGAAAAAAGTAGTGAAACGACGCGGCAAAATCTTTGCGCGTTGCGAAATCGTGGCGCGAAACGTCGAGGGGGGGTCAATTTGACCCCCCCCAGTTAGAATAGGGTTAAGGTATTGGTATTTCTTAGATTGCGGTACCAGTCACATTTTTACATGGTGCTATTTCAACATGAGTGAATTGATCACTATATAAGTCTTCATAGCATTTTGAATACAATTGCTTAGTATTCAAGTAAAAAGTTTGGAAAATTAAGGAAAAAAGAAGTTAATCAATGAGCATGTTATACATAAGGAAAACTTTGTTCAGCATATCATGTGAACATCAACAAGTGACAAGAAACAAGAGTCAGCCAATTCTATTTATTTTCATATTCACCGTTCACAGTCTGTCTCGAATATTATCCCGTGCTAATCACTGTTTTATTTTCGGGAACTTTGCCAAAGGAAACAAATGAAGTTTAATTATCTTCAAAGCGTGCAGTGGACCAAAGCTGTGTCCTACTTTGCCTCAGAATGGCATGCTCACACTACCAAATTTAATTTTCAGGACCATCAAGAGGGTTTGATTTGTTTTCACACATTTGCTAGGAATCGTATCTGGGCAATTACCCCCAGAGGGCAATTACCCCCCGGCTAAATACTGGTTAGTGGTAAGGTTAGAGTAAAGATTAGGGTTAGGGTTAGGTTTAGGGTTAGGAGTTTGGGTTAGGGTTAGGATTAGGTTCAGGATTAGGATTAGGGCCAGGGGAAGGGTCCGGGGTAATTGCCCAGGGGGTAACTGCCCTAGACCCGCTAGGAATAAGTGTTTCACAGGGCATCACAATGCAAAATGTCTTCAAGTTTACTAGTTCTGCGTTTGAATCAGAGCCTTCACACTCGATAGGATATGTTTTTAAGAGTTATTGTATTCAAAGATGACATTAGACATTCATCAGTTTTGTCTGAGGGTATTCATGTTTCCTAGCCAGCTACATGTATGCCAAACCGATTTCTCTTAATGTATTCACTATAAATGTATCTTATGATTCAACCTGCTGTTGAATATTTTACTGCTTTTATTGGTGTAACATACAGGATGCCACATGATTCAACTTTCTATAAAATCGTCGGTTGAGAATGATAAGGGCGTTAAGTTGTCACAAAACCCATAGTGTTCGAGACAACTTAACGCCCTTCTCATTCTCAACAGACGAAATGTTCTTGAGGTTTATTTAGAGACATATTGGTGGCAATTTGAGAACACAGCCAGTGGAGTGGAGGTACTCTTACCACCTTTGTGCTGGATACATGAATTTCTCAGTCACAGATGCTTTTGCCATGGAATACTCACATAACTATGTGCTTTTTGATATGCCGTTAGAGCTGTCAATACTCTGTGGGCACTGTACACAGTACACATGTATTGGTTAGGTGTCCGTTTTAGTGTAGATGAGGTTTGCATGTAGATACAATTGTGAGAAAAATTGAAGGAAGTTGTGTATTTTTGTGTGGGAGGCAGATGTGCCTATATTTGAAATAATCTACAGATGTTTGGCGAAATTTTTGAAGTTTTAGTGCAGTCAGGAAAAGAACAAAAGAAACCAATTTCTGTTTACTTTTCATGTACTTATTGTGGTAGACACCAGCATACAAGCGAAATGATGAAATGTTTGTAGGAGGTACACTAAACAGGGTATTTTTAGTCTTTTACGTAGGATTTTACCAAAGTATTGCAACTTCTCAGATGTGCCATCATGAATTGACATAAACTCTGCTTAATTTATGTCAGATGAGGCAACCCAAAGCTCCTCCAGCTAGAAACAAAGTTACAACTAATGTTTTAGATTTGTTTGACGAGACCTATTAGTGATAAGATGTATGTGTACACAGCATGCTACACTGTAAGACAGTAATGCAGGGCAGTTACTTAGCTGTACAGCCCCACTGCTGATTTGGATATGTGTTGTTTTAGTTTCATGTGATGGTTTGTGAAACCACTTTTTTTTTTAAGATTGCATGTGAGGATTTTGTGTGGTTGATGGTTCGCATTAGGCATTTCACTAGAGGGGCTTGGAACTAGAGAAGTAACTGCAGTCCCACTCATTTAGTTTGATGTTTGGTTTATAAGAGAATGATTTCTAAGCAAAAGTATATCTAGTTTTTCATGAAACGTTTAATTTTCGACAACATTCATCCTCCTGAAGTATAGGGTCAGTGGTTCTCAGGGACCTTTATACCTTAAGATTTGGTCTTCAAAACTTTATCAGTTGTTTCCCTAAGATTAAGAGTGCCCTTTGAATAGAGTCAAAGTTTTCTTCATGCAGGAACAAGTCATTTCTAATTAGGTGTAGTATGCTAAACAGCATGATACTTGTAAAGAAGATCAAAGGAGGGATCTTCCCTCTCCCTGGCTCTGTACTTTGAATTTGATTCTTCTTCTTTCTTTCTTTTTCTTTTTTTTTTGGGGGGGGGGGGTAATTGGTGAAATTTTTATTAATGATGGAAGTGACAAGGTGCATAAGTGTGCTTTTGATATTGATAACTTTATTTAAAGATATGATTTACTGTGATTCAGAAGTACCCAATATATATTAATCCAGACTAAATACATTGTATACAAAGAAATGGAGAGAGAGAGAGAGAGAGGAAGAGAGAATATGAAAGCATGCCTGCATGCAGTTAGTAGACTAAGGGGGTGTTGCAAGAAAGTTGCAATCAATTGCAACTTGCAACTGATTGTCACTGGCCAATCAAAATCATTGTTGCATGCATGTCTTTGTAATAGGGCAGACCCTGAGCCAATCAGAATGGTTGTTTCAAAATTAGCAATTATTTGCAATTGATTGCAACTTTCTTGCAACACCCCCTTAGTGTGAAAAGCGTATTTGCATTTTTGTGTATAGAATGAATCACCTTGTTCAATGAAAAGGTTCCTGTTGAGTAAATGTAGCCCACCTCACTGACTATAGTTTGTATATACATGTGAATTTGTATTATAGTATTTATTAACAAAGTATATTATAGATGTGTGTGTTCCTTGTAAGAAAAAGGAAGTGTGAGGGGGAAATAGGCTTTGTATAATTATGTCGACTGTTTTCTGCATACCAGGACCTCTTGAAGTCATCAATGGTAACAGGTGTGTAAATGAGGTTCTGGAACATTCTGTCATTCCGTATCAATTCATACTTTGCCTTTTTATACAGAAGCGCAGGAGGAAGATCTCCTTTATAATTGTTATGTGTCTTCATAGTGCCTGTCAGACTATTGCATAATGTATACAATCATGGCGGTCATCAAATACACTATTAGTAAAATTAAAAAATGAACCACCACTGCATCGTCCTTGTCTTGGTTTTGTGTTTTCCTCTGTGTCATAGTGAGCTGTTTTTGTTTTTACCTTTACTTCTGATATTATCATATCCGTATTTACAAAGGTAGTGTAAATCAGATCTATAGTTTTGAATTTACTCCATGGACTAAGGCAAAGCATGCATGAAATAGGCATACCTTGCACATGCCCATGTCAGCGGAGTTTATTCATGTGGATGTTTGTTGGCATATACAATGTGTCACACGCATTTACGCATTCGATACTAGCATAATCAAAGGACTACATTGCAAATACCTTTGTGATTGCAGGCCTAATTTTGCCATAGCGCTATACAGTTGTATCTGGCCTGCATATGAATAAATGTACATTTATTACTACATTGTATTTGATAGAGAATTCAACAAGTAAACACTAAGGCAAACACTATGCAAATGCACACACAGACACACATGCTCCCACTTTACAAGAGTGACCTCACATGCACAGAATTTTCTTCTATTACTCGACAAATTGCTTTGATAAAGGAAATTACAGTTATTTGAAAATCTTACCAAATGTGAGTGCAGGTGTCACGTCAATCAGAACACTGATTCAATGTTACTCTAGATTTTCATTCTGCCCACACACTGAAATAATTACTGAGCGAGAAATGCAGTTTTTATGACAAAAACAGCAGCGACGGTGGGAATTTGTTAATTTTTTTTTTCTGAGAATACGTTAAGTCACTGCATTTGTAGAATTGACTCAAAGGCTTTCTCTGTGTTTCTTTAATTTGAACATTCTTAATTTTTGATACTTTTGTTGATACGTGGTTCGCAATTTGATATACCCAGAGATGAACGGGAAAGACATGCATGGTGACATCAAATTCGGGTGTACTATGTATCAAAAAAAAAAACCAAAAAACAAACAAACAAATACAGAATTTTGAAGTTTCTCGTGTCTTCGTCGAATAGTGAGTGGTATTTATGGCTGCCACAGATGCAAATTATCAGAGGTGATGTCATCAATTCACAACTTTCCCATTAATTAATTTATTTTTCTTATAAAACTATTAAACACACTCGAACACACACACCCACATACACACACACACACACACACACACACATTTTTGTAGTACAACATGATTCAGCAACTATAACTTTCCTGAGTCATCATTGTATATTGCATAGCAAACATTACTTTTGATGAGAACGACCATTAAAAGTTTCCTCGTTGATTCTGTATATCAAAACGGCAAATTCATTGAAGATTAATTTGTTTGCAAAGACGATGACATCATCACCTCATCCAGTTAACATTAGTATGACAGTTCATTAAAATGCAATAAATTCACATATAAAAAACCCTTTTTTAGGTAACTTTTTTAATTAAACCTTTAGCATTATGTTTTGTTTGATTTTATTTGTAGGCCTACTTGGTGTAGAAATGGAGGAGCCAAGACACAAATCATGAACACAACAGCAGAAGATACTTATATCGCACAGCTGTCTTTATTCAGTGGTCAGGTGATGGTGAACGAATTCAAACGTACATTATTTTTTTAACAGCACGTCATGCTTCATATTCATGTTATTGACACACTTGAACTTGATTCGAGGGGGGGGGGGGGGGCAAGAGAGAGGTGGGGGGATGGAGAAAGGTGGAAAGAGTGAAGTTCAGAAGGAAATGAATAAAGGAGTTTGTGGAGTCATGTACGACGTATCGGATTTATAGCAAAACTGGAGATTGACAGGAACTTGAAGAACAGAGATCTAAAAATGAAGCAAACAAACAGATCGTTATATTCATCTTTGGTGAGAAATATACTCCGACAGCAGTGAGACAGTGATTGGTATCGATCTAAAACGACAAATCGTGTTTCCCCTATATTGTTGAATATATATTTTATTGGACCTGATATTGAAGACGAATGAAGTTTATGAGAGATACCTGGCCAGGATATTAAGTGCAATTTCAACGCATATTATTCTCAATCTATTGGGCATTACCCACTGGCTGTCATCGCAACAATCATATTGTAGGTTGTTCTGTAAGTATTATGCAGTCTGAACGATCATGAAAAGAGTTGGGCTCTAGTGGCTCCAAATTCTTACACTTTTGGACACGACTTCATGGGGGCATTTCACGAAGCGTTTTGTCGTATTGTTTTGTTTGTTTTTTGTTTTGTTTTGTTTTTTTCTGGCAAACTGTCATAAGCTACTAAAATCCTTGCATCCGATTGGCTGAGAGCAAATTTGTCTGACAAATTTGTCTGGCAAAACGCTTTGTGAAATGCCGCCTGCTTTCGACCGTGATGACCCTAAAATAAATGTTACGTGAATTTCATTGCGTGCATATTGACTGTATTATGATGAGGAATTGTTCACGCTCATAATGCATCGTATAGGAGAAAAATTTAGAATTTATGAAGACACTCTAATATAAGGAATGTTCTCCTTATATTTCTATGGTTATATAGTCCTATAGGTCGGCGAGGTGCTATTTAAAGCAGATATACTTTCCTCTTCTTTCTTTCTTTCTTCCTTCTTCTTCTTCTTCTTCTTCTTCTTCTTCTTCTTCTTCTTCTTCTTCTTCTTCTTCTTCCAGTCTTCTTCTTCTTCTTCTGGCTGATGATGATGATGACGATGATGATGATGGACAACCGGAAAGCTTTGCCAGCAACGATGGAAGCATACTGTATCCTATACTTTTTAAATGCAGAAAGTAACAGATAAATTTATATTCAGTTCAATTCAATGCAATTCGTTTATTCCACATGCTAAAAAGAGCACAAGTTCACCTACACATATTTCATATCACGTTTGCGCAAGACACATGTATACAGAAGAAAGAGATAGAGAATACTATGCGTCAGAGAATCAGAAAAAAGGCCACATTATACTCCAGTCATGATCGAGCCCGATTCCCTTTACAAACTTGTGCGTGCAAGTTGCAATCAAAAGAGATTTAAACAGAATGATTGTTACCTGGGTAATTTGTTATATTATTCTTGATTCTGCATTTGTAGGCCTCGACTTATCGTTTATATCAGCAGCACCTTCGACTGATAGGGTCCTATAGAATCCGTTTATAATAATGTGTCAAGAGAAACAATGCATGCAGGCATGACTATACAGAATCAATTCAAACTACCGGAAAACAAACAAAAAAGGGGGGAATGGCGAACGAAGATTGTCACGAATGAAAAAAAAAACAGAAAAAAAAACAAAAACGTGTGGCATTCAGATGATAAAGATGTGCACTATAATCGAAAGAGTTAAATTCGATATGTTGATATCAGATATTCAACTTTAATATATAGCCATACGAAAGATTGACCCGGCGTATTAGATGCTGGCCTGTTCGTGGTACCATCTGTGGTGCAGGCCGTCGCTATAATCGAAAGAGTTAAATTCGATATGTTGATATCAGATATTCAACTTTAATATATAGCCATACGAAAGATTGACCCGGCGTATTAGATGCTGGCCTGTTCGTAATACCATCTGTGGTGCAGGCCGTCGCTATAACTGAATTCGGAGCTGGAATCATAACTTGAAGAATGGGAAAGAAATATGCTGAAAGTGCTTTATAATTCCCGCGGTTTGCGCCCGGCGTTGGGCAATCAGCGAGATCCCAACACGCATAACGGATGCATGTTGGGTCTACAAATAACTTGCATGGTATTTGACGCTCTAAAGTTTACTGTTGTTTGTTTTTCTGCATGAGAGGTCAAGCAAGTGTTTATTTTGTCCCGTTTGAATGAGGAATCTAAATGAAATAGCTCTATACAGTCGGAAGCTGTTTTTGAATGAAATTTGCAAGTCATGCATGGTCATGAGTGGCATAATATGAACGGTGGCAATGAATCAGCAGCAATTATACTTAGGCCATAAATGAATCATCTTTTTTTGTTATAGAGCTAATGCATTCGAAAAATCTAGCAGATTCTTGTCAGTGCACAAGTTAAAGTAATAGTTGCAGTTCTTGTGGAGAGGAAAATGTGTTGATGAAATGGTTTTGTGGCAAAATCAGGAGATATCAGCCTAAGCAGTGCGCTGCTACCTGAGCTTAAATTTGGCATGACCTCTGAATAGGCCTACTCTTCATATCGGGAGCACTCAATATGCTTTGGCTAAATGAAATAGTAACTTGAAAGAATGAAATAAAAAGGGACAATTGTATAAAGAGAGTCTGCAATGGTTCTCATTAAAGAACAACAACAAACGCCCCCCCCCCCCCCCTCCCGGCGCCTCCCGTATGAGGTTGCCAAAATCCTTTCAAAGCCAGCCACGATTTATGCTCAGTTTCAAATCGTGAACAGATATGTCTCTACATTGGAAATTGCTGTTTGCAAATGTGGCGTGAACAGCATGATTATTTTCGAGAGCTACCATATGCTAAATCAGGGCCAAGAAGCTGCACTGATGGTTACCACTGATTGTTACCCAGAGTTATTATTGATTGTAAAGTTATCATATTTTTACGCAATGTGGCCCGACCATATTCATATTCATCAACCCCTACCAGTAGTATGAGAAACACACACTTAACTTACATTTTTTTTTTTTTTTTTTTTTTTTTTTTTACAAAGCTGATGCTTGCTGAGAGTAAACAATTTTGTGTTTACAGATTTCGTTGAGTAAGCAAGCACTGACCCATACCAAGCCCTCAAAAAGCCCTCTACCGCTGGCCGAACACCTGCATCACTTTGTTACCAAACTGTCGTCTGCTATCAGTCACATCACGACCTGAGCAGTCCAGTGCGTGCACAGTCGGCATTCTCAATATTGTACCGTTCATTGCATACGTTCTACGCCGGACGTACGCGTCTACGTCTACGTATATGTGTGTGCTCATCGGAGCTTGACTTGAAAACGCGAGAAGAAATCTGAATCGTTGAGAGGATATTTGCAGAAATGGCATCGCAGGAACCAAAAAAGCAAAAAGTAGATTCATCTTGGGGAACAGATATCTCCAAGAAAGGTGAATTCAAACGAAAGCCTTCCGCATTTCGGAACTGGATTACCGGTGAGTGGATCTAACGTTTACACAGGGACAGGGTGTCGTTCATTCAGTCCCGTGTCTTTAAATAGACGTGTGTCACTGTGTGTAGAATATAGCCGACTATCTGGACTATAGGACTGTAGAGTGAAAATCCTGTTTATCTTTAATCATCTTGATCGGATGGCTAAAGCAAAGCTGCATTTATTGATTACTTTGAAATGACGCACTGCCAACAAAGTTTCACATGAGTCTCCAGGGAATCATAGACCCAACCATACATATATCCTTTGAGGGTCAGATCCGATATGTGTGCATGTGTGATGTGTGCGTGTAAATCTAACAGGTTATATTTAGTCATACATACCGGGTAGGTTCCATCAATAATTACATTAAATTGGTAGATCTATGTAAACACACAACTGGTACAAGACACATCCTGGCAGGGTGTTCATCCTCGACCATTTGAGGGCAGCACATGACCGGAAGAAGAAGAAGAAAAAAAAAAAAGGGGGGCGCAGCGTACGTGCCCCCGTTCATTTGATGAACAACTTGAGTTAGATGTGCATAGCCATCCTCTCTGTCATGCGATTTTTGAATACAACTTCATTTATTACAGTTTACCACAATGCCACAGTTTTGCAATGGTTGGAAAGAACCAATCTGATACTAGTAATAGCCACAAGTATTCAGGGGTCACCATGGTACATGCCATCAGTGCAACTTACTAGACATATTTATAACTGAATGAAACCTCTGAAGTTTGAATGAAAGCCTCTGAACGAAATAAATGTTGTATGAATTTTCTGTGAACTTGATTTAGATCTATACCACTTGCTTAGGAATACAACTAAGGAACACTTGTTGTACTGGTACAAGTGCACTGTGGTTCATTGCAAGAGTTGAGTCCAACACCACCTATTCAATAAGAGGGTGTTACTGTTTCAGTTTCAGCCACTTTCTTTGGTTTGAACTCATAAAAGAAACAAATATTAATTGTTTTCTCTTTGTTTCTTTCCTTTGTACCCCTGTTCACTACTCTGAGATGCATCTAACTTGATTTTTATCTAAATTGTAGGCTTTAATACCTTGCAGGCATGATGTGACCCATGTTTACATCAAACATTATAACCACAATGGGTAATCTGTAAACATTGTTGTAAATCTTGCCTTCGGTGATGGAGATATAGGTTTGCATTTGAACATGTATACATTGAAATGCAAACAGGGAGCCACCTCTATGATTTGATTGATCAGTATAATCATTGTTAACTGTATATTTGCCTTTGAAGACGGAATTATAGACTTGCATTTGAGCATACAGTCAAACCTGCCTTAGCAGCCACCTGTCTATAGTGGCCAACTGCCATATGATGCAGCCACTGAACCCCCCTCCTTTCCCCCGAGCCCGAGAGAAAAGCCATGATAAAGATCCTGTCTATAGCAGCCAATTTTTTTCATCTCCCTTGGGGGGTCGCTATATTATACAGGTTTGACTATACATTCTGTATGCAAACAGGACCTGCCACTATGACAATAAGCTGCCATGCCTAGTGAGAATATGAATCATACCATGACCCATTGAGGATGGGCTGATTTTGCTACAACACGCGTTTCCCATAGACACTTGCCAGAGTATACTTGGGACTCGTCCTCAACAGGTTAAACACATTGTGAACACATTGCAGCATTCCGTGTGTACAATGTAAAAGACAAAGGATTCAAAGCATTCAGAGTTTGTGGCAAGAAAGAAGAATCAAAGAGCATTTATTGTGGGAAAGCCTTATAAAAATATGTGACCCGCTGCAACAAAAGGATCCGAAAGTCGGGGGAGACCAATTTTCTGAAAATGACATGACATTATTTCCTAACTCTTCCACTTTAATGTCATATATAACATGACTCATAAAAGTACTCGTTTGCGGAGATATGGATGAGTTTATTTGATAGCGCATGTCGAGTGGTTTAAGAAATCAGCGTTTCGAGAAAACTGCCTTCAAAGTTTTCCTTCCAACGCTATCATGATGAAGGGGAAGCAAGACAGTTTTCACCGTTTGATGATAGAAGGTATGTTCCTAGCAACCTCCGCGATGTTCATTCAAGATTAGCGCCAGCGGTCTATGCAGGACCAATCAGTAACCAGGATGCCATGCACTGACCAATGAGATCACTCGCTCGTTGCTAGGGGCGGAGTCTAGCTATGGTGCTAAATCCAAATCTTCGGACACGTTTCTGTCTCGTTGAAAATCAGAAATTCATGGCCCAGAAAACTTATATTTTCTTGCCTTTCCTTTGATCATTTAATTTCGGCAGATGGTAGAAGATACATTAGACTACAAAATTATGTCAAGAACAGAAATCTGAATGTTTTGACAGATTTTGATGATCTGATTTCAAACTCGATTTTCTCGGCTCAACCGTCAGCGACTTTAGGATCCTTTTGTTCTACATAGCGGGTCACATATTCATGCTGAACTGTTGCAGTTTGTTTCATTTGATAGGCCATCCCAGACATGGACTCCAAAAGGGAAGAAACACATGTGAGTGGACTACTCTGAAGTGCAAGTATATACATGTATTGGTTTCTGAAGTAATGTACATGTGGCATGACTCTGCATTTCTGACTGCCTGGCTCCTCCACTTCCACATACCAAACTCGTTCCCTATATGATCTCGATTAAGGATGATTTTCATACGACAAAATCCAGTCCAAGAATTGTAATTTAAAGAAAAGTAAGGCGGTGCACTGGAATTTTCATCTGGAGACTTTGTTTAGATAGGGTTTAAATCCCCCCCCCCTCTCATTCTCTTTCATTCTCTTTGGACTCCTGAGAAATTAAAGAGGGGGTTAGATTGTGGTTGGAATGAGAGCTCACCTGAGATATGGGGAGGGGGGGGGGGGGGGGGAGTACATTGAGCACTGTTCTGGATTAACAGGGGTCTCCGAGGCAGAAAAAGCCTGTGAAAAGCCCACAAAAGGGGGGGGGGGGGGGGTGGGGCTCAGAAATTTTGGCAGTCCCAAGGTATGGGGAGTGCATTCAAAAAGAGGGAATGAACATGCACTTATCCCAAAATGATACAAAGTGAGGGGGCCATATACTGTCAGCCACAGGGGCCGATCCAGGAATTCTGTAAAGGGGGGGGGGGGGGGGGGGGGGCGTGACTAATATTTCTGGTGCCACTTCTGGGTTTCATTTCATTTTTTTCTTTTTATTTCTTTTGTTTTTAACGGAAAATAAAGGGGGGGGGGGGGCGTGCGCTGGTTGCGCCCTCCTCTGGATCCGCCACTGCAGCCAGACTAATATTGTTTGTCAAAGTTCTTATTAAATCAGCACGGTTCTTTGACTGCTTGTCTCCTGGCAATGTGTCCCAACTTCCCTTTAATATCAGTGAGACCCATACTCGGCCCATAATTTGCGTAGTGTAGATAATGTGTGTCAGCTTTGTTTAAGTATCTATTCAAAGGGGGTGAGGAGGGAAAGCTACAGGGGTGGTGCTGTAGAAAAAGACAAACAAGTAATTCTTTTTTTAATTTACAAGCAGCGAATGATTGCCAGAGATACAGTGTATGCTACTGTAAAAGTGGAAATTTTTGCGGTTTTGATTTTTTTTGCGCATTTCGCGCAACCAGAACCTATAGCGCGAAGATTAAAAGCTCATGAACAGTTTTGTCTGCCGTTATTCCAGTAGTTGATGTCTTGATTCTTGGAATTAAAAACATGCAAAACTCTTCTTGCCTGGTCAAGTGCGAAAAATTAGTTGCGCGAAAATATCCACTTTTGCAGTATGCATTCACATCACCTGATGAAAATGAGAGGGGTATTTATTACTGTATCAATGGTGTAAGGGCAGGCAGGGAGGAATAAAAGCAAATGAAAGCAGTCATGGGATTGCAAATGGGTAGACTGACATTGACTAGCAGACTCCAGTAGAGAGGTAAACTCTTTAGCTCTAGCGCCCTCTTTTGGCTTAGCAGCAGTTATCATGAACTTGTGCCATGTTAACTATGAGTTCTACCCTTCAATGGTGCCAACTGTACTCTCTATCTCTCTCTCTTCTACTCTTGTTCAGCAGCGGTGGATTGGGGGGGGGGGGGGGAAGGAGGGAGGGATGTTTTGGGGGATTCCATATAAGTATTCGAAACTGTACATTGTATGTGTCGGAAATGGACATTTATGTTTGTATGATATAGAATGACAGCAGCAGGTAAGGATGGTGATTGAAAAAGCTTTTGTCTTTTTTATTTTACAAGACATAAACATACAAAGAGGAATCAAATGGAAATGTACCTGCAAAAGAGAGTGAGTGAGGGAGAGAGACTGTAGGATGGACTGAAGGAAAGATGTAGAGAAAATAAAGTAAAGTGAAATAAAATGATATAGCTAGAGAAAATGTAATATATTAAGAAAGCATGCTTTGGAAAATGAAAATAGAGTGAAATGGATGAAGAGAAAACTGCTAATGCAATATCTGAAGAAAAAAAAAAACATGCTGGAAAGAAAAAAAATTCAAATAAAATGAAATAAAGGGAGAGAGAGTATGTGTCTAAAAACAGAAAATGATGCACAAGGAAAAAGTGATGCTGATATTGAGCATTTGGAATTGTGAGATTGCAAATATTCTGCAAAGTATGCATCCTTCTGCTTATCAAATTATGTAAATTGCACAGTGCATTATTTTATCACTGAATAAAAGGAAACAGAGTTTATGAAAAAAAAATGACAAACATGACATATATGCCCATTTATTGGCTGTATTTCATTTGTTTATTTGTTTTTCATTTTTAATATGCAGCATCTAAATATTCATAAAAAAAAAATGTGTAAAATGTACAGGCATGATATCGATGGTTAGTCTTGGTAAAACCGTAGATACAATGTATGAGACCCAATTCACTTGAAGGTTGGCTAAAGAGGGGATCACTGTGCACACATAATGGGATGCCATGGATCAGAAGGTTAAATTCCTTCTCAGATGCAGTTCATTTCATCACGTTTCCACTTTTGCCCGTGTGCAGTCGTGTCCAGGTTGAGTTCACAAGGCGTTTCGTGCGTCACTTTGCGAGTAATCACACCCGCCTACTGAAACTTTCATGAGGCTGGGACGCCAGGGCATGTAATCATGGGTGCCGAAACTTGTTCCAGCTTCAAAGGGACCAGCGGAAGTTGGGGAGGGGGGGGGGGGGGGAGGGGGAATGAGGAGGTTAGGGCCGGTGTTTGTAACAGCTGAACATCAGAAGAGGTGTGATTTACATTTATTCGGGGGGCCCCTTAGTGTGTGTGTGTGGGTTTTTTTTTTTGTGTGTGTGTATGTGTGTTTGCTATTTAGTCTGCCTGATGACTTCTTGGTCTGACTGTATCAATTTTTGCCATCATACATGATCCCCTCTCCCCTGGTGATAAGATTGACGCAATAAGCCAAGGTTGTCCACCTCGTTAAGAATACATTGAATCTCGTTTTGAACAGAAACCATATCCTGAACCCATTACTGCGAGCTTGGAGTAGGAGAAAATGAAAGAAAGAAGAAAAAAAAATGGTGTATTCTGTACACTGTATTAGACACAGGCCAAGACAAAATAACAGACAGTGGTTTTAGTGCTCCCCTGCTTTTTGGCAATTTCATGCATAAATACTGAGATTATATCTTTTACTTATTACTATCAAGTTCAGTGTAAGAGACATTTTTTTTTTATTCATTTCAGGGTTCTTGGGTTTTTTTTTTTTTTACTTTCAGATCTGACAAAATGCAGAAATAAGTTTTCACTTTGCAAGATTTGTGCTCAATTGTTTGGACCTTATCCAACCTTATCCATCATTTTGAGCTAAACACTCACTGATTATACAGTAAGATATATCTCACATAGACTTGAAATGCATTCTCACAGGTTTCTTGTGCTTCTTGATTATCAATATCATCATAAACATTACAAATATCACAGGTACACTGTATGTCATTACTACAAACTGTAGAAAGTGTCATAATCAGTGTCATCATTATGAGTCATACAGTAGCATCTCCTGGTACTGAGTATTGCATTATAATCATGGCAGTAAATTAAAAGTTGACTCTTTGGAGATAGAAGAATAATAATAGAAGAGTTCTCACAGGTCATTCAAAGTTTGAACAACATCAGAAGGATGTCTGTCAAGCAGGTTATTTCAACAGAATGTTTGTATCAAATAAAATTATCTCACTTGGTGAATTGTGGACACTTTGAAATTAGCTCTTTTGGCCATCAGATGACTTTGATTGCTCATTAAAGTCTTTGTTTTGATGTATCACAGTGCAAAGAAGATCAACTATGCCTTTTTCCCTAAGATTTAAGTATGTTTGATTACAGCACTTTCATAGTTTGTGATCAACCATCATCAAACAGAATTATGCAGAAATGTTAGAGAAAATCTGCGAAGTACAAATATTGTAGTGACCTTTTGCACATAAACAGTTAGATGAATTGTTCAAGGAGTGTTAGGCACACATCACTGTGACCAATCTTTTGAGGTGCTGATGTCCAATCACCATGTCAGAATATTTCCTGGCATTCAAGTTACTGATTACAATATTACAATTCTGATATTATTGTATACTATAATTTAGTGTATGTTTCCACTGTTACGTTTGTAGCTGTAGCTGTTGTGTCAGTACAGTCATAAAGTGTCACTTGCTCCATGGTATGATATTTCCATCCTACAAATACCCACTATTTTATTCGATGGTGATCATGAATTGATGACCTTTTTTTTTTTTTTTGCATTTTCTTTCATTTTACAGGCCACTGGCAATCTAGAAAAACAAAATAGAATGAATTTTTTGTTTTGTTTTTATTATTATTACTGGGCAAGTCCAAGATATCGCGCACCTTACGTATGGGACATTCAGAGATTTCAAACCTCTGAAAAGTAATGAAGGAGCACTTGGATTTTATTGTTTATCATCAGGAGGACTGGTATCCTTGAGAAGAATATTGTGTTTAAGTTTGGTGTCATTTGACCTTGGGTTGATTATTTTATTAAGAAAAATATGCCAACTTACGTATGGGACCAGAGAAAAACTGGATTTTTCAAAATAAAGTTTGAACTGAAAATTCTCTGAAAGTACCTTACTGATCAAGTTCTGTTTGGAAGTGAAGAAAGGTACAATACTGAAGTATCTTTCAGCAAAGTTTCACTGCAAAAGAATAAAGCATATTTTCATGAAGTTGGTTTAATTAACGAAAGTACACCTTACGTATGGGACATGGCTCAACTTACGTATGGGACATTTGTCTTTAGTGCACAAATGCATTCATGGGAATGACTTTAAATTTCCCCATAGTGTCATATTCAGTTCCACAAATCATGCTACAACATGTAACAAATGAAATAGACTTCTAAGTGGGTACTTTCCCGGTTCAGGTACCCAGCAAAAGCTAAAATAAAACAAATAAAAGTAATTACCAATTTACAATTAAATGTCTTAGTTTGGATTCCGTCATGCATTAACACTGTCCTCATGATGTCTACACATGCAGATATAGTATACTGACACTCTATTTCTAGCCCATTTGTAATGTACTCTAGTCAATATTTTTTCATCAAATGAAAAAAAAAATGAGCAAATTCTAGCTTGTGACCTTGATATAGCATACATGTACATGTACAATAACTAATTTGTAGTCTTGATAATTTCAACTTTAGAATCAAATGTCATGTACAATGTATTTGCAGATACAGTTTGAAGTGGGTACTTTCAGTAGCTCTAGGCTTACCTTGCAAGTTGTCTAAGTTTTTATAAAGCTTTATAATTGTTTGAAATGCAGCACAAAACACAACAACAAGAGTACTTCATTTTGCTCTGTAATCATCATGTTTTGCCATGTGAATTTTAGCTGAACTGCAAAATCAATCAAATTTTAATGAAAGTTTTAGATTTTAAGGAGATAGAAGAATGTATGTACCAATGCTGTTTCTGTTTTTTTTTTTTTTCAAATTGCTTGGCTTCGTGTCTATGAAACCAAAGACGACAAAATTTGTGCTACTTTGTACATACATACATGCTTGTGTAGTGATACAGGAAAGATTATCATTTGCACATTCAAATCTAGATTTGAAACACTTAAGTAACTCACTGATCTGCAAATTACAATTTTGAATAAATTCTAATAACCTCATTTGATCATACACTACCAGATTGCAGTGTATGTTGATAATTGTGTAGATGTGGGGTACAAAGTAAGTATGAGTTGATGAAGGTGTCTCAGAGCACATCTGTCTCTTCAAACACAAAATAGAAAAGAAAATTGAATTTCCTATTTGTTTGTGTAATTTGTGTTTTTAGCACTCCAACCACAGAACCAGTATTGATATTGTGGTTTATAGCAAATGTAAACTATAGTCTTCATTTTACAGGATTTTCAGAAATCATGTTCATGACCTTGATAAGTCATGACATATTCTGAGGGTGAACAGTTGAAATATTAACAATCATATCAAAATAAAAAGTACAAGTGTACTCTCATAGGGTTTTTCCTTTGCTATCAACTCAAGTAATGACAAAGTTACCTGCTCACACCTTAAGTGATTTTTCTTGTCAGTAAGACCTATAATGTTGTCATTGATGCGCGCCATAAGCACAATTGTTTTGATTTCGCTTTTGAGGCTGTACAACCTGTGGTACATGCTGAACAGTGTACTGCACCTAAAATGACACTCAGAGAATCCCATTCTTGGACAAAGTCATTTTGTAGAGAGGTAAAGTTGAAAATGATAACTGAATTAAGAAAATGTCCAATATCAAAATGTTAACGGGGAATGTTAATTCAAGACCAGCTGCACAGCCTGTAATGAAAATAAGAAATTACAAGTACAAATGAATATTCTTTATTTTCCTTTCTTAATCATAGAATGACTCAATAATGCTGTTCTTACACTCTCCCTGAGGTCATCTGAGTAGGAGAGGCAGATATATAGACATATTCTTCAGAGTAGGTGCAAAGATAACCATTAACCAAACAAATGTAAGGACATATAGCATCCATGTCAAAAGGCGGTTTTCCCATTCACTTTGCATGTAATGTCCCATACGTAAGGCATTTGTCCCATACGTAAGCAAACTTTAATTAGTTATAAGATGAAGGACTAATTAAATTTCCTCATTTAGTTTTGCTAATCTGGAGTTGAAATGAATAAATTAGAACTTCCTAAAGTATGATTGGTCAATGTTACAAATCTTCAGAAAAAACTTAAAAAAACATACTCAAATCCTTACGTATGGGACACTATGTTCTGGGAAAGTGCATAATTTGCATAATTAATGTGCTGACCTTGTCTTACCAATTGCAGATTATACTAACTCATACAGGGGTCATGTCCATAAAGGAACTAGGTCAAGGACAAATTCAACTGATTTTAGATGAATATTTATAATTTGTCCCATACGTAAGGTTTGTTTTTGATTTATGCAAATCAAGGCCATATTTCTTGCATAAATTTGCATAATTCAATATTTTCTTTGCTGGAAACATATGATTTAACTCTTTGGCTACAAGATGATATCAATAACTTTTTGATAAAATCAAGATGAATTTTGAGCATCTGAGGGGACATTATCTTGGACTTGCCCTACTATTTTTTTTTGGGGGGGGGGGGAAGGGAAGGATCCACAGTGCAGTAAGAGGTGACCAAACTCTTTAATTCTAGTTTGTAATCTCTGTGTCTCTCAATGAAGATATCAAGCTCCTTCCGTTAGTCAAGGTTGGGAGGCATCACTGCCATCAGGTCGTTAGGCATTCATGTTATGCAGGCTAAGTTGAGACGGAGGTCCTCATGCCCGACTCGTCACCCGACATTTTCATCATCAGAGGAGACGGGAGAGGTGTGAGAGGATGCTCTCTTCCTCCTTTCTGTGTCATGTGTGTGAAAGGCTCATTGGTTGGAAGGTGTTTGTTTGGCCCCCTTATATCCTCCCTCCCCCCACGCACACACACACACACACACACCACCACCACCACCATCACCACCACCATCATATCCAGTCATACCAAGCATTTTGTACCATCTACAAAAGTTTACAAGTAATTGATTTTTATTTATTTATTTATTCTTTTTTTTTTGGGGGGGGGGGGGGGCTCTCTTCAGCTCTAGCACAATGATATTGATATATAGCCCAAATTGTCTCCAAAGTCAATATCATAAAAGTAAAACCCCATTGACTTCCTGTGTCCAATTCTTCTCTTACTCTTGAATGCTTCTTCCAAATCTGTTCTTCCTGTGTTTTGTTTAGATACAGTATGAGTGGAAGGCTTTGTGGATGCAAGGTGGTTGCCAAACTCCACCCCCAAGTACAATGTATTTGCCAATTTAAGTGAGATTTTACCTGCTCCTGGATATTTATTCTGTTAACTGCATGACATGAATGTTTAGCTAATATTAATGTCTCCATGGTTGTAAAAGCAATAATACAACAAAACAAAAACAACTAAAAATCCTGACTTCCTGTGTTTAAGTCCAACTTCTACTTGTGCCGCCTACATGTGGCAGTTCCATCTGAGTCAAAGGACAAGATGATGCACTTGCAATTTTTCTGTCATCACCACAAAAAATAAAGAAATTAAAGTGCCAAAGAGTACTATGACTCAGTAGGGTATCCTTTAAAGGAAAAGTTCACCTTAATATATGTGTGGATTTCAAGAGAGAATGCAGCAATATTAACCCATTAGTAACTGAACCACCTAAAACCACCTGTCCACTTTTTAAAAATCATTTTATCCTTCACGATTTTTATTGTTTTCATATAGAATATATGATTATGTAATTTGAAAGAGATCAAAGATCAACAAAAGTGTGTCAGAATGACTTCTGTGACACACCGTTCTCAAGTTGGTAGAGTCTATAGGCTTTCAAATGAGCATATTAAACTTAGACCCCGTTTACACCGCCTGACCACTTTTAGGCCGGCCCAAAGTGCAGTATTCGGTGTGCGTTTACACCGAGAATTTGGGCCGGCCTATTATATTCTGACGGTAGCGGTGCTCTGCATGTGAACAATGATTTCATTGGAGCGCGCCCGCGGAAAATGTGTGTTGTGTACGGATGCAATTCTGTGAACTGAATACCTGGGGATGTAATGACTATTTTGTCCGACACAGAGCATGGATTTTGGGATAATTCAAATCACAAATAACGTCACATCACCGCCACTACCCAACAAAAATCAATTTCACAGTTTCTCACCATCCTTACCTATGCACAAATTTTCTGGAGTGAGGAAAAAAAAAATTACAGAGATGAAACATTGTGAGACAATGCAGGACAGAATTCTCCGCTCCTTCAAGACAAGACAAGACAAGACAAGACAAGACAGCATGCACGATATAAGCACTCATAACATTACGCAATTACGTCACGATCGCTGCGGAAAGGAAGCGGGACTCACATTTGGTACCGCATTTGGGCCAGCGTGCGTTTACACCGAGAATACACCTTTAGGTCGTCCCAGGGCCTGCCCGAGACAACCTCCGGAGCTTGTCCAAATGCGGGTCCAAATTTGGTACCACATTTGGGCCAGCGTGTGTCTACACCGACTTTTAGGCCGGCCCTGCCCAAAAGTCGGTGTAAACGGGCTCTTATAATAGACAAATCTTCAGTTGCTATTTGGACACGTAGTGAAAGTTTGAGGAAAATCTTACCGTCTGTTCAAACATGAATTTTTGAAGTTTCAGTGCCACCATTGCTGGCTGAGAAGGCTACTATAGCTTGTGATGTAACATATGCAGAATGATATGAAGAAAATATAAAGAGAATTCCACAATGTTTCATTTTTGTTGTTGTTAAAAAGTACACATTCCCTCAGCTTGTTACTGATCCTGATGGATGTTAAGGTTGATAATTCCCCCTGCCTTCTGAAAAAGGCAAGTCAAGTGTTCATGTATTATGTGAGAAAAGTGAACAAATATTTAAAGGACAAGTTCACCTTCATTAACATAAGGATTGAGAGAATGTAGCAATATTAGTAGAACACATCATTGAAAGTTTGAGGAAAATTGGACAATCCGTTCAAAAGTTATGAATTTTTGAAGTTTTTGTGCAGTCACCACTGGATGAGAAGACTACTGCAGTGTATGATGTCACATGCGTACAACAATATAAGGAAAATATAAAGAGAATTTCACAAAATTTCATCTTTTGAAAAAAAAGTATACATTCGCTTGACTTGTTACTTACATATGTTATGGGTAATATTATTCCTATTGCCTTTAGAAAGAGGCAAGTCAAATGCTCTTTTATTATGCGAAAAAAGTGAAATATGTTGAATTTTCTTTACATTTTCTTTATACTGTTGTACTCATAGATGACATCACGAGCCTTAGTAGTCTCCTCATCCAGCGGATGCAACACAAAAATTTTAAAAATTCATAACTTTTGCAACGATTGTCCAATTTTCCTCAAACTTTCACTGATGTGTTCTACTAATATTGCTGCATTCTCTCAATCCTTATGTCAATGAAGGTGAACCTGTCCTTTAATTCTCATTATATTTTCTTATATTGTTCTATGTGTGTGACATCACAAAGTGTGGAAGTCTTTTCATCCAGTGATGGCAGCAGTGAAACTTTGAAAATTCATAACTTTTGAACCGTTTGTCTGATTTTTCTCAAATTTTTAGTTATACATGTGTTCTACTAACAATGCTGCATCCACACATTACTTTTTGTATAAAGGTAAGCTTGTCCCCTCCTGTCCTACCCATCAAAGGACTAGTACAGTGGAGTAATATAAGCCTCATTTCCTCTTCTCCTCTCATCACACACACACACACACACACACACAAACACACACACACACTCACACAAGCACATAACAGATAACAATGACAAGGTCACAAGAAGCCATGCATCCTCACGATAAAGTAAATTAGTTTTAATTTGCCTTCCATGTACATTTCCTATTGTCTATATGCATGAGAGAATAAAAGACAGAACGAAAGATGGAAAGGGAGAGACAAGTTTGGGAAAGACAGAATGTGTGTGTGTGTGTGTGTGTGTGTGTGTGTGTGTGTGCAGTGGCAGATCCGGGGGGGGGGGGGGCACTAGGTGCACTCCCCCCCCTTTTATTCTTCTGAAAATAAAAGAAAAGAAAAAATGAAAGGGGAGTGTGCGCCCCCTCCCCTTTAGTTTTTTTTTTATAGTGGCACCAGGAAATTGTGCAGAGGCTTTTTTTCTTTTTTGCTTGTCAGCCAATGAAACCTGGAAGTGGCACCAGAAATATTTTTTGCACCTCCCCCCCCCCCCCCCCTTTACGGAATTCCTGGATCCACCTCTGCTGTGTCTTTGTGTAGGTGTGTGTGTGTGTGTGTGTGTGTTTGTGTTTGTGTTTGTGTTTGTGTGTATGTGTGTCACATTCACACAATGAAATCCCGTGCATATCTCAATCATTTCCAGGAAAATTGGAAAGCGGGATAAATAAAAGTCCAGTCGTGTATCTCACTACATGCATGGCTGCGATGAGGCAAAGAGCCAAATTGGTTGTCATGCTCTGCGTTGCCGGGCACGGCACGATTCCCACCCCATGAATTTCACATCAGCGTGCCTGGTTACCCAAGCTCGCCGTTAGGCGACGTGACAGGACAATTATCAGGATGCGTAGACATTTGTCTTCTCCAGGAATCTCAATAAGCTCGGTTGCATGATGCGAGCTGAAAGGAATATTGAGACAGAGAGGGAGAGAGAGAGAGAGAGAGAGATGGGGGAGCAGGAGGAGGAGGAGTAAGAAAAGGAAAATATCAACAACCTTCCTTCCTCTCATACAGGAGCACACACGTCCTTGTCCCACAAATTAAGCTGATGAAAATCTTCACTGTGCTGCAATTTCCCCTCTCTCTGGATGGCACGCAATAATTCAAACCACAACACGAAGAGAAGATCTCGGTGTCCTTACATCTCTTTACCCTGTTTCAATTCTAGACAAGTTATTGGTTTGATCTTTCACTCTTGATAGCTTTTTCACTCCAAGCCTCTACCTCAACAACCATGATAATGTTGAAAGGACACGATGCAATAGAAGGATCATTATTGAATAAAACCAAAGTCTTCAACCTAAGTCATTATCTTGTGTTAATATGTAAATGCTTTTTATGTGTTTTTGAATGCACTACATACATTTGTGTGTATGTACATTCATTGAAGCACACACAATCTGTCACATGTATCTTGTCGTATTCTCATTATATAATTAGGTGATCCGAGTATCCTCTCGGATCACCTTCTGTATCTGTACGGATTCTTTGTTCTTCTTCTTCTTCTTTCTTTATTTCTGGACAAAAGTTGTGTATCTACGTACTCAGAAAGTACTCAGAGTTTCAACTTCAAACTCATACCATGTATGTATCATGTCCCAAAGACGAAAAATTTTATAAAATCATAGTGATCAGTCGACCGTGACGTCACTATGACGTCATTATATGAAAACACATTTTCACTCCTATCTCATTAATGGAATGGAATTTTTCAATGAAATTGACGTCACATATAGTTCAAGTCAAGCGCATTCTACTCATATAATCAAAATTCATATTTTCTCTTAAAACGTGCGCGTACGCGCGCGTTGAAATATTTGTATGCTCAAATCGAGCTCAAATTTTTTTTGCACACGTTTCAGACCAATCGGAGCATTTTTTGAAAAATTGAAAAAATTGGACGGACGCGTACGCGCGCGCACATATACGTACGCACAGCTCTTATGCAATAGAAATTTCCCATTTTTTTACACTTATCGGATGCCTGAAATGTCAAGGAATATTTCTACCAAGTTTCAAGTCAATCCGATTCAATATGACGTCACACGGGCCCGTCAAAGTTGAAATTCCGCGCGCGCGTTAATGGCGATATACAGTGCAACAATGCCAAAAAACCGCCAATTTTGAATCCGATTTTACTCGTCAAGATGGACGGTGACCCCCCATTTTTTTTACATAATCTGAAAGCTGATGAGCTGTACATGTCATTTCATGGGTTGGCGATGCTGGAAAAATGATGAAAAGATATCAAATTTCTTAATAAACTAAAAAAAGTAAATTTTCAAAATGACGTCATCGAATTTTAAGTTCACTCAAGCATATCTCACTTATTCTTTTGTTGATTTTCATCCAAATTTCAATATGTTGTAGCTTATTAAATGGTCTTTCAGTCATATAATAACAACATTTTGATTGGATGACGGCATCACCTCTTAAAAAGGGATTAAAAGTAACATTGTCAAATTTGACCAGTTTACGTGTTATCTCTATGGGAGTGCAGTTTTTCTGGAAATGAAAACTGACATGACTTTCTTTATTTTGCACTAGCTCACTTATGCTTCGGTGAATTTCTCCCAGATTTTAGTATGTTGTAGCTGAGACCGTGGGCTATCGTAAGTGTGCCCTTTGTTTTTTCATACGGAGTCGGCATCACGTCCAAAAACTTGGTTGAAATTAAAGCTTATCTTCAATGTATTGAAATATGTCTTTGTTTCTGCAACTTTCTTTGCAATAACTCAAGAAAAACATACCCTATCACCACCATATTTTGCACATATTTAGTTCATGTCACGTACATTATTTCACAAAATAACAACTACTTGATCAGACACCATCTTGGCTATGTAAATTAGGGTCAAAGGTCATAAATGTTTTATCCTGTATCTTACTGAATACATGTCCTATGTTTACCATATTTTGCACACGTAAAGACCATGTTACAAGAATCATTTCACAAAATAACCACTTTTTGCATAGATGCCATCTTGTCTGTGCAAAGTGGGGTCAAAGGTCATATGTACTTCTTCATGTATCTTCGTTATGACGTGTTATCTCTATGGGAGGGAATTTTTCTAGATGTGAAAATTGACATGATTGTCTTTATCGACGACTAGTTTACTTACCCTTCGGTGAATTTCTTCCAGATTTTAGTATGTTGTAGCCAATTTAATACTCTAAGTTTTGTTCATCAAAGATTTAATCGGATGATGTCTTCACCTCGTGAAAATGGATATAATGTAACCTTGTCAAATTTAACCAGTTTACGTGTTATCTCTAGGGAGGGAATTTTTCTGGAAACAAAAATTGACATGACGGTCTTTATCGAGCACTAGCTCACTTACTCTTCGGTGAATTTCTCCCAGATTTTAATATGTTGTAGCTGAGACTTTGTGCTATCAGTAATGTGCCTTTTGTTTTTTCATACGATGTCTGGATCATGCTAAAAAAAACTTGGTTGAAATTAAAGCTTATCTTCGATGTATTGAGATATTTCTTTCTTTCTGCAGCTTTCTTTGCAATAACTCAAGAAAAACAGCCTCTATCATCCACATATTTTGCACATGTTTAGTTCATGTCACGTACATTATTTCATAAAATAACAACTACTTGATCGGACACCATCTTAGGTATGTAAATTAGGGTCAAAGGTCATAAATGTTTCATCATGTATCTTGGTGAATACTTGTCCTATCTTTCCCATATTTTGCACACGCAAAGGCCATGTTACAAGAATCATTTCACAAAATAACTACTTTTTGCTCAGATGCCATCTTTGGTGTGCAAAATGGGGTCAAAGGTCAAATATACTTCATTCTGTATCTTCGTTAGTGCATACGGAGTTCGGTACCAAAGATGGCAGGTCTGACTCCCTTTTCTAAATGAGACTCCAAACATCACATGTCCCCTCAACACAGATGAAACCTGTATGATCATGCCTATTGGGATCAGGACTCAAATCATTGATTTCCCAATAGATCGGATCACCTAATTTGTCAGTGTTGACAAATTCCGAGTCTAGTTATATCTAGTATATAGATAGATACATACATCTATTTAGGCTAAAAAAATATTAAGAATTGTATCTTTATGTATAACTGTCACATTGGGCTGGGATGGGAAGAAAAAACAACAACAAAACAAAAGAAGAATGGAAATGGGTATTATGTGTCAAAAGAGAGTAGAACACGATATATATGAATTCCTGATACTATATAACCAGAAATGTCAGCATGCATTTTATTTTCGCAAATTTCATGAGAGCCAACGTTTATGAAATTAAAATGCATGCGAAAGTTCTTGACTGTCTACACTATATGCATTGAATGCCAGTGGCCATTTGTGAAAGTTTCATGCCACGAAAAAAAGAAAGAAAGTGATGTTCATGAGTTTTTAGTTGAATATTTGTAACCTCTCATAAGATGTCTACTTGCTTTGGCACATTTGGGATTGAAACAATCATGTTTAAGCGTTTGAGACCTTCTGACTACATAGGCTGTATTGTTCTTAATAAAGTCCTTAAAGTCTTTGGATTTCTTTTTTCTGTGAAAATAATCATCTTAAATTGGCAACTCTGAATGGTGCTGTATGCCATATGCTGGAAAATAGTTAGGTAATCTGGTTGAATGCATGCAAATTGCACAGGATCAGATTGTACATAAAAGAAAATTGTCATTTTGAGATAGAAACATTAACTTTACTCTCCTAAAGCTTTAAAGGACAAGTCCACCTTCATATACATAATGATTGAGAGAATGCAGCAATATTAGTAGAAAACATCAGTGAAAGTTTGAGGAAAATTGGACAATCCGTTCAAAAGTTACGAATATATTTTAAGTATCTGCGCAGTCACTGCTGGAAGAGAAGACTACTACAGTGTAAGATGTCACATGCGTACAACTATATAAGGAAAATAAAAAGAGATTTTCACAAAACTTTACTTTTTGAATAAAGTGCACATTTCTTCGACTTGCAACTGACGTATGTTAAGGGTAATATTATTCCCCCTGCCTTCTGAAAGAGAGAAGAAGAGTGTTCTTTTGTTATGCGAGAAAAATGGAAATATGTTGAATTTTCTTTATTCTTTCTTTATATCGTTGTATTCATGTGACATCACAAGCTATAGTAGTCTTTTTATCCAGCCGTGACTGAGCACAAACTTCAAAAATTCATACATTTTTAACAGATTGTCCAGTTTAGCTCAAACTCTCACTGATGTGTTCTACTAATATTGCTGCATTCACTCAACCCACATGTCTATGAAGGTGAACTTGTCCTTTAATTGTTGCCAGTTTACAGGTCAGAAATATATTTAGCAATGTAGAGGCTTTTGATTTTTCAAAGCACTCAACACTTCCCTTCAAAAGCAATGAGCTTGGAACATCTTCACTTTTGAGAGATTTTCTTTGAGTTTTAACAAGCATTCAAAGCCCCCCCCCCCCCAAAAAAAAAAAAGAAAAAAAAAAGAAAAAGAAAAATGTGTAACACTCCCAACACTGCAAATGGAAGGCCAACGCAATCTCATATCATGCTATTCCAGGAATCCTGCCATAGTTGGTACTCAGTACTAGTCCCCCATGTTTTAAGATTTAATGGCCATTGTATAGCCTGATCGGACAAATGGGTTAATTGGTTTTAGGGTATAACCACCTGTATCGCTTGCCAGATACTGCCCATAAGCACTGCCAAATGCCACAGTGTGGACAGACAACCTATAGCATGCAATGCAGAGGTCCCCCCCCCCCCCACCCCTTCCCTCAATATATATTACAGTATGTGGGATTCGATGGAATTGTCATAATTACGGTTACATTTACAGCCTAATAGGTTAATAGCTTTTTGATGGAGCGTTATTCAGATATTAAAGGTTTCATCTTGAGAGTGTATTGCCTGGAATTACACCAGTGAGGGAATGACCTACTTTACAATCAGATCATAATTCCATCTAATTTAGGAAGGGTAGCATTGTTGTATCACTTGTACTTGTTTAGATGGTGTGCAAATGTCACCCAATCCCAGTAAGAAAAAAATCAAACTTCCGTAAGCTTTGTACAACACCCACAATTTAAGCCTCGAGTGCATGTGGTGAGTTAACATTTTTTTTAGCATATACCACTGCATCAAATATGAATGTCAAACCTGGCCATTGTGTTCCAAGTTTATTCATTGCAAAATCTCATGACAAATTGAAATATCAAACAAGAAATTGGTGCATTCTCTCTAATGAGTGGATATGCAGTTGTAAATTCTTTTATCATTTGAAGGTAATCAAACCTTCATGGTCTTTTTCTTCCTTGTATCATATATCTCATTTCAAAGTTACTGCATTTGTAAGATTTCATTTCACTTCTTGACTACATCAGCGAGATTTGTCTGCAAGAATTATTCTCTCTCATCATTTAAAAAAAAATACAATAGAAACATATTGGATATGACTGCACGAAAGCAATGGCAGAACAAAACTGATTAATTAGCTCAATGTGAAGATAAATACAACAATTAAATAGTTGAGGCAATTTTGGTTACAAGTGTTGAATTAAACCTGTCTTGTATTTAAGGGCATTTACATATTTTTGAAATCATTGAATTGAAATTGAAATCATGCCACTATTTTGTAAAACAAATAATGCACATCTTTTGTCATCCTTTATGAGTTAGTACATTAGTGACCAGTACTAACAACCACTAGTCTGTGCTCAGCTGCATTGCCTACATAATATTACCAATTATGCATTGCTAGTGTTTGTGTGTGGCGTTCATATAACTTGGAGCTGGTGCTGGCCCAGGAGTCTTACAAAAATGGCTGCTGCAGAATTGGAATCATGTCACAATTTTATAAAACAAATAATGCACATCACTTGGACGTTCAACCTTCTTAACTTTTAAACAGTCCAAGGCATGCTTGGTTTTGCCTCGTGTGTTTTCAATTATTCCAAAGTTGCGGAGGGTGGATAACTCTTAGTGCAGTGTTCATTATTAAATGTATGCAAGCAGACCCTTGAGCCAATCATGAATGCATCTTTTTAATACAGTGGCAAGGACTCTCAAAACTTCTTAAGGTCCATTAGATCACAGTTTGTGCTTGCAGTGTGAACGGAAAGGTCACACAACTTACACCATAATTTTTAATGTAAGAATATTTCCCAATGAGAATGAACCTGCATTCATGGATCCGGAATTTTTCAAGCTTCATTACCAGTCACCTCTTGTATTTTCCCTTGGGGTTGTGGCGTGGCGGTATGGCAACAGAGACAGAAAAAAAAAAAGGGAGAAGGAAAAGCAGACACAAAAAAGGCAGAGAGAGAAACTGTAGACTCTCCGATATGGAGCCCCAAGGGGTGAAGTGTCTGGACCTGTTGTGTGCTGTGACGCTCTATTCAGCAAAGTGGGACAAGGCAGGTTGCCAGGATGTGAGGCAAGTCTAGTGGCTCTTGACTGGGTGCCTGACGAGGGTCCTACTAATGCCCCTTTCAGACTGGGCAATTTGTGATGATTACACATCAGTCATATTTTCCAGTGTGAAATACCTCTTCATTTATCTCTCTATCGGAACACAGTTGAAATGCTGATGACATTTTGAGCAGAACACTCTGTTTGCATCTGTTCCCCATCATTAAACAACTATGCAACAAGAGACTTTGGGCCCCATTTCATAAAAGATGTTAGGATACAGCTCCAGGGAGGTGGAAGAGACTCCTCCCTGGTTCCTCTATTGAAATGCTGATGAATTCACTGCCTAGTGTGTTTGGGGGGGGGGGGGGGGGGAGGGGAATTGGCTGCTACACTGCCCTTGCCTTTGAGGTCGCAGGTGCACATCATACAATGGTAGCTGGTGGCGGGGATTCATGTTTTCTAGCTTGTGATTTCTATGGCACTTCATCTGTTTTGGGTTCCAGAGGAAGACGAAGCAACTCATCTCCAATGACAGTTCTGTTGACTGTTAATTGCATCACGTGGAGTGCAATATGAAGTCAGTGTGAAAGGGTATAACTTCTGCCGGCAGATGGCATGAAGCATTAGAATAGCCTCACAGTGTAGAATTTGAAATAAAACTATCTGAAGAGAGTGTGTCCTTGGATCAAAAATGAGAGGTGAATCAATCATTTCAAAGCTTTTGTTTTCCTGTCATTATTGTGGTGATAGTAAAAATGATGATGATGATAATGATGACTTGAAAATAATATTGATGATATTGCGTGACATGCCATAAACTGGGCTGCTGTTTTCCAGGTGTTGTGCAGTGCAGTCTTTGGTTTTAGGTACAGTTTTAGATGCATTGCTATTATAGCAGCCAAAGTTTAGCAATTGGCGATGAATGATCCCAATGCCAATTCAGCACTGTCATGATGTGTCCAATGTAATTACAATATTTGACAATAGTATGTTCTAAAATCATTGAAGGGAAAATAGGGAAAGAGATAGGCCAACTCATTTGATCTGTGCAAGAAGTGGTAGATAATTTCTGATCTTTTTTTACAATACAACATATCAATTATAATAGCAAAAAAAAGGGGGCTTGCCAAAGTTACAGGGTTTTTAGGGAATTCATAGGAAATGCACAGGTATATATGCTGTAATGATAACATTACTATACCAAATGAAAGAAACTGACATCTACTATTTTTTGTTTTTGAAAATGAACAAATTCAAATTTCTAATTCATATTTGGAGACAAAAGACCCATTATTACAAAGGAATACTTAGAGTTTTTGTGTATTACAGATACACTTGCCTGAAGCAGTTTAAATTGCTTTCACCCATTTTGTGGAAACCCAAGGTACAGCACTATTTAAAAAAAAATGTGTCATTAATCCAACAAAATAGCAGATTTCTATTTGGTTACGAAGGGCACCAAAATCCAGACTATTATGTGTATCATCATTGTCAACATCATATTGTTCATTATCACCACTTCCATGAATGGTACTTCTTCACACTGCAATATTATGCATGTAATATATACACGTGACAGAAGTCTTGAGACAGATACATACATGTTGTACGAAAACAGGAACAAAAAGATAATTCATATGAGCTGGGATTCACAAAGATGAAGGTCATTTCAACAATTGTAATACTACTGCTCAGAATTGCTTTATATGTATCAGATATTTCATGGTGTTTTATCAATTTTATATTTCTCTACAAGTTGCGTCGAGTTGCTGATATTCGTGAAATATATTGCCCTCAGTCCTGTATTTGGGAAACACAAAGCGCTGAACAATGTCCATAAGATGGGACTCGGCAAACTTTTCTCCTGAGAAGATAGGCCAATAGTGCTTATAGCTTCTAAAAGCCACATACGATTCTATCGAAGCCTTGTCCAATTGCAAATTTAACCACTCAAAATTTTGAATTATGCAGAACTCTCCAATTCACACTATACGCAGTGCACACAAAATATGTGGCATGTGTTACCAAGTTTCTGAACTTTTCAGGAAAATTTATATGAGGGCTTTTACACTTGATATGACAAGCTCATTTATTGATATGTTTCTAAATGTGCTGTATCATGCTGCTCAAGTAACTTTTATGAGTCTGCACAAACCTGGAATCATGTTGACTTGAAATTGAGACATTATTTTGCAGCTCTGTTGTGTTTGCATAGTTTGATGGGTAATGCAGATCAAGTTAACAAGCTCAGCAGTATGATGGGTACACAATGTGTACTTTTCTTTACTTCAAGTTCCCAGTGTGTAATTTTGTTGTTTTTTGGCCAGACTTTCCAACTACTATACTGGTCATTTCACTGCTTGGAGCATGACCCAATTTGTTTGCCAACGCAGTTGCAATACATTATTCATTTGTTTATCAATGAAACTTGCATAGAAGGTAAATATATCAAAAACTTAATGACCAAAAATTATATAGACTACCCCATTATATCAGAGCCTGACCTGATGAAACTTTTGATGTAGCAAAGTGGAAAGTGATAGTTTTAACCTTTATCCTTCCTGGAAAGGGGGTGGGATGGATTACAGTCAAGAGGATTGAACTCATTCAAGAGCTAAAAGTCATTGGTATCGTGGAGCCCAGGAGCATGGAGGGAGGTGTCGGGCACACGCCAGAACAAGCAGTAATTACCACGCATCATCACCAGCGCGCTGTCCACTGGGACAATGCAGCTGTAAGGCCCGTCCAATTTCCAGCTTCCACCCACATGGTTTGGAGGGAGAACGAAGGCGCCTCGGGACTTTGGGACTGCCCCTGCCCTGGGCATGTTGACACCTACAGTACCAGCCATGGATCTGTGTCAGTGATGGGCCCCCCGAGGGGGTCTTGACACTTCACACCCACCCACCGCCGCCCAGAGGATTGAATGGTTTGGATGGAGGGAGGGCATCATGAGGGGCCAGGGAGGTTGAGGGACCATTTTGTCATTATCGCACGCATTCCCATCTGCTCCTAGCCAGGCCAAGAGTGCATCTCGGGCATCAGCTTTTGTGTTTGCATTCACACAAAAGGCTGGCAGCCAGTGACTAGACCCCACTGTCATCACTCAAACCTCTTTCTTTGTTTGGATGAGAATGTTCATCAGTGTGAGGATGACACAGCATTGGTTTGCCAATATGGTTATGATACACTCTCTATACAAGGGTCAACTTGGGTCATAGTTAGTGTACATCATGCAATTGGCAAAACATATAGGAGATGGATATATATCACAGATTGATTGATAGATAGTTAGACATAGGAGGGAATAGGGACTAAGAGTATGATTTGAGATCAAAGTTTGTATTTACCTGAATGTCTTCTGATAGAAATTTTGCTTTCATTTTAATTTCTTTAATCATTGCAGAATACAACACATTCAAAGTGTCATTGTGAACTGTATTGTGACATTGGTGTATTCCTCAACAAGTTCAAACTCCAGTTCAATTAAAGCTCAGTTCAATCCAGTTCCAGGAAGGCTCAATTTACTGAAGTTCACTGAAAGCAACTTCATTGAACCTGATATTTATACTCTAATACTTCCATACTGTTTTTGTTTTTGTTTTTGTTTTTTTTTTGTTTTTTTGCAGGGGAACAGCTCTCAACACAGGAGTGTTCCATGCAAGTGTAAGAGCGAGAAGGTGACCATTAGTCTATTTACATTTTCAAAACCTGAATTTGACCAAAAAGGCTTTGGTTTTTGTTTTGTTTTATTTGTTTGTATGTGTGTGAGTGTGTATTTTTTTCCCACTGTTTGTACTGGCAGAAATATTAAGTAGGAGTTCCCATGCCCAGAATGCATGTACATCTCTTTTTTCCCCTCTCTTGTCATACATTCAAACCTATCTTAGCGACCACCTGTCTATACTGGCAGAAATATTTTGTATTAGTTTCTATGCCCAGAATGCATACATTTCTTCTTCTTTTTTTTCTCTCTCTCTCACTCTCTCTTTTCTTAACATACAGTTAAACCTGTCTTTAATAGCAATCACCTGTCTATAGTGGTCACCTGTCCTAGAGGTGACCACTTAAAACAATTTCCTCTGAGAGAAAAGCCTGTTGAAGAACCTGTTTACACCAGTCACCTGTCTATAATGGCCACTTTTGTTTCATCTCCCTTGGATGGTCACTATAGACAGGTTTGACAGACAGGTTTGACTGATTTGACACATGACCATTTCACCGTTATGGTAAGTGGTGGCACTTCCTTGATGGAGTGTGTTTGTTTGTTTGTTTGTTTGTTTGTTTGTTTGTTTGTTTGTTAATGCCATACCAAGTGCAGGAGATTTGTGTAAAAACAAACAAACAACTAGACCCGGAATTTGTCAAGACTGACAAATTAGGTGATCCGATCTTTTGAAAATCAATGATTTGAGTTTTGATCCCAATATAGGCATGACTATACAGGTTTCATCTGTGTTTAGGGATATTGGCTGTGTGATGTTTGGATACTGATTTTGAAAAGGGAGTCAGGTCTGCCATCAATATTCATGACCATACAGGTTTCATCTGTGTTGACGGGACATTGGCTGTGTGATGTTTGGATTCTCATTTAGAAAAGGGAGTGAGACCTGCCATCTTCCGTATACACTAACGGAAATACAGAATGAAGTATATTTGACCTTTGACCTCACTTTGCACACCCAAGATGGCGTCTAAGCAAAAAGTAATTATTTTATGAAATGATTCTTGTAACATGGTCTTTGCGTGTGCAAAATATGGGAAAGATAGGACATGTATTCACCAAGATACAGGATGAAACATTTATGACCTTTGATCCTAATTTACATACCCAAGATGGTGTCCGATCAAGTAGTTGATATTTTATGAAATAATGTACGTGACATGTACTAAGCATGTGCAAAATATGGGATTGATAGCCATTGTTGTTGTTCATCTATTGCACAGAAAGTAGTAGAAAGAAAGAAAAATAAAGCAAAAATTATGTTATTTTATAGAAATTTGATGGAGAAGCAGAAAAAAAATCAGAAAAAGATAAAGTAAGGAAAGCGAGATTAAGATTAACTAAAGAAAAAGAAGAAAAAAGTGTTAAAAAAGATTAAAAAAAAAATATTGGCAGGGGTGAGCCTCGAACCAGGGACCTTAGGATTACGAGTCGAATGCGCTACGCAATGACCTATTTCATTCTCCACAGGCCCTGTGTATTAAGCAAAATGACGCTGCATCGAAGCCTCGTGCCATTTTCAACCAAGTTTTTCGACGTGATGCCGACATTGTATGAAGAAATGGAGGGCACACTCACGATAGCCCAAAGTCTCAGCTACAACATACTAAAATCTGGGAGAAATTCACCGAAGCATAAGTGAGCTAGTGCTCGAAAAAGAGAGTCATGTCAATTTTCACTGCCAGAAAAACTGCTCTCCCATAGAGATAACACGTAAACTGGTCAAATCTTACAAGGATACTTTCAATCCATTTTTACGAGGCGATAAGGTCATCCAATCAAAATGTTGTTTTCACATTAATGAAAGAACATTTAATAAGCTACAACATATCGAAATCTGGGTGAAAATAGGCAAAGGATAAGTGAGATACGCTCGAGTGAACTTGTAATTTGATGACGTCATTTTGAAAATTTACTTTTTTTAATTCATTAAGAAATTTGATATCTTTTAATAATTTTTCCAGCATCGCCAACCCATGAAATGACATGTACAACTCATCAGCTTTCAGAATATGTAAAGAAAATTGGGGGTCACCGTCCATCCTGACGAGTAAAATCGGATTTAAAATTGGCGGTTTTTTGGCATTGTTGCACTGTATATCGCCATTGACGCGCGCGCGGAATTTCAACTTTGACGGGCCCGTATGACGTTATATTGAGTCGGATTGACTTGAAACTTGGTAGAAATATTCCCTGACATTTCAGGCAGCCGATAAGTGTGAAAAAACGGGAAATTTCTATTGCATATGAGCTGTGCGTGCGTATATGCGCGCACGCGTACGCGTCCGCAATTTTTTTTCAATTTTTCAAAAAATGCTCTAAATGGTCTGAAACGTGTGCAAAAAAAAATTTGAGCTCGATTTGAGCATACAAATATTTCAACGCGCGCGTACGCGCACGTTTTAAGGTATAGATGCATTTTGAGAATATGGGTAGAATGCCCTTGACTTGAAATATATGTGACGTAAATTTCATTGAAAAATTCCATTCCATTAATGAGATATGATTGAGAATGTGTTTTCATATAATGACGTCATAGTGACGTCACGGTCGACTGATCACTTTGATTTTAGTTCGATTGCCGTCTTTGGGAGACGATACATATATGGTATAAGTTTGAAATTGATAGGAAGAGGACTTTCTGAGCTAATCGATGCACAACTTTTGGGGAGAAATAAGAAGGAAAAGAAGAAGAAAGAATCCGTACAGAAACAGAAGGTGATCCGAGAGGATACTCGGATCACCTAAAAATGCAACTACTTATATCATGCCTGTGCAAGCATGCACCCACAGATGAAGCATCATGTGATCAAAACCTAAAATTTTTACCAGGGAGAAGAGAGCAAATGCTGCAGTTGGAAAAAACCATCTGAGAGTCTGGCAGAGTTTCAAGAAACTGCAGTTCTGCATTGTATTTTGTTTTATAGTGTGGATTTTTCACCCATTTTTCAGGTATTGGGTTTGTTGCCTGAGAAGAGCTTCTGACAGAAGTCCAGAATTTGAGAACAACTGTGACAAAAACATGTTTGAATATTAAATGATCTCCCCTTGGTCCATTTCACACACAAACACACACATACACACATAGGTGCACTTTTTATGTGAAAGGGTCTCATTTCACCTTCACTCCATTCATCAGCTGTCTGAATAAGAAATAAGAACAAGTACACAATGGAGAATGTTAAAGGGATAGTACAGTATTGGTGGAGATGAGAATTGGGCTTTTAACTTTTTGCGAGATACCGAGAAAACACTTATGATATAGTACAGAGCATACCATTTTAAGAGGAATTCAAAGTTTATTTGATGAAAATCGGGTTTGGAATAACTGAAACATCCAAAAACAAAGTAAAACAAAGCGATCGTAATAAAGTGTGGGTCCCACACTTTACTAGAATCGCTCTTTTTTGGATATCTCAGCCATTTCAAAACCAATTTTCATCAAATAAACGTTGAATCTCTCATGGAATTTCATGCTCTTTCATATTTCATAAGAGGTTTCTCATGATGATCACCAAAAAATGTTAGAAACCTGAAATTAAGTCTCAACCAAAACTATACGATCCCTTTAATGTGTTGTCCACTTGTTATGACCAGCATGTTGTGTGCTCCGCAGAGTTGACAGCTTCACACTTTAGAATTGCTGCCAAATGCAAGGTATAGAAGAGGAAAACGAGGTAAATCGGATGATTATATATATGCAAACTTTCCAGCTTTTTGTAAAGTGTGGAGACTTAAGTGCTTGGATATCCTTTTGTCCATCGATCAAGTTTTCCACTGGCAGCCACATTTTTAGGCTTGTATCATATTTCAAAACAAAGATGCTACATCAAGCTGTAAATAAGAATGGCATGGCAATATATCATATGGAATATGATATGAGGTCGAGGTGGTGTAGTCCCAACATTGTGTGTTGCAGTACAGTCAAACTCGGATACCTCGACGTCGGATAAGCCAAATATCACTTACCTCGGGGGCAAAATGAAAGTCCCGATTGTTCCTATGGAGTTTCCGTGTATTAAAATTCGCGTAGCTCGAACAAAGATAACTCGAAGTTCGGTTACCTCGAAGGGAAATCTAATGTCCCGATCTTAATTAACTTATTGTTTTTCCCAGCATGTTGCTCGAATCGAAATTGCAAACATCATGCACTCAGCATCTCCGATTAAGCGCGCGTGGACAGCGAAGACATGTCACAAATGTTTTCACACTCGATTGTAAATATTCTGAGACCCAGAACAATCGCGCGCCCAAGAAGAAATACCCGATACACAGCTGACAAGGAAAATCCCCAACACCTACCAACACACGTACATGGTATGCACATAGCACCCGTGCCAATGGAATGCTTTACGATAGCACTACGCGCTGCCCCATCATTTGCTTTTCTTTAACCACTGTGTTTTGATTTTTGATCGAGACAGTCATACCGTGCGCGTAGATTTCTCAACCGTCGGGGCGCACCTGCTTACGTTGACAGTTATATCTTTGCCATTAATCACGCTCCACTGTCAAAACATCAATCTCCCTCGTAGTGCCTTTTTTTAAACTTTTTTTTTTTTTTGGCCTTTCACGAAGTTTACTTCCCCGAGAACGCAAGCACTGAAACTTTTTTTTTTCCCCAGCAATGCGATTATGAAAATCTGGAAGTATAGGCCGATCACAATGAAGAATAGAATACACAGGGTTCCGCACTTATAAGTTTTATCGGGCCACCAATATCATTGATTTTTATTTTCTAGTGGTCGAAAGTAAAATCTGGTAACAAAAAAAAAATCAGGAAAAACATTACAAAAACTAAATCGGTCCTACTAAACAGAGACAAATTATTATTAAGCATTATTGAAGTGATACAGATGCCCATGTTTAAAACAAATGAATAGAAAATTCAATCATCTTACTCTGTGTTTAAAGATTTGACAAATAGGCGTAGAGATTATTTAAAAAGTTGCCCATTATATTGAGGAGGTCAAAACTTACGTTTGAAATGAGAAAATGGGAGCATTTGCTGACATTTGTTAGCATCCGACATTTGTTTTAGCATTGTAAAAAGCCGAAAGTTACCGTTATTCGTTTTTAAATGTAAAAGCAAACAACCGACATTCATTTTAGAATCTTACGGAGCTGAATACTATCCTAATCCATTTCCAAACGTGAAAGCAAACGTCCGCTATTTGTTTTAGCATCTAACTGAGCGGATTAATACCATTAATCATTTCCAAATGTTAAAGCAACAATCTGTTATTTATTCTTGCATCGTACGGAGCAGAATATTACCGTTATTCATTTCAAACATCCAACATATATTTCATTATCGAACGGAGCCGAATGTTACTGCTGTCCACTTCCGAAAGTGAAATAAATCATCTGACAATTATTTTATCATCGCATGGATCCGAATGTTACTGTTTTTCATTTTTGAACGTCAAGGCAGACATCAGACATTTTGGACCATGAAACGTATAGCTGAATGTTACTGATATTTATTTCGAAATGTACCGTAGCAAATATCCAATATTTTTTTTAACATCGTATGGGGCAGAATGTTACTGCTGTTCACTTCCAAACATGCCAAACGTAAAAGCAATCATTCGACATGATTATCATCTTCCGGAGCTGAATGCTATTGACATTTACTTTCGAACGTAAAAGCACACATCCGGCATTTATTTTATCAGCGTACGGAGTTGAATATTATTGTTATTCACTTCAGAACATCAAAGCAAACATTCGACATTTATTTTAGCATCTTCCGGAGCTAAATGTTATTGCAATTTACTTTCGAACGTAAAAGCAAACATCCAGCATTTATTTCATCATTGTCAGGAGTTGAATATTATTGTTACTCTTTTCCGAACGTCAAAGCAAACATCAAACATTAATTTTACCATTAAACGCAGCTGAATGTATACTGTTATTCATTTCGAAATTTAAAAGCAAACATCAGACAGTTATTTTAGCATCATATGGACATGATGGAGCAGAATATTACTGCTATTTTCTTCCGAACATAAAAACGATCATCTGACATCTATTTTAGCATCTTCCGGAGCCGAATGCTATTGCTATTTACTTTCGAAAGTATAAGGAAACATCCGACATTTATTTAACCATCGTACGGAGTTGAATGTTATTGTGTTTCATTTCCGAACCTCATAGCAAAAATTCGACATTTATTTTAGCGTCTTCCGGAGCCGAATGTTATCCTTATTCATTTCCGAACGCAAAATCAAATATCTAACATTAGTTTTTGCACCATACGGGGCTGAGTCTTATCGTTATTCATTTCCAAAAGTATGAGCAAACATCCGACATTTATTTTAGTATCATACCGAGTCGAATATTGCCGTCATTCATTTCCACAATTAAACGCAAACCCCTGACATTTATTTTAGCATCTTACGTAGCCGATTGTTACCGCTGTTCATTTTCAAAAGTAAAGGCAAACATCCGATTTTTTTTTTGGTGGCGCGATCGGGCCACCAAAATCTTTATTTCTGAAATTTTGATTTCATTTCCGATTTTCACTCAATTCATTCATATAAAAGTTGATTCAATCCAAATTGACAAGCATGCAAACAATCAGTAGGCACTATAACAGACACCATGTTGAACATCGATAAACGTCGAACATCGATAAACATCGGATAAGTCGAAGAAAATTCGACGTACGCGTACCTCGAAATTCGCGTACGTCGAACCATTTTCTTCAGTCCCGACGAATTCGAGGTATCCGAGTTTGACTGTATTAACATTTGAGTGTAGCAGTGTGAAATCCGATGCATCACTTCCGACTCGTCGGCAAATATGTGTCTAGCTGAATTTGCTCTCACATTCTCTGCTTTGGCTTGACATTTCTCCTTCACGAGCAGCGGAAGGTCAGGCGAAATCAGGAACACAGGAAGAGGAGGCTGTAATTTCATCCGTTCCATTGTCAAAAGTTTCATTGTATATGATGTATAAACATTTTTTTTATACAGATTTATATACCCTTTGGTCACCAAAGAAAGTCTGCGATTTTGTTAATGGAGTAATTAAGTTTCCCCATTGTTTGTGTTCGTAAATCTAAACTAGAAATGGTGGATAGTATCCTAGCTTCTTCTTTTTTTTCACCCATATTTTTTTCTCTTTTTATTTATTTATTTATTATTATTTTTTTTTTTACTGAAGCAGGACAGATCTCTCCAGAAATAGGAGATTGTCTATAGATACTATACATGAAGATTTTTTTTTTCCTCAATTAAAATGTAGTTGCAGTTTGGCCAACATCCTTGCTGTCTGTTCAGAGCTGTAATAGATACAAATTGAAGGAATGGGGATAATGAATGTATATAGGTGGCATCAGAAAGAAGTATAGTCCCAGTAGGTTCATTACATTCAGAAATGTTACATTTAAGGAATATTAGACAATCTGTTCAAAATTTATGAATTCTGAAATTTGTCGTTAAATCAAAGTGCCATCATCAAAGGCTACCAAAATATGTGATGTCACAGTAGGGGAACCATATAAAAACAATATTAAACAGAATTCCACATTATGAATTTTAATTTTCTTATTTAGCATAATGAAAGAGCTCATGACTCTGCCTCCTTCAGAATGATATTACCCTTTGAATATCAGTGACAAGTAGATGGAATATGTGATTTCCATATAAAGAATTTAATTTTGTGGAATTAAAAAAAAAAATGTCTTTATATCATAGCATATCACAGACTGCTGTAGCCCTATTACCAGGCAATTGGTGATGCATAAAATCAACAAAATTTTAAAAAAATTCATTACTCTTAAACTGACTGTCAAACTTCACAGCTGTGTTCTTCTAAACATTTCTGCATCCACTTCATCAGCATATATGTTTGGGGTAAGTTTTCTGCTATTGTGCCAGTTTTTTCATTTGATAGTTTTCACAGTTGTCATACAACTCATGACAACTGTGGTTTCTTTCAGTCCACATCATAGCATTAAAAAAAAATGATTTCCTTTGATTGTAATTTTTTTTTGCTTGAGAGTTTTGAACAGAGCAAAAAGTCATAAGCTGATATTCAGAGGAGCGATACCTTTTGCAAACCAATTGAGGTGGGTGGAGAGTGGTTTCTAACAATTCATAATTGATCAGCACTTACACAACAGTAACTAGCCAAAGAATTAACCAACTTCTGTACACATCCTTGCGGAAGAGAAGAATTTCCTATGAGGATCTGGGTTAGGGCACAATGGGGACAGGTGATCTTTCGCTCTACCTATACTGTATACCGTTCGTAGAGGCAGTCTGGTATCAGCCATGTTTCAGACTCACATTGTCAACTTGAGTTACGCTCCAAATGGCTGTCGCTGCATGTTTCGAAAAGAAATGCCCAGAATCGAGACATTTAGGAAGGATTTTGATGCAGGTGTTCCCCCTTCCCCTCCCCCCCCCCCCCCCTCCACACACACACACAACAAAAAATGATGCCAAGAATGTTGTCATAGTTAATGCACTGCCAGTGCAAAATACTTCCTGTACGCAATTCCGCACTCTGACAAAGGCCAAGGTAGCTATCCCTGGTATATTGCCTCCTGCATATTTAATGGTTACAAGAGTGACAGCACTAAGCTTGCCCAGGGACCTAGGATGTACTGCATTTACAATTGCATGATCTTCACACTGCTGTTCTTCTGAATGCCCCCTCCCCCCCCCCCACATCCCTTGTCTTCTTCAACAAAGTCATAGTTTTGTTTTCAGCCCATGTCACTTCATTTTGTGGAAAGAATACATCCACTCTAGGCTTTTGCTCTCATATTCAGACTTAAATTTTTGCTTAATCTTAACCAAGTACTTCAATATTTTATTCATTTATTGACATTTTTTCTTGGGGGGGGGGGTGGGGTAGGGGTAGAGTCTCTTGTTAAGCATGTTTGCTCAGGCGTTAATTTTGCTATTTTCTTGATCTAGTATCGCATTGGCATGCTCTAAATGCCCCCAAATTCTGCAAATACTTCTTGGAAAATTAATGTTTCTCTCATCTCCTGCTTCATTCATCAGTTTTCCTAATAGGAGAGAAACAATACCTTTCACTCTTCTTTGTCAACATTTAAAGATTGTGCAATGTGTTCGGAAATGTGGATAACTCAGCAAAATATTGGTGTTACCCTGTGCTCATTCATTTTGTTTTGTCCATCTCATCCTCGTGTTTGTTTTTAAAAATACCAGCAAGGCTTTGGTTTACTTTTTGTATCAGAATGTAGAATTTTTGAATGAATAATCTAAACTGAACATCTAAATACTTTTAGAATATGCAGTGTCACTTTAAATATTCAGCAGTGCCATTAGCATGTACTCCAGCTTTGATGATGCTCAGCAAAATGTAGAGCCTCCTCTAAAGATTTAACTTGTAAAGTTTGCACTACCCATCTCAAAGTAAATGCATAGCTGTGTGTACACATCTATTTGTCATGGTTCCTGATCCCTTTTGACTGACAAGGTGTCACACATTTCGTTCGGAATAATCGAGCCAAGCTTGTCAACTCGATACGCTTGATGCGGCAGCACTCTCTGCAAGTATTAATCCGTCACTCCTATATTCCAGTGCAGTGCTCAGTGGTAGAAAACCACGCAACCCCTTATGTCCAATCTCTTAATGTGTTTGCTCATGGCCAGCTAGTATGGCGAAGCATCAAGAGGCGGTTTGCCCACAACAAATGCCTTCAATCCCACTTGGCATCCGGGATGCAATCCAATCGACTATAGAATGGAAATATGTCTGCAATCTTTTCTTATGCCTGGTACTTTTGTTGTTGTTGCTGTTGAGGGCTTCAAGTTTTTGTACATCCTCATATAAACTGAAGGAAGTTAGTGAGAAGGAGTCTTTTTGCTGTTTACCCTGATTGAGCATATTGCATTATTGCCTGAATTTCATTCTAATATGATCTGTAATACTTTTCACATGAAACTTCGGTACAAATATTCCATCTTAACTTTAGGATACAACACTGTTTCACATGACAGTGGCTTAAAATGGTACCACTCACCAGGTATTGTATAGTTGGTGAAACATGAAATTCAAAGCTATAAAGAATTCACAAACTTGAATATGAGTCAATAGTTTGGAAGAGTCAAAAACTTGTCTCTCTCTCTCTAAAAACACAATGGCATGCATAGATACAAACTTACACATGGCATGTCTATCGTATGACAGTTCTTTCTGCCATAAGATAACTAAGAAATTAGATATATATCATGTTTATGTGCTGTGTATGCATGTGTGACTGGCAATGCAGAAAAAAGAATGGAATGTGTTGTCTGTTTTGTTGTTGTTGTTGTTGGTGTGTGTGTGTGTGTGTGTGTGCAGCTACAAAATGGCCAAAGGTGAAACGTGTTCTCCTTTCAACCTTTGTGGTTTGTGGTTTCTTGCTGTCATTGTTGTTTTTTTTTAATAGTTAAAAAATCAGAGACCCTGAAAGGATGCATAGCTAGCTGCATTAGCTTTGCAAAAACATGGTATTACCAGTAGGCCCTACCTCCCTGGTTGTACATGTATTTTTCATACATGGCTTCATTTATCCTATCTACAGGGCATCTTAGAATACAATGTCTATGTCAGTTTTTTTTTTCTCCTTCTTTTTAGAAGTGTTATTGAAAATTAACTTCTCTGGTAACGTTTACTACCTGCAATGATGATAACCATCACGCTCAGTTGCATGGAAACTGATATTAAGGATTGACAATATACAGGTGAAAAGATTGACAAGAGGACCATAATACCACAGGTGATATTGAAGAAATGTGGTATACATCTTAATATAGGAGATGACGTCATCAGTCATCTTGAATTGGCATACATTCTTTTTGATTGTCACTCCAGTTATCGTGGTTAACTGCAGAATAGAGTGGAGGTTTCACTCTAAAACATGATTCGATGAGACTTTACCTGAGGGTATTATCGTCTAATCTCTACATCATCATTAAGTCAGCTTAATCCCAGGTTCAGCAAGTATTAAAAAAAAAAAAAAAAAAAGGAAATGCTCATCCATATCTACCTGTAATTATGCAGACAGCAGCCTCTTTTCTGTTGACCGGATCTGACCTGTTAAAAGTGAGAATTTGTACATCTCTAATGAAGATAGTTCAGGGTAAAAGTTACCCTATATTTCCCCCACGAACCCCTTCGACCCCCCCCCCCCCCAAACACACACACACTCACCATATTTTAAGTTACCATAAAATTATCACCGACGCTGTGGGCAACCAAGGTTTCATGGGTGTCATAGTCACTGCTTCTGGTGTGATGCAGGGAGTGTGAACTCACCCTAAAGGCAAGTGGGAGGTGCTTCATAATGCTACTGTTTCAAAAAGTGCAGCAGAGAGTTCAGTGACACAGGTACGTGATGTCATGATGTTGTGATGGCAGTGTGAGCATTCCACCCCCGCCCCCCCCTTTTTTGTTTTCTTCTTTTTTTTTCTTTTTTTTTTTTTTCTGGCTGACCCGTCTCAGACCTACCACAATTTCATCAGAACACAGCCACTGGCATCAGGACAACATGTGTTGATTTGTGTGTGTGTGTGTGTGTGTGTGTGTGTGTGTGTGTATGCGTGTGTGTTTCTTTCTTTCTTTTGTTTTGTGCTGGCAGGCTGCCTGACTGATTGGTCATGAGGATATCAGATGTTTTTACTTGTTGAATCTCCTTTTGTGTTCTAAAAAATAATAAAGCATGCTTAAGGGTCTTCCCGTATTGAGAGATTAAATTACAAACAAAAAAAATTGTGTGATAGCTTTCCTCTGAAACCCAGTTGTGATGAATCAAACAATACCAGTAATGATCATAAGTCCCCATTATGTCTGTGATGTCAAAACAGAATTTCAGAAGTCTGAATGAATTTAAACCACTAGCTTTACTTGGTATTCTTCAGGTAGTAGCAACTATTGTACATGATTGCATCCTATATGTCTTTCTTTAAAAACCAAACCTTGCTCAAATTTTTTTCCATTTTCTTTACCCACTCCTGTCCGAGGCTTCAAATTACAAATCCACGGTAAATCATACATATTATATCACTTCTCCTCTGAGATGCCAATATCCCCCTCTTTTACTATCTTTCTCCCTGTTTAACAGATATAAAGTGGAAGCCACAAATTAAAGGGGTCGTATAGTTTTGGTTGAGACCTACATTGTACTTTCAGGTTTCTAACGTTTTTTTGGTGAGATAATGAGAAATCTCTTATAGAATATGAAAGAGCATGTAATTCTATGAGGAATTCAAAGTTTATTTGATGAAAATTGGTTTTGAAATGGCTGAGATATCCAAAAAAGAGCGATTCTAATATTGTGTGGGACCCACACTTTATCACGATCACTTTGTTTTACTTTGTTTTTGGATGTTTCTGTCATTCCAAGCCCGATTTCCAACAAGTAAACTTTGAATTCCTCTTAGAAGGGTATGCTCTGTACTATATCATGAGTGTTTTCTTCGTATCTCGCAAAAAGTTAAAAGCTCATTTCTCATCTCCACCAATACTGTACCATCCCTTTAAAAGACCTTGAGTGAAAAAGAAAAAAGTCAGACAAACAACCGTGTAACATATGAAACATGCATTTCCAGTTGCATACCTGATGGTTGTATGTAATTATCCATCTAATGTTACATGGTTTGCTTGGCTATACATGTAGTTGCATTCACTCAGAAGAAATAGCAAGATGATGATCGCAATGAAAATACATTTTTTTTTTTTTTTTTGCCCCTTCAGTTGGACAGAAATATCCATTAATTGCTTATCACCTCCACCAAGGAAAGAGATAAAGTGATCATTTAAGGTTTTATTAAAATTTGACATTAAAAATAAGAATGTTACGTTTTTCAAAGTTCACATGTTTGCATCAAACAGGGATATCACTATAGCAACTGCACGTTAATTTGGAGATGATATCATTGAACTATATTAAGAAAATGAAATAAAAAATCTCAATATCCTGCATTGATGGCTGAAATACCAGCAAGGAGGTAAAATCTACCAAAAAAAAGGGAAAGTATTTGAAAATCTCCACTTCTGTTCTGTGTTGGAGATAATTATTTGAAAAAAGGTGTTAGTTTGCTAATATTTTTTTTTACCAACTCGTGTACGAAGCAATTCAAAAATCCATATACACAAGTAGCATATTTAGCGTGGTACAAAAGAGAAGGCCAAATGGTTCCATGACATTTGCTCCTGCGACAATTGCTCCCATGAAATATCTGTCCGCTAAGCCCAACATAAAACCTACTCAAGCACATAACCCTCGCCCTAATCCTAATCCTCGCATCAAAATAAACCTGAAACCCTATCACAACCCTAACCCTAAGTCCTTGGAGAAAATAAGACAGGAGTAATTGTAGCAGGAGCAAATGTCATGTCACCAGGCCAAATAGAGTATGTAACGGCTGTCGTTATGCTATTTTGGTTATGTTTTGCAAGTGTGATGCCATTTAGGCGTGCACATTTGATGTGCCATAAAACCCCATTTAGGGTCCATTTCTTGAGTGTTTTTGATGCAAGTACACTTGGTAGCACATTTGTCTGAGAGCATCCCCCCCCCAAAAAAAAAAAAAAAATAAAAAAATAATAAAAAAATAAAAAATGTGTGAGCTACAAATTTGACAATTTACCAGCAGCTCAACATGAGCCACTGTAAAGCAGAATCAGGACTGCAAAAAAAAGTTGACCACAAAACGACAAAGCCCAGATGCATTTCACAGAGAAAATTTCTACTTTCACACGTGATGTTTGCTGCAAGTGGTAACCAGAGCAACTGTAGGCAGCTTATGAAATCTGATGAATAAGTAAGGTCGAACCTTTGTGGACTAGAAAAGGCACGTCACAGAAGGCTATCTGGGAAAAAACTGTTTTTAGTCTACTTCAATCAGTACGCACTATAATTGCTCTGTTGCACATGAGAGTCGAATACGCACAAACACACACAATCTACACTCCTTCAAAAATAACACACTTGCACACACACAAACACACACACACACACATGCACACGGAAACACACACATGTATGTATATGCCTCCATAACAATTTCTGCCATATTCCACTGTCAATGCCCTATGATCCCCTTCACCTTTTTAGGTCATCAATACAGTTAATAATTGCACGCCTCTGGGCACCAGACTCGGCTGTTTTCTTCGGAGCTGGAGTAAAAAGAAGGCTCCCTTTTTAATCATGGACATTAACCGCAGCACTCCCATTCCCAAAACCTCCATGCATGCGACAGAACTCACACAAGGGATACCAGTAATGGATGTCTGGTAAAAACTTTTTTTTTCCACACACACACTACAGTAGCACACTCAATATCACAATGATCATTATGTTTTTACTCGTCATACAAGTGTAACTTTATGTTGTTGCTAGTTTTCCTTGGAATTTCAGCCAGTGACTTACAAAAACAAAAACAAACAAACAAAACAAAACAAAACAAAACTAAGCTTGAAACCTGGTAATCACTCTGTCTGAATTCTTCCTAGAGTTTAAATACCAGGGGTGGTATTCTGAGGCCGTAATTAAGTTTGTAATTAACTTCGTAATTAAGTCGAGAAGTTAATAGGCCCTTAATCTTGGGCAAAATCGGTATTCTGAGGACGTAATTAAGGTATGATTAAGTACCCTATAATTATCTTAGGTTCCTCCCATCTAATTGTTATTCCATCCAATCAGACGCGTTGTTAGAAGCCAAAATGATGATCACGCGCGCAAATATGCCCTCAATGCGCGCTCCTCCACACACCCCCTGTAATTACAACGCAAGAGCTCCATGCGCACACTCCGGTCTTTGATTACAACCCTTCACCTACGCACGCGAAGAGCTCACATAAAATGACAAAATTCATCGAAGATCGCCTGTATTTCCTTTTTTCTCTGAATTCTATGGATACCATGACAACAAGACTCAATTGCTCCTCGGTTACCGAAGACGGTAAGCATCGTTTTGGGCGAGAAAAAACGCTGTAATGCATGATATCGGAGTGGTTAATGACACTCTTAGGTATTATTAAGTTTTCCATTAACTTTCCATTAACAAAAAAATCACAAGATACCTTGTTATATGTTTCTAACTACATTGTATATTCTGTATCAGGGTACAAAAGCACAGAAATGTTAACAATTGGGACATGCAGAATTATATATCCTGCTGACAACAAGATTCCACTGTAAAACCTCTGAATAGAATGTAATACTAGAAAACACATAGAGACATCTTTCTTGACACATTTTATTTCTCTTTATTAAAAATGAGAATTACATTTGAACAGTGTAACCAGGGAGGTGTTCCCATCTCCCTGGTGTAACACAATATCACTGTACAAACAGAATGTGCTCAATTGATGAATACTTTATCAATATTCTAGTACATAGCATTAAAAAAATGGCAGTTTGCTTGAATAATACAGAATCATACTGTACATGCTCCTTTCTACTACAGGAATTTTCAATAGTGTACTGTCTAAGAATTTTCAATAGCGTACTGTCTAAGAAGTCAAACTTTGAGCCTTTAAGAACTGAGTATTGGGCCAATTGCATTGTCCTACTTGTATACTACAAATCTCGTCACTTTGCCTTGTCTTCAATGTAACACTAAATTTTGGTCTCTTTTTTTTTGTGGGGAAGAGGATATCCACCTTCATAATGACATTATCAATGGCTGGAGGAAAAACATACAAATGGGAATCACATAGGACTGAACTTCAATTTATTTGCAAATTGCTATCTGGCAAGGATTGGGGGGGGGGGGGGGCTGGGCACTTGCTCTCTTAAAAGCCCTGATAGCCTGTCAATGCATGCTTGCAGTCCCTATACATAATACAGTGTGCTACACATGCATAGATGGTGAATTCTACGGTATTGTGGGCACATTTGTGTCTCATTAGCATACTGTACCACAGGCATGTAGACTTTTATTAACTGACAAGACATAAGGAAAACAGAATTTGTTTGATTAATACAAGCCACCTTTTTCCGGTCAGTCATGTGACACTATCATAAAACATATGAAAGAAATTGCAAGGCGTCTAAATCTTGAGAGCTCATTTTGTATCATTCTTATATTGAAGGTAGGGGATACCTTTTACAGACCTCCCAAAATGCAGCAAAACATTAAATATGAACCTCAGGGGACTTATTTAGGCCACTGCTGAGAAATTTGGAAGTCAACAGTTATCTACAATTTGAATAATGCACAAAACTCAACTGCTCAGTAGTTCTGTGTGTCAGCCACACTTAAGCCTTTTTGTTGCAGTCTTTTGTATTTTTTTTTAAATCTATAAACACAAATCTAAAAGTATAAGAGCTGATGTAATAACATATAGAGTGTGTGGCAAGAATGTATATAGAAATGTTTGTAAGTTTTGATGAACTTTCTTCACAAAATATACATGATGGACACACATGCAGTGCATGGGTCTGCAAAGGTAGCCTAGTAATGTACTGGAATTTACGGTGAGCCCCGAAAAAAAATTCAATTCAAAATCTAACGGTCAATAAAAATGTACTAAATGTTACCTTACACTTTCAATACTTTATGGGAGTTTCTAAAATGATACTCTCTTCAACATACCACTGTATTTATACAAGTCTTCATTTAAGGCATGCAAATGGGATTCCCTACCTTTAAAGGTACAACAACATTCTATTTATGAATCTGCTACAGCAGTAACAAGTAAACAGAGTGGCAATTCATTGTAATTTCCAACACATTTTGGACAAAATGATTTTTTTTTCTCACTGCTGCCACATCCAAGATACAATGTACTGATACTACATACTTCTCTTGTAGTTATACAAAGTGTCTTGCATAATGTGCACACTTTGCGCAACACTGCAAAATATCATAACAACAAAGAGTTTGACAATCCCATCTTTCTAATTGAAATGAATAAGAAAAAGAATCTGAATTGTACACAGAATACAGCTATTGTTGCATGTTTTCTTCTTTTTTTTTTTTTTGCATTAGCAGGGCTGCAAACTCTGAGCCTGAGCCTGAGACTCACACATTTTGGTCCTTTCTCACTCTAAAACTTTATTTCATTTGCATACATTTCTATTGATCTCACTCATTTTGACTCCTAAATTATAGCATTGGTGCCTGTGGAAGTCTCACTCTCAACTAGTTTCCAGTGTTGGTAGCCCTGCATTAGAGCGACTACTGGTAGATGCATTTTCTGACAGCAAAAATATGTCTTTATATAATCTTCAGAAATTTGGAAGAGCCTTAAAGCAAAGTGAAGACATAGATTGTGTGAGTGTGTGTGTTTCAGGAAATGAAATGCAAGTATGTACACCATAATATACGGCAGAGCCAGATTTCATACAGCGACTGGGCTGTGTATAGTTAGCAACCACATAACCAAGAAGTTAGCAACCACATAACCAAGAGGCTTCAAGTCCTCTCCAAAGGAGGGAAGAGAAAGCGCTCCCCGTTCAGGGGGCACAGCCATTGCTGCTGGGGAACTTGCACCAGGGAGGTGGAAAGTGACACAATGACCTCATGACTGGTTGTCTGAGGTTGTATCCACTGAACCACATAAACAGCTGTATACTAAACAACAATTGCATTGATGCAATATTGATATAATATATCTCATGTAACAGAAATCTTTCCCTTTTTTCAAGGTATCATTCAAAAAGATAAAGAACAGCCTGCAACTATTAAGGTGACAATGGGTGTTCAAGCTGAGTGAATTACAATGTACAAAAGTCCATATCAGGTAGTAACAATAAATATATCTCTAGGTACTGACAATAAATACATCTCTAGGTACTGACAATAAATACATCTCTATCATGTGCCTGGTATTTCCGTTCTTACAGAATGCAGCCAAAGGTAGTTATACTCATTTAGATGGTGATACCAAGACTTAAAATCAAATTGTGATTGATACATCAAATAACTAATTGGTGGTTGTACAATTGTAATCAGTGTGGTTGACTGATATTTTTCCTGGCTTTACTGCAGCATTACAGGCATTATTCAATTTTACATTAAACTTTTGCCACATGAATGAATCCATGCCACCTGCACTAGTTTTTGTACAATGATACAACAGAAAAGTATTTAAAACGATTTAATTAGTGAGTTCAGGGGATTTTGTAACCAAGACTTCATGAATAAAAGGCAAGGAACATCACAATATCAGCAAAACGTGTCCAATGGCATTAAAAAAATATCTGCTGCATTCACTTCTTTGGAATGTCATTTGCTACACATTTTTTTTTTTTTTTTCATAAATTTAGATTTAGATACAAATTCATCTCAAGAACATTTCTGCCCCCCCATGTCCCTCTTTGAGATATCTACTAGACACTGACAGAGATTATAAAATGTTTATATAGGGGAAAAATTCATTGATCACATTGATCTCATATGCTTCATACACAAAACTGTCTCTCCTTGCCGAGACTAAAATTAAAAAATGCTTTTCCATCACTATGTAGCATACATTTCTATGGCTGTTTAGTCAAACACATTCTTAATAATGCTTGCATGAAATGTATTTATATGCCAGCACTGAAGAAGAAGTAATAATGCATGTACAAGGTAAAGCTATGCTCTGCAATCTCAATTGAATTCTAGAGGTCAAAGCATTGACATCACAACCTGTGCACCCAGAATCAGGCAAAACACTGTTGGCGAAACACAACTTAAGAAACATACAATGTAGTTGAAGCATATTGCAAGTGTGAAAGGGAACTGAGCTGTTTAAAAAAAAAACAAAAAAAATCAATCCATCAATGAATAAATCCACAGGGGAAATTTAAGAAAGGCAAAATGCTCCTGGTATATAGAGCAAATGGAATGAGAGTGCTGCATGAGTAGTATCATGGCACTTGACCGAGATGACTACTTTCATAAGGAAGAAAAAAGGAGGAAATGGGAGTACTGAGAGGTACCATGGAGCGTGTACACGCAAGAGAAAATTTGTCGTTTAAATGAATCTTGAGAAAAGTCGATCAATCTTGTAGGACGCTTGTACATGAACTAGAATATGATTAAAGTAACAATCACAATTCCAATAATGATATACTGGTGGTAAATTCTAGTGCGGGAAAAAAATCCCTCAAATTACATAGCAAATTCATATGTGTACATCCTGGTACGCATTGACCATGATTTGGGAGGTTGAGCCTGCATTACCTTCAAACCGCTCCCATCGATAAATGGCGCACCACGTACATTGTACTTGTATGTGTGAATAGCTTGCACTGCAGTTTGATGCTTAGTGCTCTAAGCATGCAAGTTTGATTGGCACGGAACAAAGGATTAGGTCGTGCCTCCTTTTTTAGAATTGACATTATAAAATCACAGATTCAGAGGTACCGTGTGTCGGTCTGATCATTCTGATCTAAATTACAATCATCATTGCAATAACAATTTTTTGTTGTGTAACCGTTCATAGTCACTTTACTGAGATTGCTACTTTGAAGAAGATAAGGAAGTTAATACATGTATAAGCAAACAAAACGGCATCATGCCACAGGAATTACGTATACTAAACTGGTGATACCGCTCTTGTTCAATCATGCCAAATGCTCGCTCATCATACATATGATTTCATTCAAAGCAAGTCTCTATGGAGCGCATCCTCTATTTTATAATTCTTATCCCCTTTAACCCATTGAGGATGGACTGATTTTGCTACAACACGCATTTCTCGTAGACCCCTGCCCGAGTATACTCGGGACTCCTCCTCAACAGGTTAAAAACGATGGCTCTGGCACGAGTCAAATATTGCTCAAGTCGAACCAGTCCCAACTGCTTTGAATCATGCAAAGTTTACTGTATGGCATTTACTATGCTCACAGGCATATAATACAAATACCTGAAATGATACTTACAGTTAAGAAAAACAGGCACAATTTAAACTGTACATGGTATTGCATTCAAGGATAAAATAAAACAAGTACACAATGCTTCAGTGGATGATTTCAAGTATTGCCCAAGGAGAGTAAATGGTACAAAACAACATTTCAAAATTATATTTTCAATGCGTAGCATACAAAAATTGAAATATTTCCTTGTGTGACATACTTAATATATTATTTTTACTGACTTATTCACTGCAAGTAATGCGCAAGCATGCATGCATTGCTGATACACACTTGGACTCCTGTTGTAACGAATTCCTCGGGACTGGCAGTTTTCTTTCGTTATATCGAAATTTCGTTATAACCGAACAAATGAACAATAAAAAACATAGAGCCGATAATTTTGTGATCTGGCGTACTATTTCGTTGTAACCGGATTTTCGTATAACCGTGTTCGTTATAACGGGAGTGCACTGTAGTAAACTGTGATGGGTAAAGTTCATCACAAGTACATTTCTAAAGAATTGACAATATAGTATTTGATCAGAACTGCATACAGTATGTGTGAGTACTACACATAGGGGGAGCCTGTCATAATGAGGAACTACTGTTCATGAGGTGAATTTTATGGTCCCCAATTTCCACGAATGTATTTACCTCGTCTCTTTTTCAGTACGTTTACAAGGTGGTCCCAGATGTCCGTGTAACAAAGTAAATTTGGCGATCCCAGCCAACTCGTCATTACAGTTTTCCTGCACATACAGGTAGACCAGGGAGGTGAGACACCTCCCTGGGTAGACCAAATAGACACAACAGAATACATGGATGTGCTGATTTCTGCACTTATTTGGCAAGAACAAATTTAATCACCGAATGCTTCTACAATCTGTACATTCTAGTTTGATAAGCAAAGCCAGATCACATAAAAAATATATGTACATTTGTATAAACAAAGGAATTTTGTTATGCATGTATAGTGCATAATGTTCAGGTGAAACATTATAAGGCAATATGTGTGTGTGTGTGTGTGTGTGTGTGTGCATATATATATATATATATATATATATATTTATACGCACTTTTTTTTGGGGGGGGTGCTGTCACTTTTATAATCATTTACTGAGTAACTCAATACATTGTCAAAGTGAAGAGTGATATCACTCCTTTTTCATAATTTGAAGTCCTTTTTGGTATTTTCTTTAGTAGGTTTTGTTATAGCTCCTTTTAAAAAAAACATGCTTAATTTAAGAGATATGCCCCCCCCCCCCCACACACACACACACACCGTATTAAATGTATACCGGTACCAACTCATTTTCCCTTGCATATGGCCCCTTCCGAGTCCCAGCGACATAACTATTCCTAAAGCAAATATTAGTTTGGAGTTGATTTACTGTGATCACATCTGAATAAAAGTTTCCGTGCCTGAGCCCAAACACTGATGAATACACTGAGCTGTATCCCGCTCCACGGGCGAGACGAGGAGTGTGACTAAAAATTTGGAGACCAGAGAGAAAGAGAGAGAGAGCAGCCAAATGTGGCCCCATCACTCGGCATCTAACCTGCTCGAGGCGCATTCAAAAACTGACGCTCCCTGCCTACTCGCCACAAATCCGGCTAATATCGCTCCATCACTGGAGCACTCTGGATGCATATCACTCGCAAATTAGGCAGCGGTTTGACTACAATGTATACTGCGTGCCTAATTTCTTCTCCAGCCTCACGAGCGTGGTCTTCATTCTATCATAGTTCAGAGGCAGTTGCACAGCAGACTTACTATCTCTGCTATTTAGCCAATCTACAGAGCCTATGTCACCAATCAATCCATGGCAGAGCCCATAATTGCCATGAATTATGGATCCATTATCGTAATGATCAGAATCCGAGTACAATTATATTAGTGGTATTGATGTTATTACAAAATGGGATTTTTTGAATGAGAGTTTCCAGTGATAAGGATTTTGACATCCCTTTTTTTTTGGGGGGGGGGGAGGGGGAGAGGCAGGAACAGCAAACAGCTGAGAATGTTTACAATCCCAAGCTGTATATGGAATGTACTTCATTTCATTCATACTTTACTACTTACTTTTGTCAGTCATCTGAATGTGTTGGCATATGAGATACATGTAGTACCAGTAAGTGAATGTTAAATGCTGTCTGTCTGAATCCAGACAGCTAAATACTTTCCTCATCATGCCCCCAGCCATTTTAACTTATTTGTCATAAAGTTACTTGAAATTCATTGAGTTGAAATTATCTTAAACTAGACTTTCATGTTTCTGTGTTACTGCTGATGAAAGTAATCACACATTTGGCAAGGTGATTATACCACCATTCGTTTATCTCGATATCAGACATATGGCATACTTAGTCCATCGAGCATTTATCGGCAGGTTCTTTAGCTTTGCTATTTTAATCAACACTTTGTTCTTCTTTGCAAATCTCCTATGAACCATGAAAATAACTGCACCAATATCAAACTTTGCAAAAACAGCATATGAAGATATAATTTGTTAAAAATCAAACAAGCATTTGATCACTTGGAGAGTAGTAACTACAGTACTGTAGGTCTAGCACGCTGCATTGGCCCTTAGGTAGCAATATCTGGGACATAACAGCACATGAATACAGTACAATTGTACTTCAAATGGAGAACACATTGCTGTTTAAATGTAAAGGGAATCAACATTGAAATATTAAGTACATAGTACTTGTACTGTTTCTCATTACAATGTACTCATTCTTATTTATTTTTCGCAGGGTGAAGTTGCAATCACAAAATTAACATGCCAAAGTATTCGACAAGCAGTAATTCATGAAAATAACTGTAAGCAATTTTTTTCTCTCTCTCTTTCTTTTTCTTTAAAACAACAACAACTGTAAGCAAAATTTTAAGCTCGCACAGTTACTTAGTGAATGCAGAGCTAGACATTAAGGGAAATGTCATCAAATAAGGAAACCACCTTGGAAGATATTGTCACTTCATTTCTGACTACTGAAACATTCACTTGGTTTCTACCTATTATACACTCACCAGACAAAAGCAGAATTTATGCATTGGCAGTGAACAGTGTAATAAAATATACTTCCTTCACATCAACACTCTGACCTTTATTTTCACTTTTTTTTTTTTTTTTTTTTTTTTTGGGGGGGGGGGGGGTTTCCAGTCCTAGTACAAGTGCATACAGGGTTAATAGAATTCTGCTGAAAGTAAGAGTGCATTTTGCTATTTTTTTTTAGCCTTGAGTTATTTCAGTTTGACCTATATGAATAAAGAATGTAAAAACGTAAAAGCTCTTCAAGCTTACATAAAATGCAGCAAACAATGAAAACTCAATGCTGTACAAGCAACCCTGTACTCTGTCATATTACACCACTTTTCAATGAGAAGAAAGGTAAAATACTTGATATGTACATTACATAGTAGGTTTATACATAATATATAGTACATGCTGATCCTAGGTACTGGCTGTTCTGGGTACTACAAAATGAGCAACAGTCCTCTTTTTCCTGCAATTGTCCAGATTTGAATCACTTTGCATACTCTGCTCGTACTGGGGATATCTGAATACTTCAAATGACACACTGTCTCAACATTCCTCATGAGTCATGTCTTAAAAACGCAGTGATCTGGGAGGAGGTACAATCCGGGCATATTCTATACTGCTCTGATCGTTTCCTCCCGGTTTGACGCCATTTGCATCACCGCCACCGACTGCCCCTTTCACCGCATCCTCCTGTCCTGCCTCACCCTCCAACTCTGCATCCGGTTCCTCCTCCACCCCCTGGAATGCTAAGTCTGCATACACCAGGCCCTCCACATTCCTCTTCTTGGGGTCATCACAGGTGTTGATGACACCACCATTTGATCGGATGATGATGTCTTCCGGTTCCCAGGAGATGGTCCTGTGACCACCCGGTTTTGGCGGTATCTCCTCCGCACCTGTCTCCAGGCGTCCACCTTCGGCTGTCACAACCGTTCCATTCAAATGCCCATTAGCGCCCCCCTTGTGAAATACATACGTGCTTCCAGCACCAACATGCATTCCACTCTCAGGACCACGCTCAAGGGAAGCATAGAGACGCTCATTTCTTCTCCTACACTTGATGACAAGAAAGTATGTGGAAAGACCAATAAGTAACACTCCTACCACGGCTCCAATGACTATCCCAATGATGACTATTGAGGAAGTTCCACCACCTGTTGGGGTGGCAGATAGGACAATCTTCAGATCTGTGGCTCCCATTTGGGATCCATCAAATATCGAGCAAGATAAGAAAGAGCCATTGGTGACCTGACTGAGTGGAAGATGAAGTGATGACTGGGTACTCAATGAACTAACTTGACGGATTTGCTTCATCTCCTCATCCTGCAGGTGCCACAGGTACTGGTAATTTCCTGGTGTTTGCACTGAGCAATTGAACTGGGCATTTCTGTGGTTGAGGTACTTCAAGGAGATGGAGGCTTGGGGGAGTTTTGCGATTTTACACTGCCTTGTCTCAAAATCCTCTAGTTTTTCAGAAGCGTCGTTCAGCTTGCACTGATACAAACTGAAATTGAGGCCAGCGCCAATGTCTACGTCGATGCAGTTCTCCCTCACCTCGTCATCCCACTTGCTTGCTTGCTGGGTGATTCTCCAACTGCTGTTCTCTCCCTGTGCTACCCAGGCTAATGACATCGGTACGCTGACTATCTCTGTGCAGCAAGAAAGGATGACGCTGACCCCAGCAGGCCCTTCTTGAGGGTTGACCAGGCACTGGGGATACTTGGAACTGGGAGGGTAGCTAACACTTACAACTGCAGTTCTAGACTCCATTATAAGGGTAGCTTTCCCTCCCGCCTTTAGAGAGTTGTTGTATACTTGGCAAGAGAAGTATGAGCCATGATCCTCTGGTTCTACAAGATCTATCCCCAAGTTACTTCTAGGGCCGAAACCTAATCCTCGGAACCTAGGAGAAACGTCATCATGGATTTGCTCAGAATCCTCCATGATTGGTTTTCCATTTCGTGTCCACACCAGATGATGGTTAGGAGGCAAGTGGTTCAGACTACATTCCATCATGACGAATTGATTGGGAAGAGTTTCCATGTTTTGGGGCTCATCGAGGTATACAAGTGTTTGGTTGCTGCCACCCGATGCTTCACACTGCGTGGATGATGTCAACAATGTGAGAAGTGTTGCCACGGAGAAACACTTGAAGAGGATGCCTTTAAACTTTGAGCCTCTCATGGTGATGATATGATGCTGGTGTGATGTCAGGCCACCTGAAACAAACCTGAAAGAATACACAGTTTAGCAGTTATGTTTTAATGGGATAGTGTGCATCATATGGCAAGGGGTACATTTCAGCTGGTGCTTGCAAAAAACTGCATTTATGCAACTGATTGACATATTGCCCGTAATCAACGTAAATAAGCACTGATTACTGGTGTTGACTGTTTCAGTAATAGCCAGAGAGGTGGTGTATCCACCAGGCTAACAAGCTTTTGCAGTACCCAGCACTGGCTGTTGTGTAAAAGCTCAATGAGTCTATCACTTTGCCTCAAATTATTGCTGTCTCACTACCTCTGTGGTATCTTTTTAGAGTGTTTAAGTTGCTGAATCACTAACCAAAACATGTTTAGTAATGAGGAAATGTATACATTATTGTCTGATTTTTATGAAACTTCTACAGCTATAGCTATTCTGATTCACTCTTCATTATTTACCATTTTCATTGATGCACAAACTACACTTTAGTGATCATTCACCATATCTGTTCCACTAGTTTATATTTGTTTGCATTAAATGCATAATATCAACTCAACATTCTATGTTTAAAGGACAACATGTATGTATGGTCACAAAACAATTTGGTCAGAAAAATGCTGCAAATGGATGGACAATAAAGAACAGAGTATCTGATACCACACTGTGACAACAGCATATTCAATTTTATTCTTCCCGGTCTGCTAGCAATACTGAAATATCAGGGGAGGTGAGAGGATCTTTTTTAAGAGGCCTGGCATGATTATCATTACAGTGGAAACTCGACATGAAGAGATCTGATATAACAAAATACCTGATATAACAAACTAATTTCTCCAGTCCTAATGAATTCATTTCCATTGTTTTGTATTGTTTCTTGACAACTGATATGACGAATTATTATCCATACAGAGGATTTTTGGAGCCCAAATACAAGTGTTATTTTGTCGACGCACCTCATAACCTCCTACCCACTTAGAAAGTTTGTTGAACTCGACCAATATTTTTTGCCGAGGTGACCAATATTTAAAATATTGGACGGAAAGAGGGGGATTCCCCAAAGTTTTTTATAAACTGCACCGTGATTGGCTGAGATATATACGAGATGACCTGAAATATGAAGTAAAAACGTCTGTGATTGGTCCATCACGAATTAACTAAAATATCGTTTCTTCTAAAATTCTGTGTTTATACAAACAAATTTCATATATCAATTAGTTGAAATTGTTTTGCATACAATTTTTCAAAATATCACTTTCATACCAGGAAATTAAATTTAGGTTTGATGAAAACAAGTTGCATTTTTTTGTGCAGGCGACGATTGATCAGCTCAGCGCTACTGCTAGATAGCGCGCGCGCGATATACAAATACAGTACGTAGCCGGCCGGCCGCCGCCGCTTGCATTTTTTATTTACATGCATAATGTGTTACTAAGTACAGTATAGTAGGCCATACAGTACTACTGAAGTAAATCTTTCACGATCTACGGTAGATGTGACGTGAATTGTGTCTCATATCTCGGATACAAGAACATCTAATTCAGGTCTAAATTAGCTAGATCTCGGCCTAACAGTAACATGACGGCTACCATGGATACATAGATCACTGTTTTATCAGGGAATGAAGTAGATTACTAGTAACTTGCACTGAAGAGTGTACCGGTACCATACCCCATGTCAAGATCAAGTACAGTAGGAGACCATACAGCACTCGGAGACAGAAAGGGTAAGTGAAAATCTTCTTTGCTAAAATCCTCTGTAGGATAATAATGATAATATTGGATGTCCTATTTTCGATTAATACAAGGAAATATAGGACTCGCTAAGCAAAATATTGGACTCGTCTTCGACTCGTCCAATATTTGTGCATAGCTCGTCCAATATTTCCTTGTACTAATCTCAAGGCCATCCAATATTATATAAATAGCTGATATAAAGAACAAATTGTGTTGGTCCCAAGGATTTTGTTATACTGATTTTCCACTGTACATGTATTAGACACAAGAAAACTTCTTGTGTAAAATACTATAAAACGAGATATGTTCGCGTGCATTTTAATTTCGCGAATTTCGCGAGCGCCAAGATTCGCGAAATTAAAATGCACGCGAAATTTCTTATCTACATTATATGCATTGAACGCAAGAGGCAATTCGCGAAAATTTCTTGCCGCGAAAAAGGCCGTCGGCTCCAATTCACGAAAATTTCGTGCCGCGAATATATCATGTTTTACAGTAAGAAAGAGCGTGTAATTCCAAGAAGAATTCAACATTTATTTGATGGAAATTGGTTTTGAAATGGCTGAGATATCCAAAACAGAGTGATCGTAATAAAAGGTGGGACCCACCTTTTATTACGATTGCTTTGTTTTACTTTGCTTTTGGATGTCTCAGCCATTTCAACACCGATTTTCATCAAATAAACTTTGAATTCCTCTCAGAATGGTATGCTCTATACTAGTTCATAAGTGGTTTCTCGGTATCTTGCAAAATGTTAAAAGCACAATCCTCATCTCCATCAATGCTATAGGCCCTACTATCCTATTAACTCACTCATGATGACCCATCTTGAAATCCTATTGGTGTTGTATTACAACAAGATGCCAAGTACATGTACAGTGACAGACTTAATGTTCTCACCTATTAACTGCACCTCAGCATTGCAGCAAGGAGCTTTAGCTCCTTGATTGCAGGAACTGGAGGAACCCTCAAAATTGACCTGGCAAAAAAGAAAAAGAAAAACAAAACACGAGATGAGAAAGAAACTCACATGAACCCCATTGTATGGGAGAGAGAGAGAGGGGAAAAAGTCATAACAAACTACACTGTATATTAGTCATCTTAACCCATGAAATCCTGACGGACTTTGTTTCTTTGTCATCTTTGATTTGGGTCATCTGAATCCAATAAAATTCTCATGCTCAAACAAAAAAAGTTTGAAAAGAGCTTGCAGTGAAAACTCAAACATTTGCAAATGAGAAAAAAAAAACCAACTTTTATTCTATCAACACATGTTGCAAATACACTTGTATGCCAGAATCAGTTGTAAATTTGGCAATTAGGATTCTACTCCAAAAAGAATTCTGAAAAGCATTTACAGTAAATGGTTCAAGTGAAAGAATTTTTGACACATTAACTAAGAAGTACACATATTACAAAACAAGAAAAGATAAATGACAAAAAGATACACTAAGCACACTACAGAAACTCAAGTTATATGATTTGACAATTTCAACTGAGGACAAAAGCAATGATCAGCAACTACAAATGTACCATTTTAATATGAGGTATCATTCATAGGTGGCTTTACCTCCACAGGAGTTAGCCATGCATGGTACAATCGTACAACATCAAAGAGGGCTAATTTTTAACTCCCCCCCCCCCCCTTACAAACCCATGAAGTCAACTATACAGAAACCTGAAGATAATGACTGTTCAGTGATACATTGCACTCCAGTAGGCCTACATGTTTATTTGAATGATTGCAAGTGCCTGCCCTTGACTTGTACAAGTGATTTCTTGATCTTTTTCTTATATTTTTGGACTTTCTTTTTTTGTTAGCAGAGGCAGAACAAACACAAAAATGGATAGTTAACTGCACAATAGCATAAAGCCCTCAATCTCGTACACGCCAAAATGTCAGGGGACCCAAACCAGATTTCCACCAGGGAGAGGTGCACGAGCATTGATAACTGAAAATATCTGTGAAAGACGACCAGAGTTTCAAGACACGATGTTGTGGCAGCATATTTTCCAAGGTGGAATTTTTGCTCATTGCTCAAGTTATTGCCTACGAAATCGCAGCAAAAGACAAATTGTCCAGAATGTTAGAAAGAATCAGGAGTTCCCCCACTGATGTCATCACCTCTATAATCAGGCATAATGGAAAGGCTGAAGAAACAAATGAAATCTCACAGAAATACAGACAAATGTAATGAACTTGGTTTCATGCCTGATAAATCACAATCTACCAAATTGCCAACTGATTGCCAGGTCCAATCAACTAATTATGTTCATCTCATTAATCGTCCCAAAGAGCAAAAGCCACAAAACTTTTGTACTTCAACTGGAAACACGCCTACTTCTGTCATTCTCCATGATCATGTATGAGCATTCACAAGCTCAACACAAATAAGATCAGACAGGGTCCTACAAAATCACTTGTACCACACCCACTAGCCCAGGGCTACTTAAACTATGCTGCTAGTTTGGCAAGTAAAATACACTGTAAATGAGCACTTGCCTGCTTGTAAATAGTAGGCTCTATAGGATTCTTACACCAATGCCCATTTGGGCCAGAAACAGGAATTAGGCTGAGACAGCATACAAATTGTACATGTACTGCACTACTGATTTCCAGCATTTTGTATATTAATTTAAATGGATCTAAATTACGTCCAGTCACAATGGCTTGGTTGTGCTTCCTTCCAATTTTCATGTTTGCTGTGCTGCTACGAGTTAGCCCTTTCTACACTGTACAATACAGTGTGCTTCCTTCCAATTCTCATGTATGCTGTGCTGTTCCGAGTTAGCCCTTGCTACTTATAGAGAGATATGTACAATGGTATAAAAGGGTTCAGTGACATTATCTTCCATTCTTTTCTCAAAAATTCACTTCAAAATGAGCAACGCCTGCTGCATCATGTTACCATGAATCCTGTGCAGCTTTCAAGGATTGCAATATTACGCAGTGTGAGTATACATTGTATGCTGAATGAAATGGACAATAATAGGGTCTATTTGTTTCTTTTAGGTCAATATGTTTGGTATACGTGCAAACCAATCTAACTGGGAGCAGCTCAATAACCAATCTAACGCTAAGCACTGCTGATACCGACAGTCCAGGCTATCTGCAGTCATTCATCCCTGACTCACCAGGTTACTATGCCATTGTGGAAAATCAGAAAGTGAAAGTAAGCATTGTCAAAATAGATTGAGCTTTTTCATGCAAGCCCCAAATTCTCTGAAACTCTTTGAGTGATCAAGCAAGCAATCTGCAGGTTGACTGCCACCACAAACCACACACTGAAAGCTATTGAACGGCCAACAAACACTGTCCACATCTGCAAATTTAATGCCCACTGAACAAAGCCTCTTTTTGTGGCTTAAAACAGCATGTCAAAAGGGGTTATTGACAAGAGCATAAAATAAAAAGAGCCTCTGGTTTATTAGTTTGGGAGGTGAGTCACACTGCCCCTCTTGTGCCATGGGGTCACTTGTTCTGACCCCCTTCCCAAGGACATCAATTCCAACATGAAATATTAAAGGGACAGAATCATAGGCGACTGTGCATTGCCAAGGATGACCCACAACTCATGAAAATATTCAGGAATCCCTGCAACGCTTCAGAAAAAGCTCACACAACTGGCTCTTGTGAGCGGTTCAATTTGGGAAAAAAAATACACGGTTACAGACTTCTTTCTGGCAATGTACATTGTACATGTAGGTCCTCCACATAGTACATTTGCTCTGTAATGTACAATGTATACTGTACATCGCTGCAGTGCGCAATTTGTAGTGATAGGCAATTCTATTCAAGTATGCCTGTGCTAGTTGTTGTTTTAAAAAATACTGTGGTACTGTACTGAAGTACAACCAGACAAACGATGGTACACGATACATGTACACTGTTAGAGCTGCATTTTCTTTGGGGGGAAAAAAATGAATGAGCAAATGTCTGGGAGTCCAAAAAGTACATTCACAATTTCATCAGATATTTTAGTGGACTTGCTCACAATTGCTGAAATTATGCACATGAGGCCCAGCCATCTCAAAAGTCACCCATTAGACTTAATTGTCCCCCCCCCCCCAAAAAAAGGGTAAAATACCATGTTTTTGTCAATGATTTGGCAACTTCAACCTGTTTCTCAGAGTCATTGTTACATAAGGTACACTATGTACTACAACACAGCATTAATTTGATTAGAAAGATCAATAGTTGGATAGCAATAATTTGATGTGAAATATCATATTTCTGTTTTTGCGAAGTAGTGAAGATTAAAGTACTGTGGAAAGGTACATGTAAGTGGTAAACTTGTGATACAATGACCATTACCAACATCAATAGTTTGTGAACACACATGATAAAAATCCTATCAAAAATACAATGTATTTTTCTTCCTTTGAAGATGGGGAGATCCGATGTACATTTTATATATTCTGTCACTGTGGATTTTGATTGCAAATTCAACCACTTGCAAAATTGTCACTCCAGTCTGAATTCATGAATATTATTGTACTGGCAAACATACAATGTATGGTATACTGTAAAAGTGGATATTTTCGCGCGACTAATTTTTCGCAATTAGCCAGATCAGAGGAGTTTCGCATGTTTTTAATTCTGCGAAATCAAGACATCACGCACAGGAACGTATGGGAAGCAAAATATTCACATGCTTTTATTTTCGCGCTAGTTTCTGGTTGCACGAAATGCACGAGCATTTCAACAACGCGAAAATTTCCACTTTTACAGTACTACATTGTATGTACAGTAAATGGTGGCACAATGACATCATAATACAATTTCAAACATGGGCTCATTTCATGAATTGCCATTCAGTGTTGAGTGCAGGGTTCCTGCGGTCATGGAAATCCTGGAAAAGTCACAAGTCATGGAATTTTGAAAATATTTTTCCAATCCTGGAAAAGTCATGGAAAATGCACAATTACAACTGTACATACGTATTATAGATATATCATAGAAAAGTCATGAAAATTCATAAATTTCTACAATTTTTGCCTTTTAGTGATCTTCCTTTTTCTCCAATTCTTTTAATTTTATTTTCAAAGGGAAAAAATCATCAAATACAAATTGGAAAATTGGTAAAACTTTTTAGCTGCATCTGTATCGAAGTGTTGGGGTGGAGTTACACACTGTCCCTTCACATGGACACTATATTAATATTTATTTATTCAACACTATCAAACCACTTAGGTTTTTGTGAATTAAGGTCTGAAGGAAACTGGATGTCTAAAATTGTAAATGTATGGAAAACTCACGGAAAAGTTATGGGATTTACATGTATAGTTCTTTTAAAAGGTACAGAAACCCTGTGAGTGTTTCATGAAGACATTGCTTTGGTTTCACCCAGTCAAGAGGACTTTGGGCTTTGTTTCGTTTTCTTTTTGAACCTGAGAACCTCACAAAATGAAAATGTGCATTACAAAATGTCAGTTCTATTAAAATTCCAGTGGTATTCTAAATCCTTGTGATGTATTTCACAACAAAATGAAAATGAGTTTAAGCTCACAATTTTGAATCAGAGATCAGACATGCTACTTGTAGAAATCACTTTTAACAAAACTATAATAATTGCACTTTGAGTCAGCCATCTATCTGGAAGTGGCACCAGAAATATTTTTTGCACCTTCGTTCCCCCCCCCCCTTTACAGAATTGTGTGTCACATTCACACAATGAAATCCCGCGCATATCTCAATCACTGATTACTGGAGATCCAATTCTAAAATCCAATCCCCAAACATTAACAGTAAAACTGTACACTGTTGAAAGGGGAAAAAATTGCCAGGGAAGGATGTACACTGTACATTGTATTATCAAGGAACGTTGTATCATTAAAGAGTAACACTTTAATACAACCTTCTGCTGTCAATCAAATGGAAACAAGCCCTTCCCATTAAGCAAATTGGATACAAAGCTGAAGAATACACCTTTTGTTAAAGCAGATGTGATGGCAATAGCATAGATTAAAACACAAAGACAATAACTGGTCATCAATTCACTATCAAAATTACTAAACACTTGCTGGGCTCAGGGAACAGTTTATAGGATACTGAGCATGTTTTTTTCCTTTGTTTAATAATTGATACTAAAACTGAAAGCTATATAACTGACCTTTAAAGTTTTATCTTTCAAGACAAAAGAAAAAGAACAAAGCATCTGCATTGAAAAATTAAAATTCTTAAAGCAAAAAGAAGACAAAAGTGCCCCTTCTCTTCATTTCTTCAATGCATCTAGAACATAAAACAAAAAGAAACTACTGTCGTTTTTACAATTGGTATACTGTTAACTGCAATTCTCAGGGGGAAAATATTTATCCCCAAATATTCTTTACAACTAAACTCCAAAGATTTGGTTGTTTTTAGAAAATGAATGTACCTACATTGTACATGGCACTTTGAACAGATTAGTCGAATCACTAATCAATTTTCATTTCCGTTTGGAAACTTTTGTTATGTTTATTTTTTCTCATAGAATGATATTCAATTCAAGTCTTCAAAAAGCACCCATAAGTGCACACACAAATAATTTGAAACAGTACGATAAAATGCAGTACTTCAAATGTTAGACAGTTTGAACCAAACTTTTTGTTAAAGACCTCTCCATTCACACTGTATTCATTCAATTTGTAGAATTGTTTCACCCCCACCCCCCCCCCCCAAAAAAAATCTCCTACCATGCAGTAATACTACAATACTCACAAGAAACGGTGTACAATATTCAGCTTGCTTGAATAGTCGGGTAATAGTGACAGGTCTGACCAAATCAAATGGTGCTGCAAGGAATGGTAGGCATCCAAGTTTGTTATCTCGAGAAAATTTTGGTTGGTAATCCTGGAGAGACAGAGAGATGTGATGCGGTCCCTGATAAAACTAACAACCCATCTGAGATGAGGAGGGAGATGGTCAAGATGGCATCAGAGGGATGATGCTGGGGACAGACAAGAGATGGTGATGAGCTTGTCGCTGCCGCTGGAGAATAGTGCACACTGATTGGCTGCTGGCTACTTTTGCCCATCCCCCCCCCCCCCCCCCCCCCCCAACCACCACACACACACACACATGCCCCTGTGTGCGCCAGTGCACCCCGTGCCTGTGCGGAAGCATGTTTACATTCTACTGTGTGCGTGTGCATACTATATTTTCGGATGAGTGGGCGGGGCTTGCTGATGGATGGAAGAGTGGGAGGACATCACCTTGTGAAGTCATCTGATGCATGAAACTTGGACTCTGTAGTAATGCAATTAGACGGATTGGAAACAATGCGCTGAGTCTGATCTCTGGTAATGAGATTAAGGTTTTAGCTGTAATGGGGGAATCGCTAGGCACATTCCTACTGCTAGAACTCTTGTTCACTGAAACATGTCAATTACAAAGACTCAATGCAGAGTGATTTCCTGTGTGTCTTAGCATGGAGGTACAAAATTACCTCCATGGTCCGAGCACAAAAGCTCCCTAAGAAACTGGGGGTGACAAGTACCCCTATTGAGACAGCAGTGGTTTCAAATTAATGTCTTCGTTTTAAAAACAATGGGGGAATACACCCTAGGTTGTCAATGATGAGGCCAAGGCTGAGCTCCTCCATTTTCCTCTGCTCTTGCCTACATGTACACTTTGTGGCCACCAACACAGCACAGCACAGCACGTCACTGTCTTCAATACCCGACAGACTTTGAAACAATGTAAATGTAGATGGATCATCTCAGGTCAAAATACTAACACATTCTTTAGACTAGATTTGAAATGTCAATATTATAGTCCACTGCATAATATGCACATATTTTGTACATATCATGGCTGATACAGTGGTAAAACCTACTTACTTGTATGATCTCATTAAAGATGATACAATACTTGCTTTCAAGAGATTTTGGTATTCACAGGGTTTGTTTTGTTCACCAATCAGCATGCATGCTGGAGTGCTTTCATCACAGATTGACACAGATGTCTAGCAACTAATTGTCAGTAAAAAGAGCTTACCTAATTCCTCTGATTCTATTGTGTAACCATGGCTTTCCTTATGGACTGAGCCACATTGCCACACATGAGTGGGCTTGCTAACTTTAAAGGGGAAGGCTAGTAACTGATCAGTGGGAATCAGTGGAAATGCTGGGAGATGATTGTTCCAATCCTTGTGGGATTCATTCAAGAGTACATTGTATATCTATTGTTGTGTGAAAATGATTTGCTTCAGAACGGTCTCATATTCAAGTAATGTGCAGTTTAATGCTTCCAATTTAGCGTCCCTGGTCAGTGACGGAGCATTAATCTGCACATTACTTGAATATGAGACCGTTCTGAAGCAAATCATTTTCACACAACAATAGATATACAACCTGTACAATGAACTCTTGAATGAATCCCATAAGGATTGGAACAATCATCTCCCAGTATTTCCACTGATTCCCACTGATCAGTTACTAGCCTTCCCCTTTAAAGGTATTAGCCCACATTTGTAAACCTGCAGCAATTGGTCTCATAGTTAGCATGGAGTTTGGGTATGATTGCAGTAACACCTGTGCAAAATTTCGTTCCAATTAGTCCATTACTTTCATAAAAACAAATGAAAATGCACCGTAATCCGTATGCATGTGTATAACGCTCGCTAGCTCCGGTCCACGTACGTGTTACATGTACAATGTACGTAGCTATAGCCCGCGCTCGTAATTCGATTTTGGGTCGGGTTGACCCGGATTGAAAATTGATTTTAAAACGATGATTTTCTCTCTTTTATCGAATGGTATCTACAAAGAGCGACAGGTGAGGTATGTTACTGTTATAACTTGTACTTGAAGTCATATTGGACCTGTTTTATGCAGTTTTGATTTTCGGGGTTTGCAAATGTGGGCTAGTACCTTTAACTTTTAACAGAACTGGTTGAGTCTGGATGGATTACCGAATGCTGATGAGTTACGAAAATGCTGTTAAACCAGAAATAATCGCACGCATGAAACTTTCACGGAGGTGCCAAGATTTGCTGAAGTGTATGCATGTGAAAGGTTTTGTGCACACAATGCACTGAATGCCGGTGGCAATTGGCGAAAGTTGCATTCCGCGAATGTTACTGGGTTTGTTTGTTTTTTCAGTACTTGCAATATAAACATCTGGGCACATAAAAGATTTTAAACCCTTCATGTGTTGATGATTAATCCAACATTTGTAGTGCAGATGGTGCTCCTGAGAGGATTACTTTTGACCTATGATCCTTGACCTTTGCCACAAAGTCTGCCATCAATGCCAATACACTGTATGTACAGTCTTGTATGTAAAATTACACTTCGCCATGAATGGCTCTGTGTACCAAAGGGTACATTAATATATATGCCAGGTTTGGTTGTCCATTGACCTCATAAATCCCACTGATATCACTTCGTCATTATGATTGCAAACACACACCAAAACAAACAAAAGTTGATAAATCTGTTATTATCCATACTGTAGTACACGATGTACACATACAAGTCTAGACTTTTACAGAGTCTTTGACATTTTTATGTCTGCAGCAGAAAAAAAAAAGAAGTTACTGTAGTGTAAAACAAGAAATTTTCTTGTGAATAAAATTTTCATGAATTTTTGTGAGGAGCCAAGATTCACAGTCTAAGTAAAATGCACGCAAAAGTGTTATAAATACCTATACAATGCATGCTTGAATACCAGTGGTGACAGTCATGACAGTATCATGTTGCAAATGTTTCTTGTTTTACAATAACCCAGTCTCTTGAAATGTGACCACATTTACTACTGTAAAGAAAGAAAAATGAAACTCTGTCAAGTTTTTCACAGGACAGAGTGTCTTCCAAAATTCTTGCAGTCACATCAAATCAACACTGCCTGTTCACAAACGAGAAAACCTTATTGAAACAAGGACCTCAAAATCATGGACTTTTGTAACACTACTATCAGTGCAAAAACAAAGAAATAAATGAAGGGTTAACATCTGCTATCTGACTACAAGAAAGAGGATTTCGTACATTTACATACACAGTAATCCAATCTCTTCGCAACTCCAGAATTCTATTGCAGGGCCCAGAACATGCCAGCCTTACTCCAGCCTGTGCATGATGTCTTAACGAGTACATACCAGAATTGCAACTCTAGCTGAATACATATTTAGTACAGACGCTATACAATTAAGCTTGCTTCCTCTGTTTCAATGAGTAACCTTCACGCTGCAAGATCCAATATCGAGATGCTCTATCCAATATATGATTGCAATTATTACTTTCCTTGCTGTTGTGTACACCTCGCATACAGGTGGGTGGGTCCAATTTATTTCAATGCAATTTATTAGTTTTCTCACACACTACACTGTACCTCATGAGTTGAAGGCATGTTTTAACAATAATTCAAGTTTATTCTTATGAAATAAAAAAAATAGCAGCATTGTCCTTATTTACTACCACAGACTCTCATACAGCACAATGTCAATGTGTAAAAGTTCAGCTACAATTGTATGAATTTAAACGCACAAAAAGGGAGGCAAAGAAATCTGTAGATCACCTTGAAAATGCCAAAAGTTGTATTGTCTTCCAACATGTAAGTTGGAGCAGAGTCAGAGGCAAAAAATAAATAAATAAATAAAAATATTTGAAGTTAAGACTCACCATTATTCTTTCTTTTTCTTTTTCTTTTTTCTACACAGATACCAATGTTCTCAGAAAAAAACATAAAACTGTAAAAGTGGATATTTTCGCGCGACTAATTTTTCACGCTTGGCCAGGTGAGAAGAGTTTTGCGTGTCTTTAATTCCGCGGAATCAAGACATCACGCACAGGAACACATGGCAAGCAAAAATATTCGCGTGCTTTTATTTTCGCGCTAGTATCTGGTTGCGCGAAATGCACGAAAATTTAAACACCGCGAAAATTTCCACTTTTACAGCAAACAGCTGTAGGACATTTCAGCAGCATATTAAAAATGCATATTTCACTGTGCAATTGTAGGGCAACATTTTGTATAAACAAAGTCCTTGCATGTGCTATGTATGAAATGAAAATGTGCATACATACACCACGTATATAATGTACATGTAGAATTCCAAAAAGATTTTCTCTTAACGTCAGAAAAGATGTAGCTTGATTCCTTTCCACACTAGGAATGATTAAAACAGTGTCGTTTGCAAACACAGACGCATTGTGATGCTGCGGTGGTGCAATGCCATTGAAATGCAAAGTGTTCTGTAAATTGATGAACACTCCACAGCACATGCGCCCTTCTGCACTGAATTGTGTCTGTGATGGTTCAGATCAGAGACTACATCCTCGAACAGAGGGAGGGATAGAGAGCTTACATTGTATTGATTGTGAAAAAGAAAAAGTTTCTGAATTAGCCAAGATGAAATTGGGAGTCGGCTACAAATATCAAAACCTTGGCATGGTGAGAGCAGGGAGGCGAGAGGGAGGTCTCACCTCCCTGGTGAGAGCAAAGGAGTACTGTAAGTACAAATTGTACATTTCAATGGCTCAAAAGATAGCTCCACACATATTCAGAAACTGGTAAATATGTTTTGTATTATAGCCCTCTGTTTTCCAAAAATTTGCTCATAGTGTCCAAACTTTAATCAACAATTTCATGAGAAAGGGAAAGTACCGGTGAACATCAACTACTGTACATACATGTACTACATAACACCACAGTTCAATACTGGAAACAAAACAAAAACAAAACAAAACAAAACAAAACAAATAATGCAGAAAGGGGTGCCAAGTAACATTTGTGAAGAAGCAGGTACCAAAACTTGAAATTCTCAACACATTTCAAGAAAATATTTTTCAGGTAATGCCACTACATGTATTAGATACAGAAGATGTTTGTGGACTTTTGGTGCAAATTACAAGTCTGCCCGACCAAGCGGAAAAAATGAACAGCATACACAGGGGCCACTGTGAAATGAAAATTAAATTAAAGAGATGTTAATAAAAACTTGCTTTCACATAGTCCAGTTACATATAATGTGCAACCTGAATGGACAATGATGTGGGAATGCCATTGTACCAGGGAAGTACAGTATTGTACATGTGGCCAGTAGAACTACAGTTGTAGTAGACCAAGCCAAAGTCTTAGTGGAACAACCAACAAATAAACAGAGCATTGTAACATTGCTACATGTATATTACAGATTGTTAAGATCCTTGTTCAGTGGAGTTTTTACCTTCTGTTGAGTAAACAGCTGTACATGAAAGTTTTAAATATCAAAAGTAATGTAGAAGTGCTATTGATGTGGTGAGATGATCCAAATAGACTAGTACTTAACTACAAATGTAAATTCATTCATTCATATTTCCTTTCAGTCATCATTGTTGTGTACAATATGTAGGTCCTATAAAGCAGGGCTGCCAACTCTCACTCATTGAGAGTGAGACTCACTCATTTTGGTCCTTTCTCACTCTAAAACTTTATTTCATTTGCATGCACTTCTATTGATCTCACTCATTTTGACTCCTAAATTATAGCATTGGCCTATGGGAGTCTCACTCTCAACTAGTTTCCAATGTTGGCAGCCCTGTATAAAGTCAAAGAATGTAAAACAAGCTGCCCATAAATTTGACCATATAAATGCCACCCAAGACTATTACTGCCAGCTTGTACAATTGTACATGCAGAAACCTACAATTTTGCATGCTTTTGCACACCATCTAATTTTGACACAGGTTGAACCTTGGTGTTTGTTTTTGTTTTGTTTTGTTTTGTTTTTTACTGGACACTTGTCTCTGTTATTATTATCCACGAAGTTTTATGATGGTCAGTTGAAGTTCCTTGCTCGTATAGGAAGTGATGATCAAAGTAACATACCAAGTCCAAGATATAGAAGTGTCATCATATTTATCGTCCATGCTGAAACTACGGAGTCTGAGGCAAGGAAAATGCATTGTTGGTACATGTACTAGACACAACAGTTGAACATGATCAGTGATACTGTACCGAGTGTAGGCCTACAGTAGTAAAACTTAAAGTATATACAATGTAAGTACAGTACATGGTGTAGGACCAAGTACCACTGCACTTGGTATAATATTATGGTTACTTGATCTGGATATGAATATTAAATAGGAGCTAGACCGAGGAGGCTACACTGTTTAATACTTGTAGATTCTACATGTACCTCGTTGTCCAGAAGAAGGGGCACGACACGACTGGGGGGGGGGGGGGGGGGAGGAATCAGCCAAAAGCCGAACCCTGTATGCACTGTGATGGTACATGGGTCATGGTACTTGTCTACATGACACACTCAAAAACACAACCTAGACCACAAGTACTCGCTGTATCTTATTTCACTGTAAGACTCGGGAGATGTCTGGGTAGTTGTTGATGGCAGGGTCTCGACAATATATCAAACCTTGACATTCGACCGCGCGGATCACTCTAGCACAACATACATGGGCCCTACACAGCTGTGAGGAGGCTGTCCCCCCGCACGATCGAAAGGCAGCAACGTGCAAACGAAAAAGTGAAGCATCGCGACTTACCGTTCTACCCTACTTCGTACGGCGAACCGCACAATCTGCCCAGGTTTCTGGCGTTCAACACTCCTGTGCCCTGCTGTACCTCGACCGTGTGTGGTAGCCTTCCAAACTTCCAAACTCGCCTCGCGATCGAGTTCACGATGTTCGCAGGAAAGTTCGTGGACTTTACTCCCTGCTGGTCCTAACCTTCTTTGTTACTAGCACTGGCACTGGTAGAGATCGGCAAATAGTCTCATTTGTTTAGCACCAACACGTGTAAGTGCTTATCAAAAAATACCTTCAGAGAAGAAAAGTAATCACAGATTCAGACAAAGTTTTCGACTCCAGTCGCGCACCATTCATTCGTTGGCCGCGTTGCATTTGTTTACCTGTTAGTGCGCCTACCACTTCCGGTTGGCGTATTTTTTATTTACACGCAAGCCTGTGGCTTTTCGCAATTAAATTCAATGAAACAGCTAGTAATACGTCTATGCTTACTCCGCTCGGGTTCGTTGCGAAGAGTTGTGCGAGTGCCTCTGCTCGCAACGATTCGATTCGTGCATGTTCATCAGTGAGTGTGTGCACGGGCTGTGAAAGTTTTGCCTGCCGTGGTAGACCCTCATCGAATAGTACACTATGTGTAAATTAATAAGTATGTAAACGAGTGCGAAAAACAAAACAATGCAAAACAAAAAATCTGACAAGGAGGAGAGGGGAGAGAGAGAGAATCATATTCACAGGAAAGAGATAAAAAAGCAATGAATATTCTGTGATATCTCATCAGTCATGCGCAACAGTGATCAATGTTATTGCGGGTTCCATATGGAAGACCGGATGCCCAACTGTATTGGTGTAGGCTACCTATATAAAATGATGGGGATGTATTTATTTCTCAGCCCCCAACCCCCTCTGTTATATTTGTTGCTATTAAAGGCCCCTAAATTTATCTTCAGACTGATGGTATATTATTTTGTTTCTCAAACCTGCCCCTCTTTTCTTCATACTAGTTTCAAAGACTCACTGTGCATATGCATTTCCCGACCTCTCTCGACCCCTTCCTTTTTCAAATGCATGACACGTGTATTTCTTATTATCATACAATTTATTTGTTTCTTACGACTTTCTCTGCCTCTTCCCTCCTCTCTTTCTCATTTCAAAACTTTACAATGTTTGTTAACAAGACTACTTTCTACTTTCTACATTGATCAGTTTGTCTAGAAACACTGTGCAGTCACGTGTACAGTATATAGTATTAGTATGAAGGAAAATTACACCACTACTGCATGAATTCATTATCACTTTATTCACTTCTTTTTGTTCAAACACTTTTTTTCATGAAGGTTTATACAGAGATAACCTGATCCTCCAATATCCAAGAAGTATTGTAATACAAACTAGAACTATCACTCAATGTGATTTATACCCCTACTAACAAAGTAACTGACATTTGCCATATCTCACGTCAAGTGCTCAAAACCTGAGTGAGTACAGTAAATAAATCAACAATTTCTATGATTTTCATTAGAAATACTGTTACCATAGCAACACAATGTTTGACATTAAGAAAAAATAAAGTTTGCCCAGCTAAATATCATAACTGTCACCGCGATGTGCCAAATCTCAAGTCAAATGCTCAAAACTGAGGGAGTTAAGTGAATTCATGATGTCATTGTATTATGATTTTCATTCAAAATAAAATTAGGCTGTCACCATATTGTGTCGAGCCCACTAATGTCAATAATATTCGACCACTAGTGTGGCTGTCGTATCTTTACGCATTTACACTCCCAATACAATGTGCCATAATTCAGTCAGATCATTTGATTGTCTTTATTCCGAGTGGTTCCCAATCGACGTTTTCTCTTATTCTTTTCTTTAATCTGTACACGTAATCTCAGTTTTATATTCGAATGTACACACTGTATGTATGTTCCATTCTCTTGCAAAACAAAAAAGAAGTGACTGCACTTTATTTTTGTAACATATGATCGATGCAGAAAATTCCGGATAAATTCATTTGAATTTGGATCGTGTAATGTCATAACAACCACTAACAGGAAGCTTTAGATTTTAGACGCGCGGACGTTCAAAGGGGAAAAAAAAACATGTCTCAGAACATGTTTTTTTTTTTCCCCTTGAACGTCCGCGCGTCTAAAATCTAAAGCTCCCTAATGTCATAAGATGACGACGACAAATGTCATAACGACCACTAATGTACGTCGACGACAATGTCATAATGACCACTGTAATGTCATGACACGTCTACGATAAATGTCAAGATCGGATTAACACGTCGACGACAAATGTCAAAATCGGATCAACCACAAATGTCATAACACGTCAACGACAAATATCAAAATTTCCATTTTTACTGCAAATGTCATCACGTTGACGACAAATTTCATAACGACTACTAATGTCATAACACGTCGACGACAAAAGTCGTAACATCGGACAAATATCAAAGTCTGATTATCCACAAATGTTATAACACGTCGATGACAAGTGTTAAAATCGAACTAACCACAAATTTCATAACGCGTCGACCATGAATGTCAAATTTTCCAAATTTATCACAAATTTCAGAATGCGTCACAGGGGCGGATCACGGAATTCCGTAAAGGGGAGGCGCCTTTACAAAAGTAAAGACTGCAGCACCCCTCCATTTTTCTTTTTTTTTTTTCGTTTAAACAAATTAAATAAGAAGAACATAATTAGGGGGATGGAGTTGCTCCAGCCTTTCATTTTGAAAAGGTGTCTCCCCTTTACGGAATTCCCTGATCCGCCCATGAAATGCAAGCAATGAGTTTTGACATTTGTGGATGACGCAATAGCGGATCGAGACGGGTGCATCTCCCTCTGATGCCCCTTTCTGTTTTTGTTAAAACAACAGAAATGAAAAGAAAAAAATAGGGGGTTGCGCCAGCTTGTAGTTTTGAAAAGTCGCCTCCCTGTAATGCAAGCATCGGGTTTTACCATTAACCTGTGGCTGAAGCAGTCGCGGGGGCGCGGCGCCCCTCCCCGTCTCTATTTTTGTTTAAAAAAAAAAAAAAAAATACAATTCAAAAAGGGAGGAGGTTGCATCAACCTTTGATTTTGTTAAGGTGCCTCCCCTTTACAGAATTCCTGGATCCTCCCCTGTGATGCATTAGGTCCTATGACATTTGTGGTCGACGCGTTATGAAATTTGTGGTTAATTCGATTTTAACATTATGTCATCGACGTGTTATGACATTTGCAGTAAAAACAGAAATTTTGACATTATGTCGTCGACGTGTTATGAGATTAGTGGTTATGACATTGTCGTCGACGTCTTATGACATTATTGGTCATTATGAAATTTGTCGTCGACGTGTTATGACATTAGTGGTCGTTATGACATTTGTCATTGACGTGTTATGACATTTACAGTAAAAAAAAAAGAAGAAATTTTCACATTTATTTTGTCGTCGACGTGTTATGAGTTTAGTGGTTATGACATTTGTCGTCGACGTCTTATGACATTATCGGTCATTATGAAATTTGTCGTCGACGTGTTATGACATTAGTGGTCGTTATGACATTTGTCATTGACGTGTTATGACATATACAGTAAAAAAAAAAGAAATTTTCACATTTATTTTGTCGTCGACGTGTTATGAGTTTAGTGGTTATGACATCTGTCGTCGACGTCTTATGACATTATCGGTCATTATGAAATTTGTCGTCGACGTGTTATGACATAAGTGGTCTTTATGACATGTCGTCGACATGTTATGATATTTGCAGTAAAAACTGAAATTTTGACATTTGCCGTCGACGTGTTATGACATTTGTGGTTAATCCGATTTTGATATTTGTCGTCGACATGTTATGACATTAGTGGTCGCTATGAATTTGTCGTCGACGTTATTGGTCGTTATGATATTTCTCGTCGACGTGTTATGACATTAGTGATCATTATGAAATTTGTCGTCGACGTGTTATGGCATTAGTGGTCGTTATGACATTTGTCTTCGACGTGTTATGAGATTATGGTTATGACATTATTGTCGTCGACGTCTTATGACATTTGCAGCAAAAATGGAAATTTTGACATTTGTCGTCGACGTTATGACATTGGTCGCTATGACATTTGTCGTCGACGTGTTATGACATTAGTGGTCATCATGAGATTTGTCGTCGACGTGTTATGACATTAAAGTGGTCATTGTGACATTGTTTTTGTCGTTGACGTGTCATGGCATTAGTGGTCGTTATGACATTTGTCGTCGTCTTATGACATTAGTGGTTGTTATGACATTACACGATCTAAATTCAAATGAATTTATCCGGAATTTTCTGCATCGATCATATGTTACAAAAATGAAATACAGTCATTTCTTTTTGTTTTGCAAGAGAATGGAACATACAGTGTGTCTTTTCGAATATAAAACTGAGATTGCGTGTATACAGATTAAAGAAAAGAGTAAGAGAACACGCCGATTGGGAACCACTCGGAATAAAGAAAATGATCTGACTGAATTATGGCACATTGTAGTGGGAGTGTAAATGTTTAAAGATACGACAGCCACATTAGCGGTCGAATATTATTGACATTAGTGGACTCGACACAATATGGTGACAGCATAATTTTATTTTGAATGAAAATCATACAATGACATCGTGAATTCCCCTATATATTCCCTCAGTTTTGAGCATTTGACTTGAGATTTGGCACATGTGACAGTTATGATGTAGCTGGGCAAACTTCATTTTTTCTTAATGTCAAACATTGTGTTGCTATGGTAACAGTATTTCTAATGAAAGTCATAGAAATTGTTGATTTATTTACTGTACTCACTCAGGTTTTGAGCACTTGACGTGAGATATGGTAAATGTCATACGTGGGGGGGGGGGGTATAAATCACATTGAGTTATAGTTCTAGTTTGTATTACAATACTTCTTGGATATTGGAGGATCAGGTTATCTCTGTATAAACCTTCATGAAAAAAAGTGTTTGAACAAAAAGAAGTGAATAAAGTGATAATGAATTCATGCAGTAGTGGTGTAATTTTCCTTCGTACTAATACTATATACTGTACACGTGACTGTACAGTGTTTCTAGACAAACTGATCAATGTAGAAAGTAGAAAGTAGTCTTGTTAACAAACATTGTAAAGTTTTGAAATGAGAAAGAGAGGAGGGAAGAGGCAGAGAAAGTCGTAAGAAACAAATAAATTGTATGATAATAAGAAATACACGTGTCATGCATTTGAAAAAGGAAGGGGTCGAGAGAGGTCGGAAAATGCATATGCACAGTGAGTCTTTGAAACTAGTATGAAGAAAAGAGGGGCAGGTTTGAGAAACAAAATAATATACCATCAGTCTGAAGATAAATTTAGGGGCCTTTAATAGCAACAAATATAACAGAGGGGGTTGGGGGCTGAGAAATAAATACATCCCCATCATTTTATATAGGTAGCCTACACCAATACAGTTGTGCATCCGGTCTTCCATATGGAACCCGCAATAACATTGATCACTGTTGCGCATGACTGATGAGATATCACAGAATATTCATTGCTTTTTTATCTCTTTCCTGTGAATATGATTCTCTCTCTCTCCCCTCTCCTCCTTGTCAGATTTTTTGTTTTGCATTGTTTTGTTTTTCGCACTCGTTTACATACTTATTAATTTACACATAGTGTACTATTCGATGAGGGTCTACCACGGCAGGCAAAACTTTCACAGGCCGTGCACACACTCACTGATGAACGTGCACGAATCGAATCGTCGCGAGCGGAGGCCACAGAACTCTTGGCGGAGGCACGAGCGGAGTAAGCATAGACGCATTACTAGCGGTTTCATTGAATTTAATTGCGAAAAGCCACAGGCTTGCGTGTAAATAAAAAATACGCTTCCGGTTGAGATAGACAGCGAACTGATGAGTGCAAACGGAGATTGGTCTCCCGCGGTGGCGCTGGCCTGCAATGCGGAGTAGACAAAGCGTAGTCAAGAAGCTACCCCTGATATCTGTGATGACTGATCAGCTACGCACGCGGGAACAAGTTTCGATATCGGGACAATGTACTGATTTCTACTTTGCGCCATAATTACCTACTGTTAAAGAGGACGAATGCAATCTTCTAGTGCTTGCGGCATTCTTTTTTTGAGATTTTTTCTTTTTCTTTTTTTTGATGTTTGAACAACCGGAATGGACAATTTTGTTGTATTGCTAGTATCAAGGAGGTAGGCCTGGTCCCTCCTTGCTAGTATCTCACAATGATTTTCTTACGAAAATTCCCAAAGGCCTTCATGAAGAACGAACGTGACATGTGATGATAATAAAATGTAAAGGTTTGATTGCTGTATAAGAATTGCGTGAGGAAAAAAAAAACAACAACAACAGCATCAAAAAATTTCACCTATGGAATTGCTCAACCACGAAGGGTGTTAGGGGCAGAGAACGCTTTTTTTTTCTTTACTCTCGTTTAGGTTTGATCATATTTGTGAATATAATGTTCTATAAGCAGTTTATGAATAATATGTATGGCCTAGCTACTTTTTCACTCTCGTGGCAATCGCTATGCTTGAATCAAATTAAGAATGCATTATGCATTATGTTTGGTTTATATGAATATGAGAGAAAAACAAATCACTTTAAATATCATGTCCGCAAGTTGACCCTGCAAGCATTACGTGGGACCTTCGTTACGTCTACTAATACTTTTTTTTTTTTTTTTGCAAATAAAACTTGCCTAACCATCCTGCCTGATCCACAACTACGTACTATACGTCTTTCTTTTTCATATTTACTTATAAAAATACACAGCCATCCTCTTTCATTTTCATTCCAAATCGTCGTTCTAAAAATGATCCGGGGACAAGTTTTATGTCTTGCAGTACCGTTTAATGGTCACGTATATAATAATATGACCTGAAACATTAATCTCTCAGAGACAGAAATATCTTGGAGGCCCTATTACTCCGAGTATCCTTGATATGTGTCTCTTGAAATGAGACAAGGAAACTAATAGCGACCGCCATGACTGGCAAAAGAAAGAAATGCATGCTGAGCATCCAAAACTTTGTTTTAAAGTGATGGTATAGGCCTAGTATTGGTAAAGATGATGACGGGGCTTTTAAATTTGTATACGAGATACCAAGAAACCACTTATGAAATAGTACAGAGCATATCATTCTAAGAGGAATTCAAAGTCTATTTGATGAAAGTCAGTTTTAGAATGACAGAGACATCCAAAAAACCAAGTTAATCAACTGAGCGATCGTAATGAAAGGTGGGTCCCACCATTAATTAGGATTGCTCTATTTTGGATATCAGCCATTTCAAAACAAAATTTCATCACATAATTGTTAAATTCCTCTTGGAATTACATCCTTTTTCACAGATTTTAAAGGTTTCTCATTATCTCACCAAAAATGTTAAAAACCGGAAGTAAGGTATCAACCAAAATTACAGTATACAATCCCTTTAACACCTCCCTGTAATAGGTTGTCCGGCACTGTCCAGGGGATTCCCCCTCTTTCTTCTTGTTTCTGGTTGATGATGTCGATGTCAGCCATTCTTCGATTTCATGTTGCATGGCTATAATACGGCAGTTCCGTAATGTGGCTTGAAGTTTTCGTTTGTTTGTTTGTTTTTCCTGCCTCGGGTGCCAGTCCTATAGTGACTTATTCTCTCTCTCTCTCTCTCTCTCTCTCTCTCTCTCTCTCTCTCTTTTAATCTGGTGGTGTTGTTTTTTGCTCTTCACAGAATTTTATATCGATACGGCCAACAAAACGTAAACATCCATTCATAATAGATTTTTGATCTATATATCCTTTTCAATTTGCTCCCGCCCACACCATCTGTCTGCATGTCTATCCAATTTATGTTTGTTGTTTTCGCATGGTGTGACGTTTGCATTTGGACTGAATGATCATTTCTTTTTTTCATTGATTTGCTCAACCGTCGATGCTAATTTTGGAGTCAAAGCCGAAAGCTTGTAATTGGATGGCATTTAATGTCCACTTTCGCTATTTTTAGCATTCCGACCTATCAGAATGACGCAGAGAAACGGCGATAATTTAATTGATCCCATCCGATCTTCACATCCTGGACCCCCTTTGCCTTCGAATGATATAGCCTGTAAAGGATGGGTTACAGTATAGTATTGAAAGAGTTAAGCAACACTGATTGATGATGGGTCCCAATGCAGGAGCAATATAAAGCTCATCCAATACAGTTCGCAGACATAATAATAACATACCACATATACCTGATATCAAATCTATGTGCTTTGCGTAATCCTATAACTCTGGTTAAATATTTGTGATGTTATCAATGTTAGAGGCGCAAAAAAAAAAAAAAGCCCAAAGAAAAAAAGAAAAGAAGAAAAAAGTGACCCTACCCCAAGAGGATTTGTTTATGTCCTATAACACAGGTCACACCGCATGAGTCATTTTTAGTGTGTCTCTGCGGAGATTTCCTGTTGAATACAATACATTGTAGTTATGATTATGATAGTAATTTTCTTTATTCATTTTTCTTTCTGTGTATCGAGTATCCCACGTCACACCAAAGATTTCATCATTCAGGGGCACATATTTCTCTAGTTGCACACCCCCTTTCCTTCTCTCATATCCCCCCCCCCCTTCCCCTCTCTATCTCTCAGAAGTTCATTTATATCAGGAAGATAAGGCAATGTTATAAAGCGTATATACTGATTATGCATATCTTTCTGTTCTTTAATGTGTATCATATATACAATGGAGCCGTGCTGCATGTTAACTATTGACAGTTTCTAAATATTATAGACTTCCATTTCATATTTGAACGATTAATTTGATTAATCACCAGAGAAACTGCTTATACAATGGTTAACATGAATGTGCGTTAACTTTTTAGGTGATACGCTATCAGCGTATCACCTATTGTGATTGTCAAAATTTCTCTTTTTAGGTGATACGCTATCAGCGTATCACCTATTGTGATTGTCAAAATTTCTCTTTTTAGGTGATACGCTATCAGCGTATCACCTATTGTAATTGTCAAAATTTCTCTTTTTAGGTGATACGCCATCAGCGTATCACCTATTGTAATTGTCAAAATTTCTCTTTTTTTTTATTCTTCTTTCTTTCTGCCACATTTTGTGTCGTCAATATCTCAACAATGACATCACGGAATGACATGACATTTTCAGTCAACATGTCTCATAACAATATCTAGCCACAATAAGGTTTTCATGACAGTAACATATCTATGACGTCATCTAGGCGCCATTTTGTGATTTTCGGACCTTGTCACATGATCAATCATAACTTCATAACTAGATGTCATTTCTGTATCATTTTCGCTGGACATAAAGTTCAGGTCACGCTCTATCTTACTTTCTAACGCTAGTTACCCAGGTCATCATTAGGCGCGCGTAAGCGCGCGTCAAAATTTTAAAAGGCTCAAAACGACTTCCCAATGGGAAATCTCGAAGTTTCAGACAATTATAAGCGTTTCAAACATTTTCTCGCGTGCGCGTCCGTCCGCGCAATTTCGCGCGCAGAGCGCTTAAGAAACATGGAAATGCAATTTTTTTGACTGATTTGGATTCCTGATACTTTGAGTAACAGTATCCATTGATTTCCGATCGATTTCGACCCATAACAAAGGAATGCACAGGCGTCAAAGTTGAAATTCCGCACGCGCGTCTTTCTGCAAATATAGTGAAAAAACATGTCTTTGTTTATTTCGTCATAGCTCTTTAAATCGTCCGTTGACCCTATATTTCTATTGCATATTACAAAAGCATATGAATTGTAAATAACATTCCAAGTATCAATATTGCCAGAGAAACGCGATGACGTCATCAAATCGTCATTTTATATAAAAAAAGTGGAATTGATTTTTTTGAGGTACTGTTTCTGACATTCATTTGCTCGTATCTCTGTTGTTTAAGCTCAATATTATCCCAAATTCAGATATGTTGTACTTTGAACATTTGCCTTTTCAAGTCCATGTGATGGTTTTGATATATAATGACGTCATCATACTAGAAATTGTGATTAAAGGTAAAGACTCAAAATCAGACAAGTTTACGTGTTATGTCTATGGGAGGTGATTTTTTTTCAAACCATGCATTGACTTGACAACGTTTAAGCACCTTTACCTCATCTGATTTTGCTCCATTTCCTCTGAAACATAAATATGTTGTAGCTGAGACAATAAGCTGCAGTCATCATGCATTTTATATTTTCAAATCTCCTCGTCAGGTCGACAATTTTGTAGTTAAAAACTGAAAATGAGAATGCAATCTGTACGGAATGATTCCCGATTGTTCTTTGCAACTGTATATTGGTCGAATCCACGCGGCCACTTGTGGGAAGTTGAATAGCGCCATCTCAGTCAGCACTGTCACGACAGTATAATCATACATTTAAGTTTCGCATAGAATCTCCAGGACAGCCATATGGCGTAATCGCTTAGCGCGCTGGGTGTTCATAACGCCATACCGGAAGGCGAGAAGTTCGACTCCCGCGGAAGTTTTCTCTTTCTTTCTTTTTTTTCCGGCAATTCAGCTTTACTCCGATGTCATTTATCGTATTATTTTACCAAGTATACGTAACCCGTGAACACGGCTGCTCTATTTCCCTCGTTTTGTATTGGAGTTTGGAGATTGGGTTTGCTTCATTAATTTTGTCACACTTAATGTTGTAAATTGCCCCTTGTTACAGTGTCCCGCTTGCCACCTTTCGTTTGCTCTTTCCTTTTCTCTTCATTGGTTCTTGTAATATTGTAACAGGATAGGTAGGAACATGTACGTTTAGATAACTGGCAGGAATGGGAGCTGAATTGATTAACTCTAGTCCAGGTGTATGGCGTCTCGCTCATCTCTTTGAAATTCCAGGTTGTTATTGTTTGACCCAATAACGGAGTTGTAGACAGGTTTTATGTTGCTATAGAGGTATCTTGTGCCACATGAATGGAAGGCATCACTGTTTAGTAGTAGTAATGAACTTTTTCATGTTGTAAATGATATAAAGATATGAATTTCACATCCAATCTTCGGGACAGCCGTGTGGCTTTATAGTCGCTTAGCGCGCTGCATGGTCATTATGCACTACCTTAGGACGAGATGTTCGGGACCCGCAGGACGCTATTATTTTTTTTTTCTCTCTCTCTCTTTCTTTGTTTTTCTTTTGGCAGTTCAGCCTCATTCCGATGTCATTACCCCACGACACACAGTCACTCAAGTTCCCTTTTTTTTTTTTTTTTGTCGGAGGCTGGAGGTTGGATTTGCTTCATTTATCATACGTAATGTTGTAAATTGCCCTTGATATACAGTGCCCCGCTTGCCACCTTTCGTTTTCTCTTTCCTTTTCTCTACGTTTGTTCCTGTTACACTGCACAAGACAGGTCGGAAAATAATTTACATAACTCAACTGGAGCAGGAATGGCAACTGAATAAATTAACTCTAGGACAGGTGTATGGCGTCTCGCTCGTCTCTTTGAAATTCCAGGTTGCTATTGTTTGACCCAATAACGGAATTGTAGACAGGTTTTATGCTGCTATAGAGGTATCTTGTGCCACATGAGTAGAAGGCATCACTGTTTAGTAGTAGTAATGAACTTTTTCATGTCCCTCCATGTCAATTATAGTGTGTTCAAAGGGGTTGTGTGTCTATCTGCCAAAGAAAAGGAAAACCTTATTTTCGCCATGGCTATTTCTCTATACGTAACCGTAGGTGATGAGTGTTGTTGGTATCTGAGCAGTGAATAACACAACATCAGGCTAAAATCCCCCTTTTATACGCGCTAAGCGTTCAATTTGATATATCTTTATTTATGTAGTCAATCACTGCTAATGGCGTTACAGAATTATGTTATAATACCTTTCACTGAAAGTTTATAAAGCAAAGTTTATGGACAAGCAAGCAATTGTACATGAATAATACCAATGATTTCAGAGGGAAATTATGGTATACCTAAATGTAAGGGTATCATTGCTTTGGAATTGCTGAAACAATATCTTGGCACGAGGTCTTCCACCTCTAATAACTGATCCCTTTAAAGATGTGTCGGTCACGGGTGATCGTCATGATTCATCTTTCACGTAGAAGCTTCCGTTCCACACTCTTAGTTCGAGAAGACTTACCATCATACTTCAAATTGTGATTAAAGGTAAAGACTCAAAATCAGACAAGTTGACGTGTTATGTCTAAGGGAGGTGATTTTTTTTTTTAAACCATGCATTGACTTGACAACGTTTCACCACCTTTATTTCAGCTGATTTTGCTCCATTTCCTCTGAAACTTAAGTATGTGGTAGCTCAGACAATAAGCTGCAGTAATCAAGCATTTTATTTTTTCAAATCTCCTCATCAGGTTGATAATTTTGCAGCTAAAAACTGAAAATGCGAATGGAATGTGGACGAAACGATTCCTGATTCATCTTTCACATACATAAGTTTACATTCCTCATATTTTCTCGTCGAGACGTATGGCCGAGAGGATAAAGGCGACGTCACAAGATACGTGAGGTTGCACACGTACGGGTTCGAACCCCATAAGAACACGAAACAAAATACTTACATCTTTTGCTTTTTTTCTTTTATGGAGTATTCACCTTCGTCCATGTAGAAATCACGTTTTCATGTAAACGTACACACACACACACACACACACACACACACACACACACAATATCCCTTTGTTTTGTGTTGGAGACCACATTGCTTTGACTGGCAACTTGGACTTGAAATTACAAATGTTAAAGTGAAAATGGCTCTTAAAAGACCGCATGGCCATGTTTGATTTTTTTTTTTACAATATAAAGACCTATTGGTAAATATTCATTCACATATCCTTTCCAATCAACTTACTTGGACACGCCGACACCACACGAAATTTTCAATTGGTTGCATGACAGAAACAATTTCATCTGAATTATGTAGGACTGCATAAAGAATTGGACTTCACGAATATTTCTCAATATTATATTATACTTCAAGTCGCTACTTAACATTATTTTCGTTGTCGATCACTGAAAATGAGAATGGAATCTGGTCGAAACGATTCCCGATTTATCTTTGTAACTGTATATTGATCGAATCCACGCGGCCACTCGTGGGAAGTTGAACAGCGCTATCAGTCACTTGACGTATATCGCCAAAAAACTGAATATCAATGTAAATTTGTGTTGTGTATAGCATACATAGATAGATTTAAGTTTCGCACAGGATCTTCGGATCTTCCGTGTGGCAGAATCGCTTAGCACGCTGCGTGTTTATAATGCCCGACCGGAAGGAGAGAAGTTAATCGAGTCCCGCAGGACTTTTTCCTTTTATTTCTTTTTTCTTTTCTTTTTTTCAGCAGTTCAGCTTCACTCTGATGTCATGAACACAGCTACTCTATTTCCCTTGTTTTGTATTGGAGTTTGGAGGTTGGGTTTGCTTCATTAATTTTGTCACGCGTAATGTTGTAAATTGCCCCTTGAAACAGTGCCACGCTTGCTACCATTCTTTTTCTCTTTCCTTTTCTCTTCATTTAGATTTTGTTCTTGTTATACTGTAGCAGGATATTTAGGAACGTGTACGTTTACATAACTAACAGGAATGGGAACTGAATTAATTAACTCTAGTCCAGGTGTATGGCGTCTCGCTTATCTGTTTAGAATTCCAGGTTGTTATTGTTTGACAAAAACGGAGTTAAAGACAGGCAGGGAAGGAAGTGACTTGATATTGCTTCATATTATATGAGGAATTTCGGGCAATACCTTTCCAATTAGTGTAGTGATTTTGACAGGGTTCTCTGTCGTTTATTTTCGTCATGGCTGTTTCACTAGTTTAGCCATAGGTGATATGTGTTGTTGGCATCTGGGAGAATAGAACAGATCAGTACCAAACTGGAATAGCCCTATAGCAATGTGGTAAGCATTCAATTTGTTGCATTATCTTTCTTCTTTAAAGTCAATCACTACTGATCGAATTACACCATATAATATGGCACGTTTCACTGGTAGTTTAGGAAAAGGGAGCTAATTCAATGCAAGATACAATGATATGTGCTACCATTGATTTTAGAGACGTCATTGTGGTGTGGTGCTGGTGGTGGTAAGGGAATCATTGCTTTTAAATTAATGAGACAATCCTTGGAACTTTGCATCAAGAATATAATGCATGTTCGTGCGGCGTTTTTTTTTTTTTTTTAATCCTGACGTGGACATTATTTTTCTTTATCTTGTTTTTAATTCAAGAATGTTATATCTGAATATGTTCGATTTAGTTACGGTTTCAATGCATCTTGTTTACCATCTTCTCTGACATTAAATTGATGGTTTTTAAATTTGACATTGTCTGTCTATTTGTCTGTTTATGCTCATAAAACACTGCTACAACAACTAAAACATTTGTTTCACTTGTCACACGCAATGCTATGGATTGCAGTTGTGCATGCAGTTTTCCTTTTGCCACCTCTCGTTTTTCTCTCCCCTTTTCCCTCACTTTGGTTTTGTTATACTGCAGATGGGAATGATTACAATAACATAACCCAACTTGAAGTAGGAATGAGAACTGAATAAATTAACTCTAGGCCAGGTGTATATAGCGTCTCGCTCATCTCTTTGAAATTTCAGGTTGTCATTGTTCTATCAACGGAGTTGAAGACAGGCTTTATGTTGCTATAGAGGTATCTAGCTCCACATGAATGGAATGCATACGCTGTTTAGTATTAGTAATGAACTTTTTCATGTCCATCCCTGCCAAGAAAAGTGTGTTTGACGGGGTTCTGTGTCATTGTGCCTATGAGAAAGCAAAGTTTTATTTTCGCCATGGCTGTTTCTCTATGCGTAGCCGTGAGTGATGGATGTTGTTGGCATCTAGCTGGGCAGTAAAAAACCGAGTATCATGCTATAATACCCCCCCCCCCCCCGTTAGGTTCTAAGCGTTCAATGTGATATATATTTCTTCTTCATTATGTCAATCACTGCTGATGGAATTACAGAATTATGCTATGACACGTTTCACTCAAAGCTTAAAAAGCAAAGTTTATGCACTATACAAGTAATGGTGCATGAATCCTATAGACCATTGATTTTAGATGAGAAATTATGATATGCCTATAGTAGGGATGTCATTGATTGGGAATTAATGACACGATTAAGCATTTTCATAATCCTTATCCTTCACTCTAACCTCCGTGAAAATATCATATTTGAATTCAACCAATAAGATGGTAAAAAATGCATGCATTCATGTTTTATCAATATACAATGTATGGACTTTCCAAACATTCAACAGCGATTATCTCAAAATGAACATTGTGTGGGTTAGCACTATATTGCATCGACCCCTTCAATTGTCTATCAAGTTCATGTCGATGTTTTCTAATTTGATGACGTCATCATACTAGAAGTTGTGATTAAAGGCAAGATATCAAAATCAGCGAAGATTACTAATCGCTGCCTCATGTTCCTGTGTTTGATCGTCCAGTCAATACCAAACTGACGACATACGTTGAATATGTTATACTTTGAACAATTGTCTATCAAGTCCATGTCGATGTTTTCTAATTTGATGACGTCATCATACTAGAAGTTGTGATTAAAGGCAAGATATCAAAATCAGCGAAGATTATGTGTTCTGTCTATGGGGGGATTTTTTTTTTTAAGCATGCATAGACGATAACGCTCAAGCACTTTTACCTCACTTGATTTTGCTTCATTTCCTCTGAAACTTAAGTATGTTGTAGCTGAGACAATAAGCTGCAGTAATCATACATTTTATTTTTTTTCAAATCTTCTCATCAGGTTGACAATTTTGCAGCTTAAAACTGAAAATGAGAATGGAAGGTGGACGAAACGATTCCTGATTCATCTTTCACATACATAAGTTTACGTTCCTCATATTTTCTCGTCGAGACGTATGGCCGAGTGGTTAAAGGCGACGTCTCAGAGACGTGAGGTTGCACACATTCATTCATTCATTCATTTTCATTTTCATTTCATTTATTTCATTCCTTCTTTCTTTTTCGTCAAACATAACACGAAATGTATCAGAAGATATAACATAGGCATGTATTCGACTTTACATGGTAGATAATGGTTAACAAATACGAAATTATACATGCATACCGGCAAAATACAAAGTTATGTTTGGAGGATAAAAAAAAAAGAAAGAACTGAGAGGTTCACTGAAAAGCATGCTTGTAAATTGTGAACCACTCAAAAGGATTCTTGTGAATACATTAAACTTTTTTTTTTTTTTTTTTTTTTTTTTTTTTTTACAAAGACAGGAGAGAACAAGACAGTAGAAACACAACGACATTACATGACTTTACAGTAGGGTATACCATGACACATGCGGGTTCGAACCCCACAAGATCACGAAACAAAATACTTAGCCATTTTACTTTTTTTTTTTCTTCAGTGGTGTATTACATATTCGTCCATGTAGAAATCACGTTCGTATAGAAACGCACCTATACACACACACACACACACAATATCCCTCTTTCTTGTGTTGGAGACCACATTGCTTCGATTGCTGCAAAATTTTGCAGGCTGACTTTATCAAACCGATTATAGTATAAGTAATGACGACTACGGAGGTGTTGTACTTTGAACAATTGTCTTTCAAGACCATGTCATTGTTTTGTACTTTGATGACGTCATCACACTGAAAATTGTGATTAGAGGTAAAGACGCAAAATCGGACAAGTTTACGTGTTATGTCTATGGGAAGTGATTTTTCTTTGGGAGGTGATTTTTCTTTTAAACCATGCATTGACTTGACAACGTTTAAGCACCTTTATCTCAGCTGATTTTGCTTCGTTTCCTCTGAAACTAAAGTATGTTGTAGCTGAGACAATAAGCTGCAGTAATCATGCATTTTATTCTTTGAAATCTCCTCATCAGGTTGACAATTTTGCAGTTTAAAACTGAAAATGAGAATGGAATGTGGACGAAACGATTCCTGATTCATCTTTCACACACATAAGTTTACGTTCGTCATATTTTCTCGTCGAGACGTATGGCCGAGTGATTAAAGGCGACGTCTCAGAGAAGTGAGGTTGCATACGTGCGGGTTCGAACCCCACAAGATGACGAAACAAAATACTTTGCTATTTTACTTTTTTTTCTTCAATGGTGTATTACATATTCGTCCATGTAGAAGTCAAGTTCGTATATAAACGCACCTATACACACACACACACACACACACACACACACACAATATCCCTCTTTTTTGTGTTGGAGACCACATTGCTTCGACTGCTGCAAACTTTTGCAGGCTGACTTTGTCAAACCGATCATAGTATGTAATGACGACGACGGAGGTGTTGTACTTTGAAAAATTGTCTTTCAAGACCATGTCAATAAGCCAGTTCGGGGTTAGCTCATGGGCACATGGGTACAAATGACCTTTCTTCTTTCTCAGTTGATTAGGCACTCCACTAGTTTCAAGCGACAGAAGGCATGAGCTTGCCCAACGTAACAATTTATGGAATTCATCAGTCATGTTCAAACAAAGGATGAACTTGCATAGACCAGGTGACCAGAATGATCCTTCCATTGACATTTTGGAAAGCATCCATTTCATTATTTTGCATTGAATGTATTAACAATCTCTTTCCATTGATATTGTCAGACACCGCTTTTGCTGTCATGTGGATGTGCTGGCAAGCACCACTTATAGGGATCAGTTGAATAATCATTACATTACAGATGCTTATCTCAGTGAATTTAAAAACCACCATGCTCTGCTGGTACAGATGACCTTTTTCTGCTCATGCTCAAAGTGGAACCCCGAACTGGCTTATTGTTTCGTACTTTGATGACGTCATCACACTGAAAATTGTGATTAAAGGCAAGGTATCAAAACCAGCCGATTATAGGTTTTATGTCTACGGCACGTATTTTTCCCAAGTCGCCAGAAATGGCATAGCGACATCAGTCGTTACAAGGCCGCATTTCCGTCTAGCAATGCAATACATGTTCACGCGGCCCCGTTTGTTGAGTGGGCATTGACTTTTTCCCCCTGTAATATCTATACATTTTTTTTTTTGCCTAACCATTTCCGTGGATGTCCCGTGGCCGAGTGGTTAGAGAAACGGATTTGCATGCACGCTGAATAATTTCAAGGTGCCTATATCACATTCTTTTCTTTGTCGATCACGGATGACCGACATCTGATGACCCCAAGCGTATCACCTAACTCGTCCTTAGTGTGACGAGTTTCATATCTCGTTTTTTATTCTTCTTTCTTTCTGCCACATTTTGTGTCGTCAATATCTCAACAATGACATCACGGAATGACATGACATTTTCAGTCAACATGTCTCATAACAATATCTAGCCACAATAAGGTTTTCATGACAGTAACATATCTATGACGTCATCTAGGCGCCATTTTGTGATTTTCGGACCTTGTCACATGATCAATCATAACTTCATAACTAGAAGTCATTTCTGTATCATTTTCGCTGGACATAAAGTTCAGGTCACGCTCTATCTTACTTTCTAACGCTAGTTACCCAGGTCATCATTAGGCGCGCGTAAGCGCGCGTCAAAATTTTAAAAGGCTCAAAACGACTTCCCAATGGGAAATCTCGAAGTTTCAGACAATTATAAGCGTTTCAAACATTTTCTCGCGTGCGCGTCCGTCCGCGCAATTTCGCGCGCAGAGCGCTTAAGAAACATGGAAATGCAATTTTTTTGACTGATTTGGATTCCTGATACTTTGAGTAACAGTATCCATTGATTTCCGATCGATTTCGACCCATAACAAAGGAATGCACAGGCGTCAAAGTTGAAATTCCGCACGCGCGTCTTTCTGCAAATATAGTGAAAAAACATGTCTTTGTTTATTTCGTCATAGCTCTTTAAATCGTCCGTTGACCCTATATTTCTATTGCATATTACAAAAGCATATGAATTGTAAATAACATTCCAAGTATCAATATTGCCAGAGAAACGCGATGACGTCATCAAATCGTCATTTTATATAAAAAAAGTGGAATTGATTTTTTTGAGGTACTGTTTCTGACATTCATTTGCTCGTATCTCTGTTGTTTAAGCTCAATATTATCCCAAATTCAGATATGTTGTACTTTGAACATTTGCCTCTCAAGTCCATGTGATGGTTTTGATATATGATGACGTCATCATACTAGAAATTGTGATTAAAGGTAAAGACTCAAAATCAGACAAGTTTACGTGTTATGTCTATGGGAGGTGATTTTTTTTCAAACCATGCATTGACTTGACAACGTTTAAGCACCTTTACCTCATCTGATTTTGCTCCATTTCCTCTGAAACATAAATATGTTGTAGCTGAGACAATAAGCTGCAGTCATCATGCATTTTATATTTTCAAATCTCCTCATCAGGTCGACAATTTTGTAGTTAAAAACTGAAAATGAGAATGCAATCTGTACGGAATGATTCCCGATTGTTCTTTGCAACTGTATATTGGTCGAATCCACGCGGCCACTTGTGGGAAGTTGAATAGCGCCATCTCAGTCAGCACTGTCACGACAGTATAATCATACATTTAAGTTTCGCATAGAATCTCCAGGACAGCCATATGGCGTAATCGCTTAGCGCGCTGGGTGTTCATAACGCCATACCGGAAGGCGAGAAGTTCGACTCCCGCGGAAGTTTTCTCTTTCTTTTTTTTTTTTTTTCCGGCAATTCAGCTTTACTCCGATGTCATTTATCGTATTATTTTACCAAGTATACGTAACCCGTGAACACGGCTGCTCTATTTCCCTCGTTTTGTATTGGAGTTTGGAGATTGGGTTTGCTTCATTAATTTTGTCACACTTAATGTTGTAAATTGCCCCTTGTTACAGTGTCCCGCTTGCCACCTTTCGTTTGCTCTTTCCTTTTCTCTTCATTGGTTCTTGTAATATTGTAACAGGATAGGTAGGAACATGTACGTTTAGATAACTGGCAGGAATGGGAGCTGAATTGATTAACTCTAGTCCAGGTGTATGGCGTCTCGCTCATCTCTTTGAAATTCCAGGTTGTTATTGTTTGACCCAATAACGGAGTTGTAGACAGGTTTTATGTTGCTATAGAGGTATCTTGTGCCACATGAATGGAAGGCATCACTGTTTAGTAGTAGTAATGAACTTTTTCATGTTGTAAATGATATAAAGATATGAATTTCACATCCAATCTTCGGGACAGCCGTGTGGCTTTATAGTCGCTTAGCGCGCTGCATGGTCATTATGCACTACCTTAGGACGAGATGTTCGGGACCCGCAGGACGCTATTATTTTTTTTTCTCTCTCTCTCTTTCTTTGTTTTTCTTTTGGCAGTTCAGCCTCATTCCGATGTCATTACCCCACGACACACAGTCACTCAAGTTCCCTTTTTTTTTTTTTGTCGGAGGCTGGAGGTTGGATTTGCTTCATTTATCATACGTAATGTTGTAAATTGCCCTTGATATACAGTGCCCCGCTTGCCACCTTTCGTTTTCTCTTTCCTTTTCTCTACGTTTGTTCCTGTTACACTGCACAAGACAGGTCGGAAAATAATTTACATAACTCAACTGGAGCAGGAATGGCAACTGAATAAATTAACTCTAGGACAGGTGTATGGCGTCTCGCTCGTCTCTTTGAAATTCCAGGTTGCTATTGTTTGACCCAATAACGGAATTGTAGACAGGTTTTATGCTGCTATAGAGGTATCTTGTGCCACATGAGTAGAAGGCATCACTGTTTAGTAGTAGTAATGAACTTTTTCATGTCCCTCCATGTCAATTATAGTGTGTTCAAAGGGGTTGTGTGTCTATCTGCCAAAGAAAAGGAAAACCTTATTTTCGCCCTGGCTATTTCTCTATACGTAACCGTAGGTGATGAGTGTTGTTGGTATCTGAGCAGTGAATAACACAACATCAGGCTAAAATCCCCCTTTTACACGCGCTAAGCGTTCAATTTGATATATCTTTATTTATGTAGTCAATCACTGCTAATGGCGTTACAGAATTAGGTTATAACACCTTTCACTGAAAGTTTATAAAGCAAAGTTTATGGACAAGGCAAGCAATTGTACATGAATAATACCAATGATTTCAGAGGGAAATTATGGTATACCTAAATGTAAGGGTATCATTGCTTTGGAATTGCTGAAACAATATCTTGGCACGAGGTCTTCCACCTCTAATAACTGATCCCTTTAAAGATGTGTCGGTCACGGGTGATCGTCATGATTCATCTTTCACGTAGAAGCTTCCGTTCCACACTCTTAGTTCGAGAAGACTTACCATCATACTTCAAATTGTGATTAAAGGTAAAGACTCAAAATCAGACAAGTTGACGTGTTATGTCTAAGGGAGGTGATTTTTTTTTTTTAACCATGCATTGACTTGACAACGTTTCACCACCTTTATTTCAGCTGATTTAGCTCCATTTCCTCTGAAACTTAAGTATGTGGTAGCTCAGACAATAAGCTGCGGTAATCATGCATTTTATTTTTTCAAATCTCCTCATCAGGTTGATAATTTTGCAGCTAAAAACTGAAAATGCGAATGGAATGTGGACGAAACGATTCCTGATTCATCTTTCACATACATAAGTTTACATTCCTCATATTTTCTCGTCGAGACGTATGGCCGAGAGGATAAAGGCGACGTCACAAGATACGTGAGGTTGCACACGTACGGGTTCGAACCCCATAAGAACACGAAACAAAATACTTACATCTTTTGCTTTTTTTCTTTTATGGAGTATTCACCTTCGTCCATGTAGAAATCACGTTTTCATGTAAACGTACACACACACACACACACACACACACACACACACACACACACAATATCCCTTTGTTTTGTGTTGGAGACCACATTGCTTTGACTGGCAACTTGGACTTGAAATTACAAATGTTAAAGTGAAGATGGCTCTTAAAAGACCGCATGGCCATGTTTGATTTTTTTTTTTACAATATAAAGACCTATTGGTAAATATTCATTCACATATCCTTTCCAATCAACTTACTTGGACACGCCGACACCACACGAAATTTTCAATTGGTTGCATGACAGAAACAATTTCATCTGAATTATGTAGGACTGCATAAAGAATTGGACTTCACGAATATTTCTCAATATTATATTATACTTCAAGTCGCTACTTAACATTATTTTCGTTGTCGATCACTGAAAATGAGAATGGAATCTGGTCGAAACGATTCCCGATTTATCTTTGTAACTGTATATTGATCGAATCCACGCGGCCACTCGTGGGAAGTTGAACAGCGCTATCAGTCACTTGACGTATATCGCCAAAAAACTGAATATCAATGTAAATTTGTGTTGTGTATAGCATACATAGATAGATTTAAGTTTCGCACAGGATCTTCGGATCTTCCGTGTGGCAGAATCGCTTAGCACGCTGCGTGTTTATAATGCCCGACCGGAAGGAGAGAAGTTAATCGAGTCCCGCAGGACTTTTTCCTTTTATTTCTTTTTTCTTTTCTTTTTTTCAGCAGTTCAGCTTCACTCTGATGTCATGAACACAGCTACTCTATTTCCCTTGTTTTGTATTGGAGTTTGGAGGTTGGGTTTGCTTCATTAATTTTGTCACGCGTAATGTTGTAAATTGCCCCTTGAAACAGTGCCACGCTTTGCTACCATTCTTTTTCTCTTTCCTTTTCTCTTCATTTAGATTTTGTTCTTGTTATACTGTAGCAGGATATTTAGGAACGTGTACGTTTACATAACTAACAGGAATGGGAACTGAATTAATTAACTCTAGTCCAGGTGTATGGCGTCTCGCTTATCTGTTTAGAATTCCAGGTTGTTATTGTTTGACAAAAACGGAGTTAAAGACAGGCAGGGAAGGAAGTGACTTGATATTGCTTCATATTATATGAGGAATTTCGGGCAATACCTTTCCAATTAGTGTAGTGATTTTGACAGGGTTCTCTGTCGTTTATTTTCGTCATGGCTGTTTCACTAGTTTAGCCATAGGTGATATGTGTTGTTGGCATCTGGGAGAATAGAACAGATCAGTACCAAACTGGAATAGCCCTATAAGCAATGTGGTAAGCATTCAATTTGTTGCATTATCTTTCTTCTTTAAAGTCAATCACTACTGATCGAATTACACCATATAATATGGCACGTTTCACTGGTAGTTTAGGAAAAGGGAGCTAATTCAATGCAAGATACAATGATATGTGCTACCATTGATTTTAGAGACGTCATTGTGGTGTGGTGCTGGTGGTGGTAAGGGAATCATTGCTTTTAAATTAATGAGACAATCCTTGGAACTTTGCATCAAGAATATAATGCATGTTCGTGCGGCGTTTTTTTTTTTAATCCTGACGTGGACATTATTTTTCTTTACCTTGTTTTTAATTCAAGAATGTTATATCTGAATATGTTCGATTTAGTTACGGTTTCAATGCATCTTGTTTACCATCTTCTCTGACATTAAATTGATGGTTTTTAAATTTGACATTGTCTGTCTATTTGTCTGTTTATGCTCATAAAACACTGCTATAACAACTAAAACATTTGTTTCACTTGTCACACGCAATGCTATGGATTGCAGTTGTGCATGCAGTTTTCCTTTTGCCACCTCTCGTTTTTCTCTCCCCTTTTCCCTCACTTTGGTTTTGTTATACTGCAGATGGGAATGATTACAATAACATAACCCAACTTGAAGTAGGAATGAGAACTGAATAAATTAACTCTAGGCCAGGTGTATATAGCGTCTCGCTCATCTCTTTGAAATTTCAGGTTGTCATTGTTCTATCAACGGAGTTGAAGACAGGCTTTATGTTGCTATAGAGGTATCTAGCTCCACATGAATGGAATGCATACGCTGTTTAGTATTAGTAATGAACTTTTTCATGTCCATCCCTGCCAAGAAAAGTGTGTTTGACGGGGTTCTGTGTCATTGTGCCTATGAGAAAGCAAAGTTTTATTTTCGCCATGGCTGTTTCTCTATGCGTAGCCGTGAGTGATGGATGTTGTTGGCATCTAGCTGGGCAGTAAAAAACCAAGTATCATGCTATAATACCCCCCCCCCCCCGTTAGGTTCTAAGCGTTCAATGTGATATATATTTCTTCTTCATTATGTCAATCACTGCTGATGGAATTACAGAATTATGCTATGACACGTTTCACTCAAAGCTTAAAAAGCAAAGTTTATGCACTATACAAGTAATGGTGCATGAATCCTATAGACCATTGATTTTAGATGAGAAATTATGATATGCCTATAGTAGGGATGTCATTGATTGGGAATTAATGACACGATTAAGCATTTTCATAATCCTTATCCTTCACTCTAACCTCCGTGAAAATATCATATTTGAATTCAACCAATAAGATGGTAAAAAATGCATGCATTCATGTTTTATCAATATACAATGTATGGACTTTCCAAACATTCAACAGCGATTATCTCAAAATGAACATTGTGTGGGTTAGCACTATATTGCATCGACCCCTTCAATTGTCTATCAAGTTCATGTCGATGTTTTCTAATTTGATGACGTCATCATACTAGAAGTTGTGATTAAAGGCAAGATATCAAAATCAGCGAAGATTACTAATCGCTGCCTCATGTTCCTGTGTTTGATCGTCCAGTCAATACCAAACTGACGACATACGTTGAATATGTTATACTTTGAACAATTGTCTATCAAGTCCATGTCGATGTTTTCTAATTTGATGACGTCATCATACTAGAAGTTGTGATTAAAGGCAAGATATCAAAATCAGCGAAGATTATGTGTTATGTCTATGGGGGGATTTTTTTTTTAACCATGCATAGACGATAACGCTCAAGCACTTTTACCTCACTTGATTTTGCTTCATTTCCTCTGAAACTTAAGTATGTTGTAGCTCAGACAATAAGCTGCAGTAATCATACATTTTATTTTTTTTCAAATCTTCTCATCAGGTTGACAATTTTGCAGCTTAAAACTGAAAATGAGAATGGAAGGTGGACGAAACGATTCCTGATTCATCTTTCACATACATAAGTTTACGTTCCTCATATTTTCTCGTCGAGACGTATGGCCGAGTGGTTAAAGGCGACGTCTCAGAGACGTGAGGTTGCACACATTCATTCATTCATTCATTTTCATTTTCATTTCATTTATTTCATTCCTTCTTTCTTTTTCGTCAAACATAACACGAAATGTATCAGAAGATATAACATAGGCATGTATTCGACTTTACATGGTAGATAATGGTTAACAAATACGAAATTATACATGCATACCGGCAAAATACAAAGTTATGTTTGGAGGATAAAAAAAAAAAAAGAACTGAGAGGTTCACTGAAAAGCATGCTTGTAAATTGTGAACCACTCAAAAGGATTCTTGTGAATACATTAAACTTTTTTTTTTTTTTTTTTTTTTTTTACAAAGACAGGAGAGAACAAGACAGTAGAAACACAACGACATTACATGACTTTACAGTAGGGTATACCATGACACATGCGGGTTCGAACCCCACAAGATCACGAAACAAAATACTTAGCCATTTTACTTTTTTTTTCTTCAGTGGTGTATTACATATTCGTCCATGTAGAAATCACGTTCGTATAGAAACGCACCTATACACACACACACACACACAATATCCCTCTTTCTTGTGTTGGAGACCACATTGCTTCGATTGCTGCAAAATTTTGCAGGCTGACTTTATCAAACCGATTATAGTATAAGTAATGACGACTACGGAGGTGTTGTACTTTGAACAATTGTCTTTCAAGACCATGTCATTGTTTTGTACTTTGATGACGTCATCACACTGAAAATTGTGATTAGAGGTAAAGACGCAAAATCGGACAAGTTTACGTGTTATGTCTATGGGAGGTGATTTTTCTTTTAAACCATGCATTGACTTGACAACGTTTAAGCACCTTTATCTCAGCTGATTTTGCTTCGTTTCCTCTGAAACTAAAGTATGTTGTAGCTGAGACAATAAGCTGCAGTAATCATGCATTTTATTCTTTGAAATCTCCTCATCAGGTTGACAATTTTGCAGTTTAAAACTGAAAATGAGAATGGAATGTGGACGAAACGATTCCTGATTCATCTTTCACACACATAAGTTTACGTTCGTCATATTTTCTCGTCGAGACGTATGGCCGAGTGATTAAAGGCGACGTCTCAGAGAAGTGAGGTTGCATACGTGCGGGTTCGAACCCCACAAGATCACGAAACAAAATACTTTGCTATTTTACTTTTTTTTCTTCAATGGTGTATTACATATTCGTCCATGTAGAAGTCAAGTTCGTATATAAACGCACCTATACACACACACACACACACACACACACACACAATATCCCTCTTTTTTGTGTTGGAGACCACATTGCTTCGACTGCTGCAAACTTTTGCAGGCTGACTTTGTCAAACCGATCATAGTATGTAATGACGACGACGGAGGTGTTGTACTTTGAAAAATTGTCTTTCAAGACCATGTCAATAAGCCAGTTCGGGGTTAGCTCATGGGCACATGGGTACAAATGACCTTTCTTCTTTCTCAGTTGATTAGGCACTCCACTAGTTTCAAGCGACAGAAGGCATGAGCTTGCCCAACGTAACAATTTATGGAATTCATCAGTCATGTTCAAACAAAGGATGAACTTGCATAGACCAGGTGACCAGAATGATCCTTCCATTGACATTTTGGAAAGCATCCATTTCATTATTTTGCATTGAATGTATTAACAATCTCTTTCTATTGATATTGTCAGACACCGCTTTTGCTGTCATGTGGATGTGCTGGCAAGCACCACTTATAGGGATCAGTTGAATAATCATTACATTACAGATGCTTATCTCAGTGAATTTAAAAACCACCATGCTCTGCTGGTACAGATGACCTTTTTCTGCTCATGCTCAAAGTGGAACCCCGAACTGGCTTATTGTTTCGTACTTTGATGACGTCATCACACTGAAAATTGTGATTAAAGGCAAGGTATCAAAACCAGCCGATTATAGGTTTTATGTCTACGGCACGTATTTTTCCCAAGTCGCCAGAAATGGCATAGCGACATCAGTCGTTACAAGGCCGCATTTCCGTCTAGCAATGCAATACATGTTCACGCGGCCCCGTTTGTTGAGTGGGCATTGACTTTTTCCCCCTGTAATATCTATACATTTTTTTTTTTTTGCCTAACCATTTCCGTGGATGTCCCGTGGCCGAGTGGTTAGAGAAACGGATTTGCATGCACGCTGAATAATTTCAAGGTGCCTATATCACATTCTTTTCTTTGTCGATCACGGATGACCGACATCTGATGACCCCAAGCGTATCACCTAACTCGTCCTTAGTGTGACGAGTTTCATATCTCGTTTTTTATTCTTCTTTCTTTCTGCCACATTTTGTGTCGTCAATATCTCAAGAATGACATTACGAAATAACATGACATTTTCAGTCAACATGTCTCATGACAAAATCTAGCCACAATAAGGTTTTCATGACAGTAACATATCTATGACGTCATCTAGGCGCCATTTTGTGATTTTCGGACTTTGTCACATGATCGATCATAACTTCATAACTAGATGTCATTTCTGTATCATTTTCGGTGGACATGAAGTTCAGGTCACGCTCTATCTTACTTTTTAACGCTAGTTACACAGGTCATCATTACGCGCGCGTAAGCGCGCGTCAAAATTTTAAAAGGCTCAAAACGACTTCCCAATGGGAAATCTCGAAGTTTCAGACAATTTTAAGCGTTTCAAACATTTTCTCGCGTGCGCGTCCGTCCGCGCAATTTCGCGCGCAGAGCCCGTAAGCAACATGAAAATGCAATTTTTTTGACTGATTTGGATTCCTTATACTTTGAGTAACAATATCCATTGATTTCCGATCGATTTCGACCTATAACAAAGGAATGCACTGGCGTCAAAGTTGAAATTCCGCGTGCGCGTCTTTCTGCAAATATAGTGAAAAAACATGTCTTTGTTTATTTCGCCATAGCTCTTTAAATCGTCCGTTGACCCTATATTTCTATTGCATATTACAAAAGTATATGAATTGGAAATAACATTCCAAGTATCAATATTGCCAGGAAAGCGCGATGACGTCATTATATCGTCATTTTAAATAAAAAAGTGGAATTATTTTTTTTTGAGGTACTGTTTCAGACATTCATTTGCTCGTATCTCTGTTGTTTAAGCTCAATATTATCCCAAATTTAGATATGTTGTACTTTGAACATTTGCCTCTCAAGTCCATGTGATGGTTTTGAAATATGATGACGTCATCATACTAGAAATTGTGATTAAAGGTAAAGACTCAAAATCAGACACGTTTACGTGTTATGTCTATGGGAGGTGATTTTTTTTTAAACCATGCATTGACTTGACAACGTTTAAGCACCTTTACCTCATCTGATTTTGCTCCATTTCCTCTGAAACATACGTATGTTGTAGCTGAGACAATAAGCTTTAGTAATCGTGCATTTTATGTTTTAAAATCTCCTCATTAGGTTGATAATTTTGTAGTTTAAAACTGAAAATGAGAATGCAATCTGTACAGAACGATTCCCAATTTTTCTTTGCAACTGTATATTGATCGAATCCACGCTGCCACTTGTGAGAAGTTGAATAGCGCCATCACAAGTCAACTAGTCACGATAGTATAATTATATATTTAAGTTTCGCACTCAATCTTCAGGACAGCCGTGTGGCGTAACCGCTTAGCGCTGGGTGTTCATAACGCCATACCGGAAGGAGAGAAGTTCGACTCCCGCAGGACTTTTCCCGTTCTTTTTTTTTTTCTTTTTTTTTCGGCAGGTCAGCTTTACTCCGACGTCATTTATCATATTATTTTATCAAGTGTACGTAACCCATGAACACGGCTGCTCTATTTCCCTTGTTTTGTATTGGAGTTTGGAGATTGGGTTTGCTTCATTAATTTTGTCACACTTAATGTTGTAAATTGCCCCTTGTTACAGTGTCCCGCTTGCCACCTTTCGTTTGCTCTTTCCTTTTCTCTTCATTGGTTATTGTTATACTGTAACAGGATAGGTAGGAACATGTACGTTTAGATAACTGGCAGGAATGGGAGCTGAATTGATTAACTCTAGTCCAGGTGTATGGCGTCTCGCTCATCTCTTTGAAATTCCAGGTTGTTATTGTTTGACCCAATAACGGAGACGTAGACAGGTTTTATGTTGCTATAGAGGTATCTTGTGCCACATGAATGGAAGGCATCACTGTTTAGTAGTAGTAATGAACTTTTTCATGTTGTAAATGATATAAAGATATGAATTTCACATCCAATCTTCGGGACAGCCGTGTGGCTTTATAGTCGCTTAGCGCGCTGCATGGTCATTATGCACTACCTTAGGACGAGATGTTCGAGACCCGCAGGACGCTATTATTTTTTTTTCTCTCTCTTTCTTTGTTTTTCTTTTGGCAGTTCAGCTTCATTCCAATGTCATTACCCCACGACACACAGTCACTCAAGTTCCTTTTTTTTTTTTTTTTTTGTCGGAGGCTGGAGGTTGGATTTGCTTCATTTATCATACGTAATGTTGTAAATTGCCTTTGGTATACAGTGCCCCGCTTGCCACCTTTCGTTTTCTCTTTCCTTTTCTCTACGTTTGTTCCTGTTACACTGCACAAGACAGGTCGGGAAATAATTTACATAACTCAACTGGAGCAGGAATGGCAACTGAATAAATTAACTCTATACCAGGTGTATGGCGTCTAGCTCATCTCTTTGAAATTCCAGATTGTTATTGTTTGACCCAGTAGCGAAATTGTAGACAGGTTTTATGTTGCTATAGAGGTATCTTGTGCCACATGAGTAGAAGGCATCACTGTTTAGTAGTAGTAATGAACTTTTTCATGTCCCTCCATGTCAGTTATAGGGGTTATAGGGGTTGTGTGTCTATCTGCCAAAGAAAAGGAAAACTTATTTTCGTCATGGCTGTTTCTTTATACGTAGCCGTAGGTGATGAGTGTTGTTGGTATCTGAGCAGTGAATAACACAACATCAGGCTGAAATCCCCCTTATATACTCGCTAAGCGTTCAATTGATATTTATCATCTTGATTTATGTAGTCAATCACTGCTAATGGACGGTTACAGAATTATGTTATGACACCTTTCACTGAAAGTTTGTAAAGCAAAGTTTGTGGACAAGGCAAGCAATTGTACATGAATAATACCATTGATTTCAGAGGGAAATTATGGTATACCTAAATTAATGTAAGGGTATCATTGCTTTGGAATTGCTGAGACAATATTATCTTGGCACGAGGGCTTCCACTTCTAATAACTGATCCCTTTGAAGATGTGTCAGTCACGGGTGATCGTCATGATTCACCTTTCACGTAGAAGGTATACGTTCCACACTCTTAGTTCGAGAAGACTTACCATCATACTTCAAATTGTGATTAAAGGTAAAGACTAAAAATCAGACAAGTTGACGTGTTATGTCTATGGAAGGTGATTTTTTTTTAACCATGCATTGACTTGACAACGTTTAAGCACCTTTAATTCAGCTGATTTTGCTCCATTTCCTCTGAAACTTAAGTATGTGGTAGCTCAGACAATAAGCTGCAGTAATCATGCATTTTATTTTTTCAAATCTCATCAGGTTGATAATTTTGCAGCTAAAAACTGAAAATGAGAATGGAATGTGGACAAAACGATTCCTGAATCATCTTTCACATATAAGCTTACGTTCCTCATATTTTCTCGTCAAGACGTACATGGCCGAGAGGATAAATGCGACGTCACAAGAGACGTGAGGTTGCACACGTACGGGTTCGAACCCCATAAGAGCACGAAACAAAATACTTATATCTTTTGCTTTTTTCCTTTTATGGAGTATTCACCTTCGTCCATGTAGAAATCACGTTTTCATGTAAACGTACACACACACACACACACAAACACACACACACACACCCACACAATATCCCTTTGTTTTGTGTTGGAGACCACATAGCTTTGACAGGCAACTTGGACTTGAAATTACAAATGTTAAAGTGAAGATGACTCTTAAAAGACCGCATGGCCATGTTTGATTTTTTGTTGTTGTTTTTTTTTTTTGCAATATAAAGACCTATTGGTAAATATTCATTCACATATCCTTTCCAATCAACTTGCTTGGACACGCCGACACCAAACGAAATTTTCAATTAGTTGCATGACAGAAACAATTTCATCTGAATTATGTAGGACTGTATAAAGAATTGGACTTCACGAACATTTCTCAATATTACTTCAAGTCGCTACTTAACATTATTTTCGTTGTCGATCACTGAAAATGAGAATGGAATCTGGTTGAAACGATTCCCGATTTATCTTTGTAACTGTATATTGATCGAATCCACGCGGCCACTCGTGGGAAGCTGAATAGCGCTATCAGTCACTTGACGTATATAGCCAAAAAACTGAATATCAATGTATAGCATACATAGATATATTTAAGTTTCGCACAAGATCTTCGGATCTTCCGTGTGGCAGATTTGCCGCTTAGCACGCTGCGTGTTTATAATGCCCGACCGGAAGGAGAGAAGTTAATCGAGTCCCGCAGGACTTTTTCCTTTTATTTGTTTTCTTTTTTTTTCCTGCAGTTCAGCTTCACTCTGATGTCACGAACACAGCTACTCTGTTTCCCTTGTTTTGTATTGGAGTTTGGAGGTTGGGTTTGCTTCATTAATTTTGTCACACGTAATGTTGTAAATTGCCCCTTGAATTAAAACAGTACCCCGCTCGCCACCATTCGTTTTCTCTTTCCTTTTCTCTTCATTTGTTCTTGTTATATGTAGCAGGATATTTAGGAACGTGTACGTTTACATAATTAACAGGAATGGGAACTGAATTAATTAACTCTAGTCCAGGTGCATGGCGTCTCGCTTATCTCTTTGGAATTCCAGGTTGTTATTGTTTGACCAAATGACGGAGTTAAAGACAGGCAGGGAAGGAAGTGACGTGATATTGCTTCATAATGAGGAATTTCGGGCAACACCTTTCCAAGTGTAGTGATTATGACGGGGTTCTCTGTCGTTTATTTTCGTCATGGTTGTTTCACTAGTTCAGCCATGGGTGACATATGTTGTTGGCATCTGGGAGAATAGAACAGATCTGTACCAAACTGGGATAGCCCTATAAGCAATGTGGTAAGCGTTCAATTTTTTGCATTATCTTTCTTCTTTAAAGTCGGTCACTACTGATCGAAATACACAATATAATATGACACGTTCTACTGGTAGTTTAGGAAAAGGGAGTTAATGCACGATGCAATGATAAATGTGCTACCATTGATTTTAGAGACGTCATTGTGGTGTGGTACTGGTGATGGTAAGGGAACCATAGATTGCTTTTAAAGTAATGAGACAATCATTGGACCTTTGCATCAAGACCGTATTCCCATCTAGAATATAATGCATGTTCGTGCGGCGTTGTTTTTTTTTTTTTAATCCTGACGTGGGCATTTTCTTTTTCTTGTTTTTAATTCAAGAATGTTATATCTAAATTTGTTTCTTTCCCCTAACATTTTTTTTTTGTTGAATATAAAGTTGGACGTTCCGTGACCGAATAGAAAAGCAGCGATTTAGTTACAGTTTCAATGCATCTTGTTTACCATCTTCTCATACATTAAATTGATGGTTTTTATATTTGACATGGTCTGTCTATTTGCCAGTTTATGCTTATAAAACACTGCTATAACAACTAATACATTTGCTTCACTTGTCACACGCAATTATATGGATTGCAGTTGTGCTTGCAGTTTTCCTTTTGCCACCTCTCGTTTTTCTCTCCCCCCTTCCCTCACTTTGGTTTTGTTATACTGCAGATGGGAATGAGTACAATAACATAACCCAACTTGAGGTAGGAATGAGAACTGAATAAATTAACTCTAGGCCAGGTGTATATAGCGTCTCGCTCATATCTTTGAAATTTCAGGTTTTCATTGTTCGACCAACGGAGTTGAAGACAGGCTTTATGTTGCTATAGAGGTATCTCGCGCCACACGAATGGAATGCATACGCTGTTTAGTATTAGTAATGAACTTTTTCATGTCCATCCCTGCCAATAAAAGTGTGTTTGACGAGGTTCTGTGTCATTCTGCCTACGAGAAAACAAAGTTTTATTTTCGCCATGTCTGTTTCGCTATGCGTAGCCGTGGGTGATGGATGTTGTTTGCATGTGGGCAGTAAAGAACCGAGTATCATGCTATAATACCCCCCCCCCCGTTAGGTTCTAAGCGTTCAATACGATGATATATCTTTCTTCTTTATTATATCAATCACTGCCGATGGAATTACAGAATTATGTTATTACACGTTTCACTCAAAGCTTAAAAAACAAAGTTTATGCACGATACAAGTAATGGTGCATGAGTCCTATAGACCATTGATTTTATGTGAGAAATTATGATATGCCTCTAGTAGGGGTGTCATTGATTAGGAATTAATGAAACGATTAAGCACTCCTTCCATTTCTAACTGTCCCCTTTGAATGTGTGTCGATCACGTGAGATCGTCATAAATTATCATCCACGTATAAGCTTACGTTCAAAGTTTACTCTTAGTTAGAGGAGACCTATAGTTACATGGTTAAAGGCGATGTCTCTTTCGCTGGAGCCGTACGTTTGGCCCATTTTTCTTTTGCCCTTTTCTCTTTAATTGAGGTATCACTTTCGTCCAGGATAAATCACATTCTCATGTAAACAGACTCACTTGCTCTATATCCCTTGTTTTGTATCGGAGGCTTCATTGGTTTTAATGCTGGTAAATCTCACAGGCTTGTATATAGCTGAAAGAGATCTCTGAACTGATCATTGTAATAGCAAGATTAGAGGGAGTCATATTGGTTATGTAAATAATGGTCAAAGGTCATGTTTCAAAAGGCCACTATTAATGCCAGGATGGTTATAAACACTTAATTGTCATGTTTTATTTGTACGTGCCGAGGATCACTTGGACCCCGTTTACAGTGCGAGGCTCGGCCGCGGCTCGGCCGCGCCGAGCCCACCTTCATTTCGGTGTAAACGCGCAAAAGGCCAAATGCGGGGCCAAAATTGGCCTCGCATTAGGCCACGCTCTGGAGGTGGTCTCGGCCGCGGTCGAGCCGCGGTCGCGCCCGGCCTTTTTCGCAGTGTAAGCGCAAACTGGGTTAAATGCGCGGCCAATTTTAGTCTGGCTTCCAAACCCTCGCCTGTACTATTTCGCTATTCAGGATATTAACCACTTCAACGTCGAAAACTAGGATAGTTTAAGGTGGTTTTGTCCTCCAAAGGTTTTTCTCCTTCGGCAAAGGCCTTTGCCCGAACGGCGCCATCGTTGCCACGGAATTCAGTTGGCAAAGGATCTGAAAACCAGACAATACCAAATTGCGTTTGTTTAAAAGTAGACCGCCACTACGACAAAATATTGAAAGGTTTGAATCAAAAGTGCGGCCGAGCCCGGCAGTGTAAACGGACTAAATTGCGGGGCTCGGCCTCGCAATTGAGGTTGGCCTTGGCCGCGGCTCGGCCGCGGCTCGGCCCAGCCCCGCACCGTAAACGGGGTCTAAGTTTATGCACTGTACGTACTCAAAAAGTCCGTAAATCGACTTAGTCGCACACGCACAGAATTTCCACTTAGTTTGTGTGACAGAAAAACAAATGTGATCTGAATAATGTAGGCCCAAAAAAGTTCAACGAAGTATCTCATTATAACTTCAATGTGCTATATTACATTCTTTTCTTTGTCGATCACGGATGACCGACATCTGATGACCCCAAGCGTATCACCTAACTCGTCTTCAGTGTGACGAGTTTCATATCTCGTTTTTTATTCTTCTTTCTTTCTGCCACATTTTGTGTCGTCAATATCTCAATAATGACATTCCGGAATGACATGACATTTTCAGTCAACATGTCTCATGACAAAATCTAGCCACAATAAGGTTTTCATGACAGTAACATATCTATGACGTCATCTAGGCGCCATTTTGTGATTTTCGGACCTTGTCACATGATCGATCATAACTTCATAACTAGATGTCATTTCTGTATCATTTTCGGTGGACATGAAGTTCAGGTCACGCTCTATCTTACCTTTTAACGCTAGTTACCCAGGTCTTCATTACGCGCGCGTACGCGCGCGTCAAAATTTTAAAAGGCTCAAAACGACTTCCCAATGGGAAATCTCGAAGTTTCAGACAATTTTAAGCGTTTCAAACATTTTCTCGCGTGCGCGTCCGTCAGCGCAATTTCGCGCGCAGAGGGCGTAAGCAACATGAAAATGCAATTTTTTTGACTGATTTGGATTCCTGATACTTTGAGTAACAACATCCATTGATTTTCGATCGATTTCGACCTATAACAAAGGAATGCACTGGCGTCAAAGTTGAAATTCCACGTGCGCATCTTTCTGCAAATATAGTGAAAAAACATGTCTTTGTTTATTTAGCCATAGCTCTTTAAATCGTCCGTTGACCCTATATTTCTATTGCATATTACAAAAGTATGTGAATTGTAAATAACATTGCTAGTATCAATATTGCCAGGAAAACGCGATGACGTCATCATATCGTCATTTTAAATAAAAAAAGTGGAATTGATTTTTTTGAGGTACTGTTTCTGACATTCATTTGCTCGTATCTCTGTTGTTTAAGCTCAATATTATCCCAAATTCACATATGTTGTACTTTAAACATTTGCCTTTCAAGTCTATGTCATGGTTTTGAAATTTGATGACGTCATCATACTTTAAATTGTGATTGAAAGTAAAGATGCAAAATCGGACAAGTTTACGTGTTATGTCTATGGGAGGTGATTTTTTTTAAAACCATCCATTGACTTGACAACGTTTAAGCACCTTTATCTCAGCTGATTTTGCTTCATTTCCTCTGAAATTTAAGTATGTTGTAGCTGAGACAATAAGCTGCAGTAATCATGCATTTTGTTCTTTGAAATCTTCTCATGAGGTTGACAATTTTGCAGTTTAAAACTGAAAATGAGAATGGAATGCGGACCAAACGATTCCTGATTCATCTTTCACGTACATAAGTTTACGTTCCTCTACTTTTCTCGTCGAGACGTATGGCCGAGTGGTTAGAGGCGTCGTCTTAGAAACGTGAGGTTGCACACGTACGGGTTCGATCCTCACAAGAGCACGAAAGAAAATAATTTTTTTTTTTACTTTTTTTCTTCAATGGAGTACTACACCTTCGTCCATGTAGAAATCACGTTTGCATGTAAACACACCTATACGCACACACTCACACAGTATACCTTTGTTTTGCGTTGGAGACTGCATTACTTCGACTGCTGCAAAATTTTGCAGGCTGGGCTTTTCAAACTGATATAGTATATTTAACAAAGTGAAATTTGTTCATATCAATTCAGTAACACAATGTAGTCGTGGTTACTTTGTGCTGATTTATACATGTAACAAGCTATACATTTTTAAAAAGGTATTCAGTCTTCTGTATTGATGATTATTTGTCATTTAGTGGTTTTTGTGGAGTTTCAGATAGTGATAAAAAGTATGGATGATATTAAAGTGCAGCGATAATTCCTACAGTTAGTTCAAAGTTGTGTTACAGATGTTTGATACATACATTTAGCATTGTGTGTGTGTATATACGTGTGTATACAGGTTGGCCATATAACACATTCTAGACAATTAATCTTAATTGATTAGCAAACGTGATCAGCTATGGAACTGAATAAGGTACTAATGTATGATGTTAATGATTCTAATTAAACTGTGACGAGTTTAAAGGGATAGCATTACTGTGTGTAAAAATAAGGCAATTATAAGGAAATTTTAGGGCAATTTGATAACCATGCCTATAATAATTTCATACAGGTACTAATACCTGCCTCATCTACATGTGGTAGATTGTCGTGTCAGTAGCAAACTGACAACGTACGATGAATGTGTTATACATTGGACAACTGTCTTTCAAGTCCATAACGTTCCCCATATTTTCCCGTCGAGACGTGTGGCCGAGTGGTTAAAGGCGACTTCTCAGAGACGTGAGGTTGCGGGTTCGAACCCCACAAGATCACGAAACAAAATACTTAGATACTTTACTGTTTTTTTTTTCTTCAATTTTGTATTACATATTCGTCCATGTAGAAATCACGTTCGTATATAAACGCACCTATACACACACAGAGACACACACACACGCCATATCCCTCTTTTTTGTGTGTTGGAGACCACATTGCTTCGACTGCAGCAAATTTTGCAGGTTGACTTTGTCAAAGCGATCATAGTATGTAATGACGACGACTGAGGTGTTGTACTTTGAACAATTGTCTTTCAAGACGATGTCATTGTTTTGTAATTTGATGACGTCATTACATTGAAAATTGTGATTAAAGGCAAGGTATCAAAACCACCCGATTATAGGTTTTATGTCTGCGGGACGTATTTTTCCCAAGTTGCCAGAAATGGCATAGCGACCTCAGTCGTTACAAGGCCGCTTTTCCGTCTAGCAATGCAATAGATGTTCACACGGCCACGTTAGTTGAGTGGGCATTGACTTTCCCCCTGTTATATCTATACATTGTTGTTGTTTTTTTGTCTTACCATTTCCGTGGATGACCCGTGGCCGAGTGGTTACAGAAACGGTTTCGCATGCACGCTCAATATAACTTCAAGGTGCCTATCACATTCTTTTCTTTGTCGATCACAGATGACTGTCATCTGATGACCACAAGCGTATCACCTAACTCGTCCTCAATGTGACGAGTTTTCATGTCTCGTTTTATGTTGATATGGCTTTAGACATCGGTGTAAACCAGGTGTCAACGCACAGACTCATTATTAAGTGATTCATCGAAACATTACGTCTGTGGCTTTGTGACTTGACAGAACTTTCAACCATTCATTGGTAGAGATCTGAATAGGTAACGGCAGGTATGTCATTTTTTTTTTTTTTTTTTTACCTGTAGTTTTGAATTGGATGAAGAGTACCGCTTGAATAGATTCTTTGAACCTAAACCTGGTCAAAGTTTCATGTTCGTGACATATTTGAAGAAAACTATAGAGGGAGCTATACTGCTTTGAAATCGGTTGAACTGTGTCAGTACATGTTTATGATTTAAAACAATATTGAAGCTCTGAAATTTATGGAATTGTTTAACGTGAGGTTCTTTAACACGATATTTTTGAAATAATGTGTTGTATATCATTACATGTACTATGAAGACGATGCACACAAAATGACAGGAATTCCCAATACACGTGTGGTAGTCTCACTTTTTCTCAAATTACAACGAATCTTTGAGACTGGCACATGAGTTATTTTACGGAGACAGACATCATTCCAAATTTGGAGGAGACCTGACAATTTTGAGGACGCGACATTCACCGACGTGTATTTATCCTCATGTTTTCACTTTTTTTTAATTTAAATGTTGTTGTGTGTGTTTTTTTAGTACCGGTAAACAATACGACGTCCGCACTATAAGGGTTATATTCCCGTCTTCTCTTTCACATTCTGACTTTCATCACGAAAAATACTGGCATGCAATCATGACTCCAGTGTAAAACTATTTACTGAATTAAGGGAAATGTCAAATTGTACTCCCATGCACCCCACATTCCTACAGCCCCTTCCCTCAATATTGTAGCGATATAATCATGTATACGAATCAGGGAGACATCGTGCATGGCTGATAGTGGCAAAATATCATTTTATAGATGTGAGGTATTAATAGATTACTAGTATACTGGAAGATACCAAAAACAAAATATCAAAAAAAAAAAAAAAAAGAAGAAGCATTGGACAGGAACTTCAGCAGTTGAATCAACCCCACACTCGTAAAGGAGTGATGGGGCGCTGTGGCATTAGTATAGTAATAGTAATGATAGTGGATATAAGACTCCCGACTCCCAATCGGAGGACCAGAGTTCGATTCCCTCCCAGTGCTTACGTCCTCGGACAAGATGTTTTTACCCACCATGTCCCTCTCGACCCGCTCGATGTTGATCTGGTAGAGCAGTCAAGTGGCAACGCTGAAAAGGCTACCATGGGTAAATAAGACCTTTTTTTTATCAAAGGCAATTGCGAAAACAAAGGAAGTATAAAGAAACAAATAGAAAAGATGGGCCACGTTCGTTTTACCCATCACATCCCGGGTATAGGACAGGCTTGTCAGGGTAGATGGAGTAAAACAGTTGTCCCTTAGTGGACCACTTGTATTCATGTGTGCGCCCGTTTTGTTAATCTGTTACGAATGGACAATCAGTCCAGAAATCCCATGCCCTCATTGTAAATGCCATCAAGCACAAGTACTGGTTTTGCATGGTATTATAGGGATTTATTTGCAATTTTCACCGGTATACACCTCATGACATAATATACAATCGCAAATGAACGAAATTCATTTGACTTATCCGGTGCACTGTAATAAAAGACATATCTATATTTATAGTTGAGAAAATGAAAGCATCACCATTGTCATCAAACATGTAGCCCATGTCATGCATGTCGAGAAAGCACAGAAATGCTAGCTTATTATTTTGTAAAACTGCTTTTTAGCAAGTGGATTGCCGTTGACGCTAGGCCCTCTCCCGGTGTTAAAGAGCTGATCTGCTGTTTCCACAACATGATATGGGAAAACGTATATGGAAAGGTTTGGTTTCTTGACGCTAGAAACCAGATACATCTCTTGTGAAATGTTATTGAACGCATGTGCTCATAATAAAGCTCCAGAAATATATCCATAACGCATACATGTATGCTGTAATAAATCGTTTATTATCACTTCTGAGGTTGTTTTTTTTTTTTTTTTTTTTTAGTTGCACCGAATGGCTGAACTGATTTACAAAGATAAAAATACAGTAAGACAAAATATATTACATATAAAAAACAGTATCAAAATAGAATCATTAAAAAACATCATCAATACATCAATAGTGGCAATTCATATGTGTATGATGAATCTCCTTACACCCTAACCAGGCCGGGCTTTTTTGGGTGTTCTGTGGCCGGGGGTGGGGGGGGGGGGGGGGGTAGTGATTCAACCCCCCCCCCCCCCCCACCCCAAGATCTCGGCCGTCGAAAATCGCCGTAATCGCCACGAAAATTGGCACATGCATTACCTGTGGCGTAATCTACCAAACTATACAAAAAGAAATTGAAATTTTCGTCTTAATAATCAATTATGCTAATATATGCATAAAATCATACATTTTGCTCGAAATCAGAAAGTGATCGAAGCTCCTAGAATCCTAGTTTTTGGTGGTAACATTCTTTGTAGCATTCCTAACAATGTACTCGAAAAAAAAATCTGGTATCAAAATCAATTTCTTATGTATTTTCTTGTTTTATGATGAATTTGTTTATGTATTTCTTTGTTTTTCGACCTTTTGTTTTATCATTTTTTTCTCAAAATTTATGACAGAACCTATTTCAAGCATTATTATGCTAAAATTAATTAGTTTCAGCCTATGAAAGTGAAAATAATCATGAATAATTATGAATAAGAAGAGAAAACTCCATTTGTATAGACTTTATACACAATATCACGTTTTTGAGCCATTTTCGGTCTGACAGGCATGTATAAAAGGTCTTGCAGCGTCGTAACGGTATACGCGATTTTCGCAAAAATGGTGTCAAAAGATGCGCGAGACTCGAAAGTAAAAAGTCAGCGAACGGCGCGATCAAAAAATTTCGCGCGACGGAGTAATCGCGAAAAATGTCGACGGGGGATGTTGATTCCAACCCCCCCCCCCCCCCGTCTTTTAGGGTTAAAAAGGCAGAGTTGCATGTGTAAACCCCCAAAACAAACAAACAACCTAAAACCCTTATTACTGACATTTCACAATCATTTCGGCTAATAAACAGGGTGAAGGGTAACAAGCAAACTTTGTAAGAGCATATAGCGCCTCAAAATAACACAGATTCACAATAACAGTCGCATGTGTGAATAATGAGTACTAAGTGCATCAACATAATATTAATGATAACTTTTCAGAGTTACTATAAGTCGATACCTATGCATGTGCAACTGTTGGAGGTATACAACGGGTCCCTTAGAGTTGGCAACACTGCATTGAATTATGGACCTGTGACATCGTTGGTCATCGGTGCTATTATCGGGGTTAGAGGAAGAAATATTAGAATCTGAATGACCACTTACTAACCTGATTAACACAATAGTCAGGCAGGCGATTTCGCTGTCTGTCCTAATATTCGTATAAAAAGAATCATTAACAAATTAATTACTGATTTTTTAATCACAGTTCTATACGAATGACAAAAAAAGTGTGATGAATCTACACTTATATACATATCAACGTTGTAATAATCACATTTCCGTCAAATAAGCTGAATGCTTATGTTTGCCATGCCAACAGTCTTGTGATCTTTCTTTTCACTTGGACAGTCATGGCATGTCACTGAATGTTTTCATTTCACCCATTTTGTCGTCAAGAATTTACGGCTCTGGCTACACCAACAGTCTCCTTTCTCTTGGTGAATATACATCACATCGTCATATTGAAGTCGAAGCTCATATAGCAAAGTATAGTTCCCATGCTGCATACAATTCCAAAGGGTCCCGCCAAAGAGCTTTTCTCATTGGTCATACACAACATCCTGATTTGAGATGCATTGTAATGCACATTGTGCCATCAGTGGTCGCCCTATGAGAGTAGTGTACCAGTGGTATACTTTCTGTTTTCACCTTTCGAGACCCATAATATGTCAAACTTTTTGTCACTTCCATCAGTAATGCAAAACAGCACCTCGGAAGATACAGGTGGAGTTACAAAAGCAGTTTATAAATGACTCATGCAGAATTATAAGATGCGTATAGGTGCTCAAGTGCCATTGATTATTAAATGTGTGTTATCACTTGACATTGTGTACGTTGCATCAATAGGGTCCACCCGTCTGCGCCTTTTCCTGAAAGCAATTCCCCCACGTGTTATGTTGGCGGATTTTCCTCCGGCACACCTGCATCGACAGCAAGCTACGCTTATCAACAGCGTCACCAAAATGATCATCGCAGCAAGGCAGGCGACAATGATAGTGTTGGCTTCGCTGCATCCGGTGAGTCCCAAATGGAAGCCGCCTCTCCGGCCGGGGTTCTCGTTCCCATCTCGGCGTTGGTGCTTGGTGGTGAGCGCCAAGACGCGCCGCGACGACGAAACAGCTCGTCCGTTGTCGACAGAGCACTCCAGAAGGCGGTTGTCGTCGCTCTCGCGGAGTTGGGTGATTTTCAGCGTCCTGTTTCCGTCGTAGAGTCTGTACCGCGACTTCTCCAAAGGTGGGACAAAGGACCACATGATGCTCCTTGGCTTAGGATGGGCAATTAGTTCGCATGTAAACACGCCTTCCTCACCGGAAGAGAGGACTGCTTTCTCGGGTCTAATGGCTACCCTCGGTGGATAAACAATCCGCAGAGGACCAACAGCACAGGTGCTGGTGTAGAAGGGGAAATCCTCGCTCCTCGCCCTGCAAGTGTAAGTCCTTCCCTGGTCAGCTTCCGTTATGATCATATAGAGTACCACGAAGCCCGGCATGGTTGTGTGGTTCAGCATCGTCCGGGGCATATCGGCGTAGCGACCCTGCAGCTCCAGCATCACAGGGGGTTTCCCGACCTCCGACACACAGGCTGATATCTTTTCTCCCAGCTCCAGTTCCCTTGTGGCAGCATCGAAAGGACAGTACGGGTACTTGGAAAGGGGTGTGTAGTACACGATCACTTTCGCCGCTCTTGATTCTGCGACGATCGTGGTGACGTTTTGTTCAGTTTTGTTGAAGACGAGGCACTTATACTCACCCTCATCCATGCGAATGATATCCGTGATTTTCAGGTCGAAGATGCCTTTCTCCCGTCCACCCAATATTCCATACCGAGTTCCATCGATGACGAAACGATTTGCCAAGATATCAAATCCCGTGCTGATGGACTGGTTGTTCTTCTGCCAAACGACCTCGTGGTTGTCGAGGAGGCCGTCGATATGGCAAGAGAGACGCAAGCGAGATCCTTGATCAATCATCATGTCGATCGGCTCTTCTGAGATAGTCACTGCGGCTGACAAAGCCAGGCTTACCACGACAACCAACGACGTAAGGCACACTGTCTGCGGTATTAACATGATGGCTATTTCTGGCATCGCTTCCACGTGCGGTTGTCAGTCAGTCAGTATAGGGAATATGGATGCAAGGAAAGCTCGTGATGCAGGCACGAAAGAATGACCGATCATCTGGGTGTTCCTTTAACCGTACAAAATAAAATCCGCGATCTCAACGAAGAAAGTAAACGAGCTGTAGATGGGGTCGCAGTTATAGATTACTCTGCCTCTCGTACCCGCACTGCGAAATAATCCTTCTGTTTCATTCCAAGGTGGTGCTGTACATTTCCACCCAATCCGTTCAAATGACCGGCAATCCTTGTTCTTGAATGATAGCTTCCACCTCTCTGCACTCCTTCTGAAGTCTAATCGCAAGAAACCGATGGAAAGCTCAATACTTTGGCGTCTTCCCGAATTTCCCTATGAGTTGTGTATGCCTTCTTCGACGAGGTACACGAGCGGAGTAAGTATGCAATGACACTCACGCTGTCGAAAACAACAAAGTCAATGTTCCCTTGTTGTCTCTATCGAGACAGGTCTGTTGTTCGCAGGGTTGACATTTAGGGTCCTGGTGGCAGTCGATGAATCAGCGGTGCTCGTGATGCGGCAGAGCAGACGCATTCCCGATGTCAGATCGAGGCAAAATGGCGCTGGACTTCTGAGTGAACGAGCGAGCGAGCAAGCGACTCAAACGAACCAGCCAGCCAGCCAGGCAGTCAGTCAGTCAGTCGCGAAGAGGAAGTTGTGCTTGATGCTGGTTGTCGATAAGACGTGCATGTGGGTCGAGGAAAAGGGGCTGCATGATATGGGGAGGGGGTTGCTCAGTTTCTCTCCCTCTGCCTATACACGTAAACGTCTGCAATATCTCGGCATTTTCACTTTCTACCTCTTTTGCCCACGTTTAAACTTCATTTTTTTTTTGCCCGTGTTATATGAGGATACTTCTTGCAAATTCTTCGAAATTTTCATTTAAACTTGTCAATCACGAACTTTTGGAACAAAAGTGACTTCACTGACGAATCATGTTATCGTTTCATCTTTTTTTTTTAACCACGAGCAAGATTTCGATGAGAGAGGTCAATAATGACGTACAAAATGTGTGTAGATTGTGATGATTATTACCCCATGATTTTTACCGAATTTTCAGGATAGAAATCCTTCCGATATGAGAGAATCAGAAGAGGTCAATAATGGCCTCAGAGAGGTATAGATTGTGTGCCCGTTGAATGGTCAACTTATCGCTTACCATTATTCATATCGTAGTTTTCTCTATTCATCTAATGCATGAATCTTATGAACAGACTAAGCAGTCGAAATCTTTATGTGCCGCATTGTGCTAACTTATATTGAAAAATATACTTCCAGACAAAAAACATTGCGCTGTCCTAAATAACCATATCAAATATGATCAATATCGACGCATCCCTGAATACCCACCACGTCAGTCTCGAGATATTGCAATGTCTGTTTTCGGTTTGAACAAGGATAATGATGCAATGCCATTGCGTGTTCATTAAGATTGTCTTTAGTACAGATGGGCTAGGTTAGGTTGGGAGGGGGAAAAAAGAGAGAAAGGTTATCATCCGGGCTGAAGACACGTTTAATTCCTCCGGGAATCAACTAAAAAATGCATCACTTCCTGAAGTTAACGTCAAACTTCTGGGACCTGAAATCAAAGCAAAAAAAAAAAGGTTGTAGCAGGGATCGAGGTGACCTCACCTCCCTGGTTGTTTAGGAATGACAGGAGTTCATAATAATATCAGGGAGGTGAGTCTCACCTACCTGATCAAGGCATAGAGTGGTTACGAGTGCACAGAGGCGTCAGCGAGCCTAGGAGAAACAATACTTGGCAAGCATTGTCCGTTGTTAACCCAGTCATCACAAAACACTTGATTTGAGAGTTTATTACTCGTACATGTATGGCAATTTCGCTTAACAATACTTTCTGACCAAAGACGTTCTTATCCCAAACCAACATATAGCAATATTGACGTATCCCTACCATCATATACCATGCAGCCTCTAGATATTGCAATGTTTGTTTTTGGTTTAACGAGAATGAATGGATGAAGTGCCATTGCGTGTTTCTTAATATCAGGGAGGTGAGCTGGTTAAGATGGTTGTTAGTATAATGGGCTTTACGTTGGGAGGGGGAAGAGAGAGAAAGGTTATCATCCGGGTTGATGACACGTGTTCAATTCCTGTGGGAATCAACGAAGAATGCATCACTTCCTGGAGTTAACGTCAAACTTCTGGCACCTGAAACCAAAGCAAGATAGGTTTTAGGAATGTCAAGAGTTCATATCAAGGTATAGTGGTTACAAATCATGCACATCAGAGGTTCTAGCGAACATTAGAGAAACAATACTTGGCAGCTAGTCCCTCGTTATCTCAAGCAATCACAAAACACGTGATTTGAGAGTTTATTTCTTATTAACATCAATTTTTGTTCTATCTGTAATTATTTACTTGCCCTTTCGTCGTTTTTTTTTTAATTCTTTTTTTTTTGCGTGTTATTCAATTCTTAGCAGACATGTATTGAGTATAAGTATGCTTAGTCATTGACTTTTTTTCTGTGATGTTCATCAAATTTCCAACCCTAAGATCAATTCAATTTCAATTTAATTCATTCGGCACAAGAAATAAAAAGTACATGCTGTACACAATAAAAACAAAAGCAATGCGTGTACATGCATATAAAATATGTTTACAAATCAACGCCGGGACCTCTTTGAAGCAACTTATAGAGCTTGTTAGTGGAGGATAATCTTCGTTTCCACGTGTATTTTTATTCGTAAGACTTACCAAGTCCCTCCCATAATTTTTCACTGAAGTACTTGTTAATCGGTTGTGTTTTTTTTTTCATGAATAAAATAGATATGACACTTTAATAGGTAGTGAGTGCAAGCAAACGCGCTATCGTGAGAAACATGCATATATCTATACCTCCCAAGACATTTAAAACGTGATGAGATGATCCTTCGCGCGGAGTAGTATTCTACAGGTGCGGACTTGATTTCATTATGTTGCAAGGCAATAACGTTGTGTCAGTAAAGCGCCCTGAACACCGTGACATGGTGAAAAGGTGCTGGAGATGTATGAAAAAGCAACAACCATATCGCCATCATTGTTGTCATCATCGTCACGTTTTGGTCTAGCTCTCGGACCCTTGCAGTGCTGTGATGCTTTCCTACAAACATAGTCCATTTTGTAAATCACTGTTAACCAGAAATATTTTTGTGACAGGGAAAAGGGGCATGCCAATTTAGAAGGGGAAGACGTGGTATCGTGTGTGTGTGTGTGTGTGTGTGTGTGTGTGTGTGTGTGTGTGTGTGGTGTGCAACGTCTGTGACTTTTATGAAAATAGAAATGTTTCCATAGTATTCCACTCTTTCTTTTCTTCATTTTTTTCCTTTCCTTCATTCCTCCTCCTCTTCTTCTTCTTCTTTCTTTTTTTCTCTTGTGTTGTTTTGTATTTTCTCCCCCTCCTTTCCCATGCGTTCCTGTCAGCCTGTTGGCGGGCTGATTATATAACTATATTTACTATATTGCGATGTGTAGGCAAGAGCAGTTAACCAAATTAGGTGCATGTGTATGTTTGTGTGTGTTTGTGTGTTGCATGTGTACAGATAGGGGTGGGGGAGGAAACAGGAAGGGAGGGAACTGGTGGGGGTGATCATAGGGACTCAGTAAGGGATATGAGTTAGTAGGTGGGCGGGTATTGGTTGATAAATAATATGGTTCCATTATTTATTACTGTATAATTTTGCTGCATAATTCATTTGGATGATTATTAAGATTAATGCTAGAAGAATTGAATTATCACTGTTAAATTTAAGCAATTTTTTGAGAGCATAGGGAAGTGACTCTAGGTAATTTGATAATTGTTCATGAAAATGTAATTTTTGTTATGTCATTATGTACAGCAATAGCAAATTTGCTATTATGATCACAAATGTATATTTTCGTCATTTCAATTGTAGCAAATGAAAATTGTTATTTTTTTTCTATTACTTTGAATGGAACAGAATAAACATCGTTGAAAAACAAAAAAAAAAAAGTCAGTGTGTGTGTGTGTGTGTGTGTGTATGTGTATGTGTGTGTGATAATTTCGAATTATTTCTGCCGTTACAACGTGCTGAAATTGCACTGGTGCGGAGTATCCGTCCTCAATTTGCCCCTCGCTTCACTGACAGCGCGGAAATAGCGTCACTAACTATATATACACATTATAAGTTATTCAGAAAGTAATATGCAGTTACTTCTTCGGGTCATATATTCAAATTGGCGTTTAAAGGGACTGCTGTGCCCCTTTACGTGTAACATAAAGTTGAAATATGGGTTCTCACCGAAACCTGAGCTTCTTGAAATGTTGTTGCATGTATAGAATGAATTTGACTACAACTTGGATGGCTTATTCCGAGATGGTGATTTCCCGCATGTGCATTATGCCTTGAATACGCCTGAAATAAGGAAGAGAAAATTTTTTTAATAAACATGTATCTCGTGCTCATCGCTGATAGTCACCTCATACCTGTTATTAACAGTATAAGCTAAAATGTGTGACTAAATACTGTAACGACATTTTTCTTTATACAGTCACGTTATAATAGCCTCTGCAGTGTCACTACACGTATTTAGCGCGTCACCTTGTACTTGTATTGACAAGGTTTCCTGTATGGCGGCAGTACCCTGTTGCGAGAGTATTGATGATCAGAAAATGAGGAGAGAAAATCGAGACCACGCCTTTAAAATGAGCACTGCCAGCCGTCGGGCTTTAAACAAGCATATCATACGGTGATGTCGCACGAGAAGGGTTATGATTCATCGAAATCCGTTTCACTCCTGTGCCTGTCCCACTTATACTCGTGCTCCCTCCAAGTTCATCGAGTAACAAGCTTATAATCGACGCCGTACGTTACACTTTCACTCTCACCCTCTCTCTCTCGTCTATGTGTCATGTTGTGTAATACTGACTAATGCCTGATGGTCAATGTTTTTAAATATACTGGCTCGCTGTTTCAAAACTGCCATTTTTAATACGGAACTATTGCGCACACTTTGCTAACGCCCAACACCACTTAGTCATCGATAAGCGCATACTTTAAGAGGTAAAACTGAGAGAAAAAATGCACCAAAAAAAATGCTCTATATAAACACGAATCCAATAACAACCTCGTGCCCAATACATAGTGATTCAGACACCAAGTGCAATTCTCCAGAGGCGCAATTCTCATTAGGAGCTGTAAAACCTTTATAGCTCGCAATTCCATTTATCTGTTTATAATTATGTATTCATTTTGTTCATTTATTTATTCTTCTACTGGTTTATTTTGATTGTTTATTCATTCATTCACTCACTTTTATTTGCCACCAGATTATACGGTAAGTTTGAGGCATACTGACGGAACTCTGCCTGAAATTTCTAGTCAGAAGTTTGCACACCAGAAGTAATGTCATTCCTGATTATACATGTTGCCTCCTGTGGGCCGTATTTATCCATTTGACCCCGTGGTGTCTCTATTAAATACTCCTTATAATTAGTCTCATTTTATACACATGCAGAATGATCACACTTTGAGGGTTGTTTTTTTTTTCTGGCAATTGAGCATAAAGGTTTTTTTTAATCAATCATGTAAAAGATGAGTATGAACATGGCTTTCTTTGATCAAAGGCCATCAGCCAGAAAAAGAAAAAGAAAAAAAAAAGGTCCGTGTTGAGGAAGGAGATGTCACATAAGTGATATTTATTCACAACATACCATAATTTCATCAAAAGCTGGATCCCAATCACTCAGATCGATGTCAGTGGAATTTGTGTGTCAGTGAAATTTGTAACAAGCTTTCTGATACTTTAGTGATTATAACGAGCTTTAATTGTGTTTCGCCTTGATATTTATCTCACCATAATGTTGATTTTGAAACGCACACAAACAAATACATTTCCGCGAAATTGATTAACTATCCAATTCGCAGCATGACGGGGATTGTCATTCTCTGTTTTACCACCTTGTATGTCAGACTTTCATCAGATGAAAATGTGAATAGAATAGATTCTATAATATTCACTGCTGGATGTGTAAAACAAATATTCACTGCAGGATGTGTAAAACAGCTAGAAAACGATTCATCATTTTTTTGTTATTTAGCACATAGGAGGCGCATTGACTTGTTGGCATTCAAAATTAATCTTAACAATTAAGTCATGGTTTATTATCCGTGATCATCAATAATAACACGATGTGATTCAACAGCTGTCCGTGATAACATGACTAACTTAATATTCTTGTCTCTAATTAACGACTATACAGCGTGCTAGAAGTCAATGACGAAAATTTGACTGAATTCAAGTAAGTCTATGAACTCTAATTCTTTGTTCAGAATATTTTATCTCCCTAACCCAGCTGTCAATGGATTTCTCTCTGCTCCTCCTCCTCTCTCTCCTCCGCTTCCTTCTGTCTATCTATCTGCACATCTGTTTGATTTATCTATCTATCTATCACATCCACGCACACACACAGACCCCCCCCCCCCCATCTCATTGAAACATTCAGAGATTGTGCGTATTTATGAAGGCAAAGTGTACAGCCAATTACTTATAAAGAGAGAACAAAACATGCAGTTTTGCTAAGATTATCTCATACGATGTTCTAGACATATAAAAGCCATTATTTTGCCATATAAGACGTCGAAAACAACATGTCGAGTGGATGGATGAGAGCCTGGTGTGCTTATTAAAAAAAGAGGGAGAGAGTTTCAGCTTTTTTTGCAGCTGTTTCTCGGAATCATGCGTCAACACGCAGGGCAATGTGTCTCCGTGATATTTTTTGTCTCCATGCCTCTTGGGAAGCCTTTCGTAACATTATTGTGCCTAAGCTGTGTATTGTTATGTTGTATGTCTTGCTGTGTGTCAATGTGTAGATGTGGATTACATGTGTGTGTTTGTGTGTCTGTATGTTTGTCGTGAAGCCCGCTAAATGTCATGGAAATAACGCTGTCATCGATCCCTCGATCGAAGCCTCGATAAAGCAGTCCCGATGGAAATTCGAATTAAATCGCCATGCTGGCATTGCCTAATTCGTCTGTTGAGCCATCGCCAAAACTCTCGTTTCCACATAGGCAATGGTATCGCTCTGTTCAATCGACCGCATGCCATCGTCTTGATTTGCAACAGCTAGCCATAGGCGTCCATCTGGTACGTCCGCAACGTAACAATTAAAGGGAATTAATTTCCTTTCCTTGTAAGCTTAGACGATATCGTAGCTTATTAGATCGAATCCGTGGTATCAATTCTGTTATCACGCCAATGTATGTTCATTGTGTTCGACATGCCCCCCCCCCCCCCTCCGAGGAAGAAAAAAAGTCACATCATCGATAGACAGAATAATGAAACATCACCGTCCCTTGAAGTATGGGGGGGGGGGACTTTAAGACACTCTGTCGTGGTATACAATCATTTAAGAAACTGAAAAAAAAAATGTTCAAGAAAGAATCAATGACGCTTGAGTAACATGGGGGAGAGAGACACAATAGAGAGGGAAAGGAAAGGAACGGATACTTACATAATTATAGCAATGTCATGGAATCTTTTATATTCCCATAGATTATCAACATGAGCCGAGAAGACTCGATTTGTCGACTACTTTGTGGTCTTTTTGCGCGCTCCCCCCCCCCCCTTTTCTCTCTCTCTACGTTGGGGAGGGGGTGGTAGGTCTGAGCAACAGTATATCCTCCCAGGCATAACGAGAACCTTACCATTTTCATGGATGAAGAATGTTCATCGTGCGTACACAATCGAGAAGTGTAAAAAAAAAAAACCATCCGATCGCTGATTTCAAGAGAGTGTTTACTGTTAGCGGTGAAGTCTGTTTGACACGTGCCACATTCGTCAGCAAGTAACACTAATGTTAGTTGCGTACTTTGTAAGAACACCGAGCAATAAAGAAAGTGTTTATTGGATATTTAGCTTGCATTATGAATGATTGGTCATTTATAATCGATTTTTAGCTGTCATGCCAATAACCATGGCATTCCGGGAAATGGAGATGAAAGTGAAAGGATGGAAGGGACAATCAGTGACAATGGAGAAGATTTTAAGCAGCTACTCATCAAGACTTTAGCTAGATCCTTTGCACGTCTATGGTCAACATTACCATTTTAATGGTCATGTCTCCACAATGTCTGAGGAAAGTCATTTACTGAGCTTCCTGTAAAACAAGTAAGATCGGCCCGATGAATGTTGATGTCTGTTAATACTTGGGGACATAATTCTCGCCAGGGCGTTTCTTTAGGGGATTTCCCCCTTCTCCCGTTCCATCACCTGCGCGTCTGTCGGTGTCGTAACAATGCGAACGCGGAGGGAGTGTACCCGCATCTGTCAGCAACGTGATTTCGACGATGTAAGTTCGTCGTTCTGCGATCTCGTTACCAGATAACGTAGGAGAAGAAAGTGTCGTGTAATGAACCATTTCCACTGAAGTACACTGTAAAAGATCATATGGTGGCAATCGAGATTATTATGAACCTGCATGGTATAGTGTGTGTGGGAGAGTGTGTAAATTTTGAGCGCTGTCTGAAGGCCGTAGATACACCGCTACAAGCACTTCAGACTCAATGCAATCAACGTTACAAACGTGCTTCGCAATCTCAAAAAGGAATGTTTATTTTCAGGCAAGTGGCTTATGACCACTTTTCAGTATCACAGCAAACAACTCGAGAGCTTTGTTTTGTTCTGCGTCTGTTTTTCGTACTTCGAAGTTAAAATGGATATTCGATTGCTGATTCAAGAAAACTTTAACCTTCAGTTCAGTTCAATATGATTTCCCCTGCATTTTCTATAAAGAGCAAAATGTAATTAACATGTCATGTATTTCAAACAAAATCTACTAAATCTATTTACAGTTAAGGTATCGCGATATAAAAATTTACAGTATTTGAACAAATACAGTGAAATTAAGGAAGTCGACGATACACTAATATACAGTATCTCTATCATGCATGTATTGAGAGGGAAAGAAATGCAAGAGTCTGTCATCTTGACCACATGTTTGAAGACAGCCTCAGAAAAATAGGAAAAACACACAGAAATGGGCAAATTTTCCTCTGAAACTTGACTGCAATCAACAAAGGGAAGCGAGTGGATAATGAAGAAAAGCAAAGTGTAAGGATAAAAGTATGAAGAATGGTTGATAAAGTGAATTTACTCTTGAAAAATTAATGCGTGTATAAATAAAAAAGAAACAGAAGAGCGAGAGTCTCATTTCAAATAATTGGACAAAAGTGTAGGAAAGTTATGAAATGTCAGAGCTGATATGCTTTACGGTCATCTGTTTCAAAACAGTGACGTATGTCACAACCACCATGATATGCAATTACGAGAAGTAATTACTCGTCATTGTTACATAATACAATGTTGAAAGAAATTTGTTTTGAATGAATGAAATCACTGAAAGAGTGACATCGTACCAAGATCGAATAAAGATGTTTTGATTTAGATTCATTATTATTTGGATGTATTGCATGGTAATGCTATTAAAGTATTTTGGGGGTTTTAGTGTTTGTTTGTTTGTTTGTTCGTTCGTTCGTTTGTTTTACCTGTGGGGACAGTAAGTTTAGACTAAGAGAACCTCTGTATAGATACAAAATTTTCCTCGGATGCATGCGTTTTGAGTATTTTAGCTGTTTAATGACGTTTTTTATTTGACTTCACTTCCAACGGAAGAAACTGATAGAGCTAAGAAGATAGTGCATGCTTCACATGGTGTTTATTGCGTTGTCGATAGCGCCATATTGCCCGCTAATTGATATGTTTATTTCGTCGCGCACTCGTCTGCACGACCGTGTATATATGCTATATGTATCTGTGTCAAGTTCGATGAGGTCACGATTGATTCGTTGTTTATTTGGTTCTCCTTCTCTCCCGGATATACAGCTGATGGACCCTTTCAGCCGGCCGCTGGTCGCTATCACCTCTACGTCTCCCTGGCCTGCCCGTGGGCGCACCGGACGTTGATCGTCCGCTCCATGAAGGGTCTCGCGGGCGCTATAGGGGTAACAGTGGTGGACTGGTTTCTCGGAGACAAGGGCTGGAGCTTCACCGATAAGGTAACCGGAAAACCCCTTCATTATGACCCACGGCATCGACGTCATCCAATGTTGTTAAGTGATACTCAAAGTTGACGTACATCACATGACCCAATTCATGCTATCAATGGTCCACTATAAGTAGGCTTACTTGTGTACCAACATTGGCGAGAGTTGAGCAAGAGCGAGACGAAATGCTAGTTTACATCAATAGATCAATCCATGTTTTCGGAGGGTTTTTTTTTTTTTTCTTAATTTCTTTCCTCCTCCTCCTCCTCCTCCTTCTTCTTCTTCTTCTTCTTCTTCTTCTTCTTCTTCTTCTTCTTCTTCCAGAATCTTAATATATTCGATAGCTATGCTCCATTGACACAATTTCATTTACAAAACTTGTTGTTGTCGTTTTTGTGGGGTGGTGCTCATGGTGTCAGATCTCCCGTGGGTATACGTGTGTTGATTTTCAGCAACTTTGACAGAAATACACGGTGATTTCCCAGTAAACACTTCAATTTCCCTCACATCATTCTCCATCATGTCCATGATGGAGGCATAATATGGGACGTTTGCTTTGACGACCTCCATGAAATCGAGGATGCTGCAGTTCCGAGAGCGACGGAAGCATTCGGAAATGCACCCCCGTTCCCATTTTAGACACCGTGCATGGCATACATTTTGTATATTGATTCCAGGGCGAAGAGACACACATTATTACGTGTACCTACAAACAAGACAGCGTCATCGAAAGCGATTTAAACATACAATTCTTTTTTTTTTCATGAAAACTTATTTGATACAACATAGGCCTACTATACTTCCTTTCTCTTTAAACTCGTGCCAGCTTTATATTTTACTATGTCGGCGACCGTAGTATAAAATAATTTATGTACCCTCGATCGCCATATAAGCGCACTTTTTATTTCCTTTTTGAGTTTTAATTTCTTTTTTCATAATGCTATACCCACGGTCCAATCACCGTGTCCATGCCAGTGGATAGTGTCTAGCAATAATCTTATTGCCTTAATTGTAATAATGTGCAGCAGACCCCTGCTTCCTCCCCATTAGCCTTTCCTACTCCCTCTAAACTGACCCTTCTCGATGTTTCTTGCTGTTTTGTCCTGTCTACGTCGACGTTGTTTCCTCCATTGTTTGTGTGTGTATGTGTGTGTGTTTGTGTGTTTGTTTGTGTGTGTGTTTCTGTGTGCTTCCATTACTTTACCTTCTTTTTTTTTTTCTTTTGCAAGTCCAGTTTGTTGAGTGGCCCACATAATAAGTTTGCCTTTTACGCGAGCCTGTCTTTTCCAATGTCTCAATGAATTGAACAAATTAGATAATTCATTACAGGCATTATGCACTTTCTTATTTTAATCTTCCACTTCCAAAATACATGTTTGTACTAGTTGATTTATTTGGCATGGTATTGATTTGTTGAAATTGAAATGAAGCTGTGAAACTGGGAATAAGATTAAATATGATATATTATAATTTGATTTGATTTGATTTGATTTGATTTGATTCTATGTATGTGTATGCATATGTTTATAATTAGTGTGCATATGTATATACCTGTGTTTACCTATCTATGGCGTTTAAATTATGGTTATAAGTTTGATCATTTTTTTCTTTACAGTTCTGTTTTTCTTTTTGATATTTTTTCCTTATTGTAATTTTGTAAGCGTTCTGAGCCTCATGAGGAGAGCGTATATCAAACATTCGTTGTATTGTGTTGTATTGTATTGTATTGTATTGTATTGTATTGTATTGTATTGCATTGTATTGTATTGTATATTACCTTCGTATTTCTCGACTGATACGTATTCTGCTTTCCTAAACAATACATAAGTATCTATCGTTTTTACATCTACGCTTCAGTCTCTATCTACGTCTTAATCAGTTTATGTAGGCCCTACATATTACTCTGCCTCTTCGACGCTCACTATCTTGCCTCCCTTGCTTTATTCTTTTTATTTAGCAACCGAAAACGTCATTGGATACGATCAATAACTGTAACTTCTTGAGAGAGGTGTACCAGAAGGCAAACCCCGGTGAGTGTTATTAGTCCAAAATATTCACATAATCCAACATAATATAGTAATAATGGATCACACGTTATTTCTGGTTTCTCGTTATTTTGTGTTTACATGAAAATCTACAACATTTCACGTAATTAATCATGTTTTAAATAGGAATAGCAGACCACTAATAAGTTAGCAAAGAGAAAGAGTTTACATAACAATCACAACAGTGAAAATAGATTTTATCAAAAATAAAAAAGGAAGATTAAAAGATTCGCTCATTTTTGTACAACAGTTTTTGAACAGTTGATATGTATCAAGCAAATAGGTGAGCTGATGATTGTTATCATCTCAAAAATTTCCATTGATTATGTACCAAAAATAGCAAAAATCTTTTATTTTTTCTTTTCTTGAATTATAAAACATGTTATTGCTGCATGGTTGAATAACTTCAAAATAGTGATCAGTCAGACATATTAGGATTTTGGACTGTGGGCAAAATTGCATTTGATAAAAAGAAAAACAACTGGTAATGTCAATATTTTATGTATACTGTATAGCAAGATTGTGAGGGGATGACGTCATTAATTCTCTATTTGCATGCATATTCATGTTGACTGTTCAAGAACAGTTACTGTTTCGTCGAGATTAAAGAAACTTCAGAATTTAATAACTTCCATAATTTTTATTCGATTTTCATCAAACTTTTGTACTTGTGAGATTAATTTTGACTCTTTCCTTTTAGTTTTAGCTTTAATTTGTCCTAGATTTTCCCTTTCAGTGGAATAGCCGTGATGTCTGTCTATTAATAACTTGAACAGATAACATCTTACGTCCGTCCATCCATAATGTGCCGTGAAATGTGACGGAGTGTAAAGGATCATTACTAAACCATGACTCCGCTCCACCCACGCTCAATCTATAAAGATGAGTGATATATCTTAGAGCCATCGTGCCGTTCATTATATTCACAAATTTAGCATTGAATTTGTTTTTATATTAAATCCTTTCTGTGCCGAAGACTTTGGAAAGTGTTTACAATGGTATGTTCGTTGGAGGACCTTTAGTATTTTTTTCTATATATATCTTTTTAATTTGATTTAAATTTTTAATTCTAATCCTCCCCTAATTTTTTGTTCTTTACACACCCATTTGTAAGTATGTTTCTCTTGACATAAGGTGGTCGTAGCGTATGTTTATAATTTATTTCGTTGGAGGATTTTTAGTATTTTTTCCAAACTTTCTCTAATTTGATCAAAATTTTTAATGTCAATTTTTTTTTGTTCTTTACATGCGCTATAATATCGTGTAAGTATCTCACAGCAAATTAATTTTGTTCAATTAATTATCACTGTTCTCTTCTGCAGAGTACGTCTGCACGCCTCCTCCATTTCCTGCAACTGTAATTTTAATTCGATATCGTAAGAAAGTGATGCGTGTAGTATCTTATATTTCACAGTATATTTTCCTTCCTTACTACATTTTACTGATATTGTGTTATGTGTTTGATTTGGTACTCTGTTATTATGTGTATTGAAGCCTAAATGTTTTGTACTGTGGGAAATGAAATAAAATGAAATGGAATGAAATGGAAGAAATCACAAATAGCTGGATTACCATAAATCTTACTGTGAGCTTTTGACAGAAATGATGATGATGATGATGATGATGATAATAATAATAATAATAATAATGATAATAATAATAATAATAATAATAATAATAATAATAATAATAATAATAATAACATCCTGTCAACAGAGTACAGCGGCCGAATCACCGTCCCCGTCTTGTGGGATAAGAAGTTAAACACGATCGTCAACAATGAGTCCTCGGAGATCATTCGCATGCTCAACAAGGAGTTCAACGAGTGTGCAGGAAGCGAGGAGCAGCGAAATCTTGACCTTTGTCCGGAAAGTCTGCTGGGGAAGATTGACGAGGTCAACTCGTGGATCTATGAGTAAGTCAAATGCATCTCATTGAATATGATGTTTTACTCACCAAAAGCAAACGCACAAACGATAACCAGATTAATAAACAAACAAACAAACAAACTCATAGCAGATCTCTGCCAAGCAGCTCATTTCCACCCATAATTATTGCGATTTCCACCCATCTTCTAGTCCTGCATTCCCACTGCGTAGTAAAAATAGATTTATGGTCATCATCATGATAGTGTGCAAAAGAGTGATGGCAAGGACTATTTTTGTAGAGTTATAAACACAGTAATGCTGAAAATGGCCGTATTTGCCAATGATAAGGAATCATTTCAAGGAAAATGAAAAAAAAAAAATCACTACCAAAATATAAACATATGTTCTTTCTGTCATTTTGCAACTGAACAAACAAACCAACGCCGGAAAAAAAAAAAAGCGAACAACAACAAAACCCTTGGGGAAGGTAACTAGCACAGAAGTCGGTTACAGCTCGTTATTCCGAAGGTTCGTTATTCCGAAGGCTCTTCAGTCCAAAGATTCGTTATTCCGGAGGTTCGTTTTTCCGAATTTCATTTTCGGATTAACAAATCTTCGGAATAACGAAACTTCGGAATAACGCCACGTATTTAATGTTCGGATTAACGAACCCTTTGTCATTTTCGGATTCACGAACCTCTAGGTATAGGGAATTTGTGTGTTTCGGATTAACCAACCTTCGGAATAACGAACCTTCGGAATATCGAACCTTCGGAATAACGAACAGCACCCCAGAAGTCATATTATTATTTTGCATGCACGTGTAAAGACAGGAGAGGCCTGTATCTGTGGTCATATACTTTTGCAGTTGTTAATGAGAGTTACGATAACTGTAGTTACTTCGGTAACAACCTCACGAATGCAATTATTGAAAGTCCAAGTATGAACAATTTCTGTATGTCGTATGGCTATCTCGTGCTAAAATCTGGATGTTATGAGAATGAAAGAATGGGAGTCAAAAGGTTAATTTCAAGTTATTTGCATGGATAGGTTATGCATGTACATGCGGCATAAAGGCCATACTTGGTCCTGCCGAAAAACATGATATTTGTCTTCAAAATAAAGTGACCACAGGGACTGTCCTTCACTCTAAGCATTATGAAATGGTAAATCAACATTTTCAATGTTGTCACTTCTCTAACCTTTTGTAAATTAGAGTGTTCGATCACTTACCAATGAAACCTATATTTTGAGAGCTTATAACATTTGGTGACTTATCTATGCATCATTCAAGTTGCAATGGCCACGTTTCAACATTTCGATTAACCGTCTCGCATGTATGAAGGTTGTGAAACGCATGAAAACTACTTATGGACATAAAAATGTTGAAGCGACTACGCTGATCGACAATGGCTCCTGATTGTTTGCGTTGGTATTTTTAGAAATCTCATGCACAGTTCTTGCAGTCAGATATTGTACAGGTCTGTAAATCTAGGGAAAAAAACACACACACACACAAAAGACTGTCAGCATACAGCTGCTTGTGTATATGGAAGCGAAAAGTTGGCAGCATAAAGTAAACTTATACTGCTGCCGTTCGTGGCGAAGCCACTTCAAGCTAATTGAATCCCCCAGCGGAAGCAATTGATTAGAAAGCTGGCCAATTAACTATATAGAATTTAATGAGGACCACTGATTGGTGCGCTTTGTGCGCGCCTTATATCTGTCATTTTTGCTACAAGGGGTCGAAGTTCCTTTGTTTTGACAGACAACAACAGAGAGATAGAAAGAGTGACAGACACACACACACACACACACACGCACACACACACACACACACACACACACACACAGAAAAAAAGAAGACTCATAGACTAACACACAAAATTCAAGGTCACATCTTAGGTTTGCTCGCTTTTTCTGCTCCTTGGTTGCACTCAAAGTAATAGACAGTTTGCAGTGCAAGACCTATAATCAAAATTGTAATCATTTCATCTTTGCCTCTGTCGCGTTCTCCCGTAAGATTGATCAACAATGGAGTCTACAAGTGCGGCTTTGCTCGAAGCCAGGAAGCCTACGACGACGCTGCGCAGAAACTCTTCGCTGCTCTCGACAGGGTAAGTCCCGCCAACTCACTGCCATTGATATTGCATGCACAAGGGGTGCCGATAGCAGTGACAAACTTGAAGTGCTATTCTACTTGATGTGCTACCTGGTATATTGTATTCCATTCTTTGCCGAAGTTGGCTGTCGTAAATTGTATAAAATCAAGCAGACATAAATTTATGATAATAGTGTCATTAAAACCGCACGTAACACATTGAGAAAGTTGTATGAGAGTTTTAATTCAAATTTACAATATAATATTTGAGTATGCAATAATATGCAAAGTAGATAAGGTGAAAAATGCAGCATAATGGATGAATGAATAAATCAGTCGTAGTTGTCCCTTTAATTCTTTTCGTCTCCTTGGCGGCATGTGTGTATCTAATGACAATAGTATATTTTTCTTTGCCACGATGAAATCAAAACAAGTTGTTAAGAATATGAGATTATGTTCGCATGAAATCATGGAGAAACTGTACAATGATTTTTTTTTTTTTGGGGGGGGGGGATGGGGAGTATTGCATTTCATTCATGACTGAAAACGTGAATTTTATCATTTTCCGTGTATATAACCCGACAGGGGAGTTGTGGGATGATAGATTATATCACTACCTCAGTCAATTTGCATGTATGCTGGTGCGGCAAAACATGTGAATCAGTGAAACGTAAACTGCCAATTTCTGCACCAAGGCTTGCTAATTTAGCGTAGATAGTTATTCCAACTTGAGGAAATCTCATCGTATCAGATCGCGGCTTCCCACTGGCTTGACTACCTAATTAACCTCATTTGATTATATCTCCCTTCAGCTCGGTCTATTTTTTGATCAGCGTATATTCATATCTTTTCCGGGGTTTGATTAGAGCTGTCCTGGGATGCATACTGATAAATTATTTCCATCCGCCATATCTTTAATTATCTTTAAATATCTTGGTGGGGGGGGGGGGGCTGTGGCATAATGGATAAGACTCCCAACTCCCAATCGGAGGACCCGAGTTCGAATCCCGTCCAGTGCTTACGTCCTTGGACAAGATTTTCTTACCCACCATGTCCCTCTCGACCCAGGTGTACAAGGGTACCTGGCAACGCTAGGTTAATGATAATAGCAGGGCCCTCTGGTATCAGTGACAACTCTGAAGAGGCTACCCTGGGTAAATAAGACATTATTATTATCATTATTATTATTATTATTATTATTATTATTATTATTATTAGCATTATTATTGTTATTGTTATTATTATTATCATCATCATTATTATTGTTATTGTTATTATTATTATTATTATTATTATTATTATTAAAATTATTATTACTATAGGTCGAAGACATCCTGTCGAAGTCCCGCTACTTGTGTGGTGACCAGCTCACCGAAGCCGACATCCGTCTCTTCACCACGCTGATTCGCTTCGACACCGTCTACGTGCACCACTTCAAGGTGAGACACGACCCCGTATGCCGTGTGATACACCCAAATCCACTTTCGACAGTACATCTCGATTTCTTGCATAAATCCTTGTGAAGATAAGCCATTTCGGAGTTGGGTCATGTGCGCATTGGTACGAATGACGTTCCTTTTTTTCTCAATTGATTACATTATAGGCATTTCACTTGTTTTCAAACCGACTTGCTCCGACGTACTTCTTGAATTCGTCAGTAATGTTCAATCAAAAAAGTAAATTTGCGTGGACCCGGTGACCAAAATGGTCCGTCAGTCAACATATGGGGAAGCATTGCATTATTTTGCATTAAATGTAAAACCAACTTTTTGTATTGATATTGCCAAATTCCAGGCTTGCTGTCAATAAAAGTTACGTTCAGACGGTGATCCTTAACTTCGAGGAAAAGTTCGTAGTCAAGAACGGGGCGCCAAGTGTCTCATGGTCTCTTTCGTTACGAAATGGCATGACTGTTAATAAGGATTACATGAATAATCATATTTCAGATTATTATCTAAGTGAATCTAAAAATCAACATGTCTGCTGGTACCAATGACATTTATCTGCTCATGCGCAAAGTGGGACTCCGAACTGGCTTACAAACGACGCATGGTCCAGAATTGTATACTGTTCATCCGAAGGTCCAAAGGCGCGGGAATGAGGAGGGAGTAAGATTACACCCAAAAACAAGATCATCCCGTGTGTACCTCGAAATGAGTAGCCATGTTGTTACACTGTGAAATACAATGGAACATAGTGCCTGTACCCTTATAAGAACTTATTAAATTGAAGCGGAATCGTTTCAAATGGGAACTTGGGAGATTTCTACTTAAAATCTGCTCAATTTTTCAAAAAAAAATGCTATATAAATATGATTGAAATCTATCTAAATATGAAAAGAATCCATGCAAAATTTGATAACTTTGCGAATAGAAACCTTGTAAGTCCCCATCTGAAATGATTCCTATTCAAAATTTACTGTGGTGGTTTGTCTTTAGAGTGCAGGTTTACATAACTCTGCAGGACAGGCTAAGTCTCGTTTTCAAGGTTGCTCTGACCGGAAAACGCAGATTCGCTTCCTAAATGAAGCGAAGTGACATTTAGCGATTGTTTGAACTCTCTGGTATGACAAGGTGAAGAGACAATTCTGCCAAAAATTTGGCATGTAGACACTACTAATAATATCGTCCACAGGTGCAATTTCAAGCATGAGGCTTTCGGGATTTGTAAAGATATCACCCGCAAAAAGGTACACATGCACGTATTTTGTTGGTTTGGTTTGGTTTGTTTTATTTCTACATTCAAACAAATACAAATTCACACTCAAATTCCAAGTATACAAACGATGGCAAAATCAATAATGAAAAAATTGCAACAATATCACACAATCAAGTAGAAAAAAAATACAAGTATATACAAAATATGTTAATAAAAGAAGAAGTGTATTATAGTAGATATTTTTCCAGTAAATGAGAGTGATAATTGAATACAAGAGACCGCCAAGTAGTTGTGAGCGGTTAGGCTAGAAATAGATGGGACCTCATAAGTTAAAAAATGTATGAAGCCATACTAATGACCATGCCAGTTGGCAAAGTTGTTGATGTGGTGGCGGTAGTGATGTTGTGTTCTTTGTTTTGGTTTTGGTTGTGGTTCTTCTTTGTGTGTGTGTGTGTGTGTGTGGGGGGGGGGGGGTAACAATTTAAGGACCCCTGGACATCTGAGCCCAATATTTGATGGGGGCCTGTGCGTCTTTTGTGTTGCACATGAATTATCAAGAAGGAAACATTTAAAATCCCTTGACGAACGCAAACGTACGACATGTCGTGTTCATATCGAGTTTCTTCTAAATTGCGAAATCCTAATGAAACGCCTTGGATGAAGCTGTCGATGTGTATATAATCATATACCTGGGTATACTCGTGGGACACCCCGAGAGGACTGCGAGGGGAGCGCCCTCTCGCTGTTACGGTAGGCGTGATGTCGGATGCCTCGAAATAATTCATGGAGTCGCCAGAGAACGCCGCCTCGAACCATCAAAAGCGGGCCTCTTACGTGATGCAATCAAAGATGCACAGGTTATGAGCGATGATGATCAGCGCTATAACATCCATCATTTTTTTTTTCTTCTTCTCCGAAACCAATTTCCGCTCACCTCCCACCCACCTTTCATAAATCCTGGACCAGCGTGTTCCCAGGTCTCGCCTTGATGATGTCGACCAGCGCCCGCATGTGAGCAAGCAGCATTTTGGACCGACGATGCCTGAAATGAGAATAAAAGAAACTTGAAGTGTGAAATCATGCATGCGTCATTTGAAGCCCTCGCGTATTGCCGAAAGTTTGGACAAGGGGGCTCGCACCATCCCAGAGCTCGGATGAATTTTGCAAAGGGAGAAAGTCGCCTCATGAACTAATATTTAGTTTTCCCGCTCTTGCCTCATTCATGATTGCATCTGGAAAGAGATAACGTTGTGAGACAGATGATGGGTAGCCAAGGGAAGTCATTAAGAGTAGCAGCTTTGTCAGTATTGTAAACCGTCTTCCAGGCCCTTCTATCAATTAATACTGTGCTGACTTGAAGAGATAGGATGCAAGAAAATATATCATGCACATGTTACATGATCACTGCGGCTTAACCCATTGAGGATTAGCTGATTTTGCTCCGGTCGGGCATAGTGAACATGCAGCGCGCTAAGCGATTGAGCCACATTGCTCTCCCGTTGCTGTAACACACATTTCCCTGCCCGAGTATTCTCCGGACTAGTCGTCAACCAGTCAACTACATGTGTATAGTGGACGCGCTGACAATGGAGGCGAAGAGACCATTCCCAGCTTTTATCAATTCACCACGTGGATCTCTATTTCAGTTCAATCAACTCTTTACCCCCTCTTCTTCATAATGATAATGGTATGCTGTTGTTTACGTAGGGTGTATCCTCTTTAGTACTATCACAGAGGACCACAACTTATCATTATTAAGTATCAGCGATCCCGCATGGACAGGTACCTGTCTATACTCCTGGCTCAAGGGGATCAACTCAAAACTCACATTTTTCACCGGACTTTCAATTGCTAACTGTCTTGGAGGAGTCTGCGCCTTTGAATGTTTCTATGACAGATATATGGCGCCATACAAATTCTGTGGATCATCATCATCATGAGCCTGTAAGAGGAGGGGGTGGGGTAGAAGTGGTGGGAGATGTACACGCCGTCTTAAAAGGATTCGAACCGGTAATTACTTGTTTCAGAGTCTGTAGGCACTACATGTCATACAGTACCTTCAGTCGTATCCACCTAGTTCAAAGAGGAACCCCTATATAGCTGTGCTTGCACGTGGTTCAGTGGATGGGACCGAGAACTCTCAGTCTTAAGGTTCCTGGTTCGATTCCTCTGCATGGCACCAGCGGATGTGCCCTTTGCTGGCAAGGCACTGACTTTGTATCCTCTTTGCCTTGTCCTTAGATAGGAGAGGTCGGTACAGTTGTTCAGGTGCTTCCTGCATAATGAAGACCGTGTGAAAATGATTCAAACATGGTATATACAATTACACTCTTTCAATTGTAAATGATATGCCATACAGAGATTAAATCAAATCAAATCAAATCAAATCAAATCAAATCAAATCAAATTCAGTCATATCCAATCCAGTACAATCCAATCCAAACTCTACTTTCATTATCTAAACAGAATATACAAAGAAATGCTTGAAATTCGACATATATTTTGAACAACGCACAGGAAGTAACAACAGTAGTATGTTCAAGTCTATGACCAAAAGATGATAATATGACCATGTAATAAATGATCATGTATTATGATCATATGATAAATGATTCATTTAGACCAAGAGGAAATCCGTCGGAACTTTTCCTTTGTCTATGTTGTCATTCTGAGTACGAATCAGGCTTTTTTTCGAATTGGTGTGCAGGGCTCCACACTAAGTTTTATTTTTGGTGGTCCAAAGGCAAACATTCGACCTTTTTTGATGGCCTGATCAGCCATTCTGAAATTTTGGTGGCCCGACGTGCGTTTTTGGTGGCCCCGGGCCACCGGGCCACAATAAGTGTCGAGCCCTGGGTATGGGATACTTCATTGGTGCTGACCAATCACAGCCTATCCGGTTAAGTATGGAGGCAGCATGGCCTATTAACATCCCTTGGGGTTATACGGCGAGGAGCGGGCGGGGCGATGAGCCGAATGGCATCATTATGAAGATGTACGTCTGGTTGTCTGCGAGTCTGTTTTGTCTTTTTATTTATCTATTTGTCTTTTCTCTTACCCTCCCTCTCTCTCTCTCTCTCCCTCTCTCTCTCTCCCTCTCTCTCTCTCTCTCTTCTCTCCCTGGTGATGCGAACATGAATAATGAAATGTCTTAATGTCATTGTTTTGTTTTTCTTCAGTTTTCCAAGTAACATGCGAATAAATGATTCACTTCGTTACTCAGGATCCCCCCTGCGTGTGATTTTCGGTAAATTATGTGGGGAGGCCGTGACGGGCTGTTGAATTGTCTGGTGAATAAGTTGACGCACGATTGGGAAAGAAGAGAGGGAGAGGGAGAGGGAGAGATTACAGAGGGAGGGATAGAGAAATTAACGGAGTAATATAATAGAAAGAGAGCTAAAACCTGTTTATCTCCAGATTATGATGTGCTCCCATATATAGTCTTAACGGCGCTGTGCTGCATACGCAGGGACAACATCATATTTTGGATGTGCTGTAGCTACAGTGGATATAGAACCATGGAGCTACTAATTTAGTAGCTCCATGATAGAACCAAGCCGGGCTCTAAAATGTTGGGGTCATGGATTCGAATCCCAATGTCAGCGGCGAAGGTCCGCCGCCGGGCAAGGCAGACTATCTTCACTGTATCGTGGGTCTCCCCAGAATCTTTGCAGTAATGAGTGTCATATATAAGAGTATACATGAAAAATTTTCACAATCTTTTACATGTTTTGCTTATTCCGTAATGTGTCCGAGAAAACCTAGCTGTGTATAAGTAAAATCATTCCCACATCATGTACATATTGTTGTTGTTGTTGTTGTTGTTGTTGTTAATTAGTTTTATTTATTTATATTTGGGGTGGATTTCTTTTTTTCTGTAAAGTGCATTGCCACGGGTCAGCAAATTTCTTCAGGTATATCATCAAACTGGACGCAGAAAAAAAAAGAAGCATAATGAAGAATAGATTTTGTTTCGTTATTTTATTGCTCGCGTGCGCCCAAATATTTTATGAAAAATGATGTACATGGGTATTTCGTGATTCGGTGGAATTGGATACCCTCAGTGATAAAGACTCCGATTGAAGTCCCGCGGCAGCCGTGGCAGTGCCCCCAGGCAAGGCACATTATCTCCATTGCCGATATAATCTTTCGGGAGGAATCTAAAGCCATTTGTGGATGTGGCGTGCCTGTTCGCACGTAAGAAATTTATTAATTAATCATTCCTCTATAGACGGCAACGCGAAATGAAAATATGTCGCCGTTGATTGTGTATTTACCGCCGTCGGTTGCGTATTCGAAAACGGTCTGGAGCTCACCATGGGGTGCTGTTCATGGTTTTTAACCATTGCGTCCCACTTCCGTGGACCGCACACGTGATACCTCGTCTGGATCACAATAGTGTGTACGACTACATTCTATAAGCGAGTAAATCTCATACTAACATGAATTTGGAGTATCTTATTTCAAACGATCTGAATACAAGTTCGATGCCGCTCATTGTGTAAGCAGAAGACCTCTTCCTCCCCTCCCCCTCCCCCCCCCCCCCCCAAAAAAAAGAGATAAATAGAAAGTTGTTAAAATCTCCCCACAGCACTGAGGTATTGTTTCGATTGAAAGGAGCCAGAAGTGTGAAAATATATATTTTAAAAGCTTGGAATTCTTGGAACTGTTGCTCATGTATAATCACACGCTTTTCTTGATGACGTGAAGCTCCATCACCAAATTAAGTTTTGAACCTCTGGGGTGCTGTCAACAGCGATCTCTCTGCCAGGAGTGGCCATTACTATTCGATCAAAAGTACTAGTAAGGGTGAAATGTATGAGAAATGCCGAGTGTACGATACTGCATCATTGCTCCTTTCCTTGATTAGATCTGGCGACACTTTTCTCTCAAGGTTTTGGACATGTCTCTTGTACATCCGTGGCGGAGACAGTATGACCAGTTCATTCAACAACATCGTGAATTATTGAGGAGCGAATGAGCAAGATGTCGCACCACTAAGGAACCAAGGTTTATCGATCCAACTGAACTTTTTGCATAAACCTTCACATCAAGCAAATCAGGAAGCAGACGAGAGCGTTAACTCTGAATTACCGCCTACCTAACCACACATGAGATTTTTTTTTCTTTTTTATCGAGCTGGTGTGAAAAGCTGGATGTCAGTTTCTTGATGATGTCAAAATCTGTAATGTATAAAGTATAACTGGCATAATAGCGTTTTCCTTTTATTCTACCTTCCAGGTTGTATTGTGTAATTCTTTATGGGAATGGTAGAGACATCGGTATTTGATAGCCATGTTTTGTTCTGTTGTTTCTGTGACTCGTTGATACCCATAACAAAATTATGATATCACTATCTTTTTGGTGTCACTGCATTTATCTATACAGTGCAACAAGAAGCGGATAGTTGACTACCCCAACCTGTGGGGGTTCACCAGAGACATCTACCAGACTCCGGGCGTCAAGGAAACGGTCGACCAGGAGCACATCCAGAAGCACTACCAGGTGAGTTTTGTTGCGGGGAAAGGGATACGAGGCGTGGTGGGCTAGGGCAGATGAAGTCCTTGTAGTTTGGCAGCGTCTGGACCCGTCAAATTCATAGCGACTATGTTTCTTGTGGTTTGGTGCTGTATCAATTTCATATGATTTTTCTGTTATCCTTTTTTAGTGTTTTATACCAAGGGAGAGTAGACTTAATGAAAGGTCTAAATGCAAAAACCGATAAACGCCATTTTCATTTTTTTTTTTTAATGTAAGGTCATCGTCAATTTGAGGAAAAAAAATCTTTGCAATGGTACTACACTATTTACATAACAAGAAATATTTTGAAAATATCAAAATGATCACATATTTTAATCTTTTTTTTGTTTGTTTTTCAGAAGAACAAAACTTAATCGTCTCAAATTGATAAAAACTGACGTAATAGTAATATTGTAAAATTAAACACTTCAAATTCGTTTTTATCTTGAACCCTATGTTGATAACGACTGATGAAGTAGATATAGGGATGCAATGTAATTAGATAAAAGAAGTACCAGAAAAAAATAGGAAGAGGAAGAGAAAATAATTAAGAAATGTAAACAAAGGAGAAGAAGAAGAAAGATGAAGGAAAAACAGAATGAGAATGATGAAGAAAATGATACCTACATCCTGTAGAGAAGCAGGTTAATACGAACATGCATGACTCACATTTAGACACGAGTTCAAAATGAACGCGTATTTGACTTGTGTTACTTTTACCTTTTTTTTCATGAATTCTTTGCCATGCCAGTTAAGCCACACGTCCATCAACCCGTTAAGCATCGTCGCCATCGGTCCCGACCTCGACTTCGACGCTCCCCACGGCAGGGACACCCAATTCCAGAAGTGAACGTGGAGTTTGCGCAATTAGCCCACCAACAACAGACCACCGACAATCACCCCTCAACCCGCCACTCACGCACATAATTATATGCAAATAAACAAACAAAGCAAATCTCGCCCATGCTTTCAAGAATATTATGCAAGATTCTTAGTTTTGTATTCTCCGAGTTCATACGAGAAGATGAAAATCCCCAACAATTTTTGTTACTGCGTTTCTAAACTGTAGACCATCAAATGTTGCCGTGACAATAATGCTTAAATGCAGATGAATTGCACTCCTAACTCAATATAGTTTACCCCATATCTATGTAAATTAGTGAAATACGATACTATAATAGTCTTTCAGTGTTTTCGTTTGTTGTTGTTTGATTAGCTTTAATGTAGAGTGATGGGTGTATCATGATTTTCTGGCTTAGCAGCATACAGTTCTATATCCGAGACCGTAAGTGTGTATAGCAGAAACAACGATCATTCATATCAATGTTGATTTACACAGGTTAAAAGATTGAGATACTTTGAGTTTTGTTACTTTTGTTTTCTTCCTGTTAGTTTATCTCTTCATGGTTATCTCCTATTCGCGTACAGCAGAGTCAGGGCAGAATGAGAGACGTGCCTTCATTGTCCAACTAGAATAACGTGTTCTTCTCTCTTTTTATGACTTATTTAAAATTATGTAATACTGGATGATGACTCGGTTATCTTCATTGTTGCACAATAATTATTACATCGTGAAAATCAATTGTTACAATTCATTCTATTCGTAAATCGAAATTTCAGTCGCATTTCAATTTCTGCTTTTGTATGGTTATCTCCTTTTCTTTCCAAGTCTCGTGATGAAGTGAACGTTTTATGCTACATTTAACTCTCTTGACTCGATGTTACGCTAAAATCTCTTTATCTAACGAAAATCATCTTGATTACGTTATTACACCCGTAGAGATACGCTTTTGTTGAGGATAATTTGTTGGTGTTGGTATTATTTTGTATGATGTAGTGTATACAAGTGTGCCAGTGTGGTTAGCATTCTTTGATATTAGTATTCATCTTCGAATGGAAATATATCTTGTGTGTAGAAGACTGTCCATGATATACTCATCTGATCATGCTTTATATTGTGTAATGATTTATGAAAGGCTGAATATGATAACATGTTAAATATGCCTTCTTCGTGATGATAGTAATATGTTGTCCTGAAATTCTGAAGTGCATGTGTAGGCCTATGTCAGATATTAGGTAGCTTTGTATGTGTAATTGTAATGTGGTCGAAACGAAGACCATCATATTGCTCGGGTAGTCTGTTTTAACAAGCATATTCATTCATGCTACTTTTTTTTTTTTTACATTTTACTATTAGTACGCACAAAGTTGTCGAGTAGTCATAATCATAGTCTATTTTGTTTCAATAGATTTGCACTTGGGTGTTGCGCAACACGGCGTTGTAAATGTTTATGTACTACAAGTATCCGATGCATTGTTTTCAAAACGGCATGAAACTATGCAATACTTTTTTTTTTCTTCTGTCTGTATGTCAGGATATACACCAAATGTAGGTTTGTGACGGGATTCTCAGGTTTAACTCAAATATCGTAGATACATGGTTGTATTTCATTATATAGTGATGACAGTTTTGTTTGAAGAATAAACCTTGAATTCACGTAGAGGATAGCAGCTGCATACGTGTTGTATAATGCGTGTATTATATGCATGATATAAATGTAATAACACATAATGATGTGTATGTGTGTGTGTGTGTATTCTTTATCAGCTACATTTCTTTTTGTTTTGTTTTTGCCAATATTATTATAGTCGATTGAGTCATGCAATTTTCTCTTTATTGAAAAAGACATTAATCATTTCAGTCAAAAGATTTAACCAAGACTATAGTCTAAAAAAAATCCGTGTCAGAACTGACCCGGAACCGGGTCGTTGGGGTCACGGTCAAAAATGACTTGGAATTTGGTCATGAAGACCCGGAACGGGGTCACCCTGGGGTCATATCTGACCCCATTCCTTGTCATTTCTGATCCGGAACGGGGTGTGACCCCAACAGACCCTTTCCGGGTCAGTTCTGACCCGGATGTTTTAAAAGTGTAGGTGTATCTAATACCGGAACTATAATAAAAGAGAAATAAACTCAGAAGTTTTATTTATAAACGAGCTCTTGCAAACATGCAGGTGTACAATGGCCAGAACCACACAGGGATCATCATCATAGAAGACATTAATACATGTACATACCAAAGAGACACGCTTCTCCGGCCACGATTTTAGTAACTCGCGATAGCACGGTATACATGTATCATACCGTGTTTATGGCCTGACTTATTTTGTTAGGATTGACGAAAATTTGTGTTAAACTAAGACAAAATAGCCCGGCAAAATGGGCAGCTTAGCAAACATCAAACTAACTAACACATAAATGCACGCCGTACCTAAGAATATTCAACATAATACCAAGTATACATACAAACAGACAAAAATAAAAGGAAGAAGCCATAGATTAGTCAAGAGTCAACATTTTGCCAGAAGGTTTATTTCGTCGCCTTTGACATGTAGGCCTAATACAGTAACAGTAACATGCATGGCCATGGGGAGTCCATGCTCGCGGTATTACACGTTGCTTCTGTTATGTCTCCGTCACACTTTATTTCAGTATATACAATCAAGTAATCATGAAATGCAAATTATAGGTATGGAAACAAAGCATGATCTCGCAAATAAAACAAAACAAAACATCAAAAGCAAGACAGCACACACACACACACACACACACACACACACACACACACACACCGAAAAACAAAACAAAACAAAACAAAACAAGCTGTAATGTATTATGAAAACACTGTGAACTTCATAACTGGCCGTGGCGTGATAACGTATGTGAAAGCTCATTATAAGCCAAATTCTGGCTGCTCTGGTTAATCGTCAAATCAGGAAAAACATTAATTGCATTTTAGTCGTCTGAACAAGAATACGTTATTGTTGAGATAAGGTGCTAAGGCACTTAAGGTAATCTGGAATCTTTTAAACTTGCATGGTATCTTATCAAAATGGCAGATTACATTATTTAATTCTTGCGAGAGTGATGTCATAACAGAGATTTTGCAGTGTTTGCTTTGTTGTTGTTTGTGTGTGTGTGTGTGTGTATGTGTGTGTGTGTGTGTGCGTGTTTCCTGGAGTTTTTCCAAGACTGTGCAATTGGAATGCAGAACGAAGGAGAGTCGCAGGCAAAGCGCTTCAAGGTCAAGGGCATAGGGTATAGTAACTGTCTGTATACCGTTACTAGTATACTTTGCTGGATTCCCAGGCACCCCGAACCTGCCAGATCACAAGATAGAGAGACGAATCGGTCAGTATTCACTGATACCCCGACTGATACACTACTGCTGACGAAGTTCTGAACGTAGAGGCCCTGGGTTTCCTGTCTGGAGCACAATGTTAAATTGATATTTATTGTCGTTGCAAGGAGCTCCAGAACAATGGAAATGTTATCATACCATAAATAGTTTTGACTGTAGCAGCTCTCATGATCCGCTTGCAATATTGTATTGTAATACACGTATGAGATAGGCCTAAACCGTGCTTTACAGAAACGTCGTCCAGGGCACTGTTTCAAAAAACGCTTCGCAACAGGAGCAACCTCTGACAATTGCGGTAACCACAGCAACAGCTCGGTAACAGCGCTATAGAGCCATGAGCAATCAAGTCGATGCCTGGATAACCTACAAAGTGTAATGAATTATGGCAAGTGGCAAATGATCGCACATCGGATGTTTATGAAACGCGGCCAAGAACGAAAAGTCTGCTGTAATTTGTTTTCACTTCCGACTCGTTCCGAGTCTTCAAAAACGTGGTCATGGGGTGACGCGCATGTAGGTCTACGTGGAAATGAACGTGTCGAGTTCTCAACTCGTCTTGATGTTACACATAATACATCCTGGGTTGGATCCTTTCTGCTATATAGGTGCCAACAGGAAGTTTTTGATTTTCTCACGGCGTCTTCTCGGATAGAAGTGCAATTTACCGCCCTGCTCACGGATGCTTACTGACAGAATCTTGGACGACTCGCTTCTTCACAAAATACGGGGGTCTAATACTTTTACCGGCAAATAATCAACCATTTTGTGCCTAAATGATTATTCTAATCATTTTTTTTTTTAATCGTACCAAGCCTGTCAAACAAAACATATCGCGAATCCCTGTAAATCTGGAACTTATTATAATAAAAATACTATAGCCCCTACGATTTTCGGATTTGTAATCATTTTCCTTTTCTTTTCCTGTAAAATATATTCCGAGATTCAGTAACAAGAACAACTGACGAACAGGTAATAAATGGTAGCCTATATAGTTATATGAAACCAGTCTTACGTGAGCTGGTACACCTGATGTGAAGGTCCACATTGATAGTGGGATATTGAATACAAAGCTTGTTTCAGCTGACTTTGCTATATTGATAACATCACAAACACGACAAAGGCAAAGTTTCTGCGAAGTGATACAAAAATTCCATCAGATAAGATTCCTGATTTTTTTTTTAATGTGAAGAATCACATCAGTAAAAAATATTAATCATCGCGTCAGATCAGTTGAATTCACTGTGAACATACGAGAGGAATTAGATTATAAGGGAACTCCAAGAACTTCTAAACTGCATTTGAGCTGGAAGTCCTCACCCTTATATCATTACACCCAAATTGCAATTTCTTAGAATAAAAGTAAAACAAACTGATCTGTTCTGATGCCGAACACGGAAGACATTAAATCTCTCGAGCATTGCACAAAAGTTTTTGCTGTTGTTGCGTTTTCTACTTGTCACTGTCAAAAAGATGCAGCGTTGTGTGAATAATCATGGAAGTTTTTTCAACTATTCAAATCGTGTCGATTGAGGGCGCCCTTGCTGTAATTGCAATCGCAATGTTTCAAACTTCTGACATCCTCTATTTCTCTTGCATTCTTTTCACGCAATCACGAGGGTCAGTAAAAGATCAATAATGCATAATGAAGTCTTTGAAAAGTATAGCTATTATATACTGCGACCCTCACCCTGCTCATTCAGTCTACGTTTTCTTGATGATATGAAAAGCAAACAAACAAAATCAGGGAAAATCCCCTGAGTGGAGAATAACACGTGCATGGCAGCTATTTCATGTTTTGATGATCTGACGAGATAGTACATGTTGGCACGATTAACGCATGGGATTTCAAGATAATGACGTGTTCCACTGGGTGGTGGTGATTAGATTATGTTTCTTGGCACAATTCTTCCTAGTTAGAAAACTTGAACTTCAAAATTCACTCTAACATTATCGGTAGCGAAGGACGTATGAACATGTGTAGCGTCGCTGCAAAGTATGAGATTTTGTGCAGGGAGTGGGTGCCAGGGCAGGGCGGGGAAAAAGAAGGGAGGGCATGGATCCAGGTTGTATGGACATAAAGATACATGACAGACATGATATATTCCTTAAAGGGTTGGGTTCATACGACGTTGCGAAAAAAAAAAAAAGAAGGAATGTTCATCCATAGGGGAATGGGGTTATTCCTCCCCAAACCAGCACAGTGCTATAGTATAAGTACGTCATTAACAGGGCCGGCATAAGGGGGGGGGGGGGGGGGGGGGGGGATCTCGCCCCCCCCCCCCCCCCATTTTTTTTTTTTTCACAATGGGCATGCATAAGAATACGAAGGGTGTAACTTTTTTTTCTTGCTTGTTAGCTGATGAAACCTGGAAGTGGCACCAATAACTGCCGCCCCCTCCCCCCTTCCTTTTTGAAAATGTGGTGTCATCAGCCGTGTTGAAGCGTAATTAAGCATCGGCATCCCCTGGTATTTTGTCTGAGTCTCGTATAATTGCCAATCCGTTCACCGTATTATCGTCTGATAGGTCTACATCTAAAGACCCGAAACAATATAGGCCTACAAATTTACTTTATGTGCTCTGCATCTTTAATTCTAGTGACGAAGGGGAATACACCGATCACATCATCGTATAAATTCCAGATTATCATCCCTATTCGTATACCCGCCTGGATGATAATAATCTGAAAGGAGAACAAAACGATCTTTGGGAGTGTTTGCACTAAAAAAACGTCGTTGTACAATGTATTGTCATGGTGAGTTCAATTTTCTTAGTGAAATTGTTACGACGATTGAATGTGTTTTCTATGTTCATCATAATGTGATACAACTGAGCAAACTTCACATGCGCAGATTTTGTTGTTGTTGTTGTTGTTGTTGTTTATGTTTTGATGATCTAGCGAGATAGTGCATATACTGTTCTTTATGTTCATGCTAACATTAGGTTTTGGTGGATGATGGACGTCTCAGAAAAAGAGAACTTCAGAACTAAGAGTTCCGAGGTTCTCTTTGTGAGGATGATGACTGCTTGTCCCCCACCCCCTCTTTTTTTTCCCCCGCCACTTTTGCCAAGTTTACTCATGATTGATGGTGCCCTTGTGTGGAAACAATTTTGTCGATGTAACACATGAACCAGCTTCCATGCGACAAACAGTAATGGGTATGAGAGTGGTAGCATACAGCTGTTTTGACACGTGACAGTTATTTGGTGTTTTTTGTTTTGTTTTGTTTTTAACAGCAACCAGCCGCCGATATTATAGAGTAACTATATAGCAGTCTGTTTCCTGCATGGGGAGGGATATGTCGATATCATGTTTTAGACAATTTGGTTAACATCTCATCCGAAAAAAACAAAAACAACAATACAACAGCAGCAGCAACAACAACAGCAACAACAGAAAGGAAGACAAATACCCCTGCTCATCATAGAGTGTGTATCTTTGGCAAAACCCCGGTTGTGAACGGGGCAACATGCACGATGTCTCCAAAAAGGGCATTGCCGAGACAGTATGATTGCGAAAACTTTTATGTTGAGACATAAACAACTCTTGTCCCCCAAGTTTTCCAGTTCTATTTCCCATGGCAAGTCCCCCTTACTTCCTTTCAAACACGTACTGATGAACTACAAGACTAAGTTTTCTTCTGATCACCATAATTGATATTGATTAGCTTCTTTCCTTTTTGTCAGAGATTGAAATGCGAAGGTTTCAGTATAAAATGTTCTGAACTAAGATTTCAATGCCAGTGTGGATGTAGTAATTATGCTCACTACGACTGCACTGCAGTTCGTCCGTGTAATCTCTAATGATTTATTAAAGGACAAGTTCATCTTCATATACGTGTGGAATGAGTGAATGCAGCAATATTGTTAGAACACATTAGTGAAAGTTTGGGGAAAATCAGATAATCCATTCACAAGTTATGAATTTTTAAAGTGTCTGCGCAGTCACTGCTGAATGAGAAGACTACTTAAGTGTATGATGTCACATGCGTACAATGATACAAGGAAAACATAAAGAGAATTTCACAATTTTTTATTTTTTGAAAAATGCACATTTCTTTGACTTGTTTCTGACGTATTGTTTGTTTGTTTTGTTTGTTCATTTTCCATCTGACAAGATGGCTGGATAGCCCATATTCAGGTCTTCCATGGGGTCCAGTTGGATGTGAGGTGGGACCACTTCACCGGGTTAAACACCCTGCTCTTTGCGATGAATGAATGAAGCGGGATCTTTTACGCGCATGAGTTGTTGCTCTCTCATACACGGGACCTCCATTTTATGTCCTATCCGAGGGACAGAGTGTTTTGCCTCTTGCTAGAGGGGACGGTATGTTTACACACAACATTGCTCAGTCCAAACTCGGGTTCGAACCCGGGCCGCGTGATCGTGAGGCAGACGCGCTACCGACAGAGCCAACTCACCGCCCTAGTATTAGTTAATAGTAATATCATTCCCCCTGCCTTCTGAAAGAGGCAAGTCAAGCATTCTTTTATTATGCGAGAAAAGTGAAAATATGTTGAATTTTCTTCTATCGTTGTACACATATGACATCACAAGCTGTAGTAGTCTTCTCATCCAGCAGTGACTGAGCAGAAACTTCAAACATTCATAACTTTTGAACGGGTTGTCCAATTTTCCTCAAACCCTCACTGATGTGTTCTAGTAATATTGCTGCATTCACTCAATCCATACGTCTATGAAGGTGGACTTGTCCTTTAAAGAGATTGTCAAACTACACGTAACCATGTTGCAGGTGCAGTATGATGTGTTTCTCCAAAGATACTGTGAAAATGATACGAAATGATATGAAATGAAGTCAAAGATTGGCTGCAGCCACTACAGTTTCTCTTTGCACAACCTGCTTGTGTCGTCAGTATGACATTGTACATTTCATATCAAAGGGGTGTTGTCTTCCTATGACAACCTCGTACCAGCCACATGTGCCATTCATATTCATGTATGAATGTTACATCCATTAAATGTCTCACCAAGCCAATTTGAGTGATATATTTCATGATTTGTTTCCCACAACACAAGGGCTGATTAGGATCACCTCCCCCCCCCCCCCCAGCCAACACACAAAAACACCCCCTCAAAAAAAAGAAAAAAAAAAGAGATGATACAAGCATGCACACATATTTACAAACACACACAAAAACACACACACACACACAAATACACATAAATTCATAACTGCCACTACTAAAGTATAACTCTTCAATAATGTACATATGTAGGACCTACTCATCTCCGTAAAACACAGTTGAGAATTTATTTCTTCATAATAATTCCAAAAGGCTTTACAACCTTTCAAGAGCAGTTGTTTCAAATTTTGCTCATTTGTTTTTCTGGGTTTTGGCTAAAGGCCAAGAGTCTCTCATCTTTAGCTTGAACTGACAGTCCATGAACATTAATTGAACTCATACCTGCCAAGTCTTCTTTCCTTAACCCTTTGATGACATGAGCTGATTTTGCTATAACACATGTTTTCCATAGACACCTGCCCTAGTACACCCGGGACTAGTCTTCAACAGGTTAATAGTAGAGACCTTGAAACACTCTCACATGTACACAATCACATCATGCATGATCACACTTCAACATACCATTGTGTTCCACTCAATGTACAATTGTTTTCATGCCATAAATCTGAATGTCTAGTGACCTTACATCCTTAACCTGATGAGGACGAGTCCCGAGTATACTCGGGCAGGAGTCTATGGGAAATGCATGTTGTAGCAAAATCAGCCCATCCTCAATGGGTTAAAGAAATGCTGTGCACCATTTATGCAGTGGTCAATGTGTGTTATCTGTGTAGGCTACTTGTCAAGCACACCTTTGTGACATTATTGAAGAAGACACTTTTTGTGATTAAGACCCCTTTCGTGACTGCATGCTATTGAACTTCTTTGCAGTTTTCTATTACTTGTCAAAATCTCTCTCTTCTCTCTGTCTCAAAACAAATGGGGAGCGTAACACACACGCACTGAAACATCTGTCAAAGATGCTGAAAAGATTCATCTTATTGGAATATCAGCTATGTAAACATTCATTTTGTCACAATCAGTTGCAAATAACCTGTTCCTGATGAGACTTTTGCCTACTGGGTCTGTCGGCTAGTGGAAAGACAACTCTCTCACGGTGTTCGATCTGAAGAAACCTGCAGATCCAGTAGGCGAATGTCTCATCAAGAACAGGTAATTTGCAACTGATTGTGACAAAATGAACGTTTACCCTGCTGTCAAAGAGTTTCACAACAAACTCATGAACCTAGCTGGTAACAAATGTTTGATTCAGATCAATTTAGACTTTGAATATTCATCAAAGAAGCTGAGCTGGCAAATAACATTTCTATCTCTCTTGAAGCAATTTTCTCTGTATTCAAGAGGCTCAGCTTGCTGGTAGCATCTTCAGCTACTTCTATTATTGTACACTGTGCTGCATTCAAGAGGGTGATCTGCTTGCTGATGGCATCTTCAGCTACTTCTACGCTCGTATTATTGTACACTCTGTTGCATTCAAGAGGCTCAGCTTGCTGATGGCATCTTCAGCTACTTCTATCACTGTACACCCCCTTGCATTCAAGAGCCTCAGCTTACTGATAGCATCTTCAGCTACTTCTATTATTGTACACTGTGTTGCATTCAAGAGGATGATCTGCTTGCTGATAGCATCTTCAGCTACTTCTATGCTCGTATTATTGTACACTCTGTTGCATTCAAGAGGCTCAGCTTGCTGATAGCATCTTCAGCTACTTCTATTATTGTACACTGTTGCATTCAAGAGGCTCAGCTTGCTGATAGCATCTTCAGCTACTTCTATTATTGTATGCTCCCTTGCATTCAAGAGCCTCAGCTTGCAGATAACACCTTCAGCAACTTCTATTATTGTTCACTTTGATGAATTCAAGAGGCTCAGCTTGCTGATAGCATCTTCAGCTACTTCTATCACTGTATGCTCCCTTTGCATTCAAGAGGCTCAGCTTGCTGATAACATCTTCAGCTACTTCTATGACTGGATACTCCCTTGCATTCAAGGAGCTCAGCTTGCTGATAGCCTCTTCAGCTACTTCTACTATTGTACACTCCCTTGCATTCAGGAGGCTCAGCTTGCTGATAGCATCTTCAGCTACTTTGTCTATAAGTGTACACTCCCTTGCATTCAAGAGGCTCAGCTTGCTGATAGCATCTTCAACTACTTCTACTATTGTACACTCCCTTGCATTCAGGAGGCTCAGCTTGCTTAGCTAGCTTAGATGCGAACCTACTTGCATTTGAGTTGCTTGTCACATTGCTTTCCTGAAAGTGAAAAAAGACTATACTGTCCATTTTTCATAGCCTTATATTGCTTTGTTACAGTCACATTGGTATGCTGGCAGCTTAAGGGTTGCTTTGTGGAGGTGCAAATCTTGCATAAATGCTGATCAGCACCATCATGCACCGGCATCTAATGGAGTTGTACGGTTCACCTCTACCAGTCATCAGCTGCCGGAACCCTCGGTCTCCTTACGGTGCAGCTTGGTAATGAACTCCAGGAGGTACATCTGTAACCGGACCTCAGTGGGGTCCTTGCTGCGTTGGAATCCGGGCACGCCGGCCTTCTCGAGCGTGTTCTGCTGCTCGGCGACGCACATGTCAAGCTCGATGAGGATCCGCTCGTCCATCCTCTGCTGCTCCTCCCGGACCCTCTGTTCCAGTGCCTGAATGTCAAGATAGGGGTGTGAGAAGACATCAAGGTAACCATGGTAACCAGCAACTGGTAGGCAACTATGGCTGGTGTCAGTGTGAAGCACACACATAAGGCATGAGGCTGCTTAGAGCTGGGCAGAATCACTTCTGTCCAAAGTTGATGATATGCAGGTACTCATAAAAACTTTCCTCATAACAAATTTTCACTGCAAAACCATTTTATGATTGTACATTGTAACTCTTAACAGGTCATAGCTTGCTTGCATGTTGCAAGAAATGTTTACATACAGTCTGCCACAAGGTGGATTATGAGGTGATCTCCAATAAAAAAAAAACAAAAAACAGAGAAGAAATCACTCTGCATGCATCACATTATCAAAACCAGCATCCAATACATCTGAATGCTCACACTCCTTTCACATCACGTCAAATTCAGCACACTATGATGTGGAGAAACAAAAACATATCTGAATAACTACCTTGTTTTGTTGAGCCACTGCAAGTACATACTCTTAATAATCACCTGTTTCTCCAGCTCATTGTTGTTCTTTATCAATGGCAAGTTGTGAGGTCGACTCCTTGAGTCCTGCAGGGCCTGTTCATGCCTCTTCATCATCTGTTGCCTCTGGGCTGTGGCAACAATTAAAAATAGAATAACAAGACCAATATTGAGAAAAAAAAAACAGTTGTCAATTTTTCCTTTAGTTACCATTGAATGAATGCTTACTTTCTCGAAAACACAGACCATGCCCTTCCTACTTTACTGCTATTTTATACAGCCAGTATATTTATAGAAAGTACTACTCTATCATAATTGTTTTACTTTCTACCTCTTCCTATCAAAATATGGAGTATAGGCAAACCTCAAGATAAGATGGACTTTAAAACCATGTCAATTTCATTACCAATATCCGGTTTTTTACTACGATTAGGATACAAGCATAAAGAAATATAGGAAGTTGGGGCCTGCAAAATCATCGTTATAAGGGGGTTTGTTACATCCTAACCTCTTTATAATGTGGTCAGAATGTGACTACATTTATACTCACAAAATGAACAGTAATTACAATCAAAGGGGAAAAAAAACTTTTGTCATCCTTGAAGTATGGTATAAATGAGGTACCAAAGTACATCCCCACCCCCCGCCCCCCACATTCTTTTAGAAACTCACATCTGTGGCTATTGTGCAGTTTTGACCGCTGCTCCATTAGCTTTCGCTCGGTCATCTGTTGGATCTCAGACAGGTGCTGCACGATTTGGAACACTGTGCCATCCAGCAGGGACTGGGCCAGGCTGGACAGGGTGGTGTACTGGAGGCGCTGCTGGAAGTTCCTGCAATGTGGTGACGTTGGCAAAAATAACATAAGATTAATGACTGCATAGCAGTAATTCCATTTTCAACTGATACATCAATACAAAGAATGTTCTGTGATACAACTGAACCTGAACTGCCATTATTATATATATCAAACATGATACGGGTAATTCATTTTTTTTTCCATGTGTAATTGTTGCTTCCAATTAATGTTAATTGGGGTCTCACCCTACATCAAATCCCATATGTATGTACTGGTATGCTTGTTGGTATTTGCTTGTGTGTGTATGTGTGTGTGTGTGTGTGTGTGTGAGTAGCAGCAATGACAGAAAGTCTACATAATTTTCACTTGTCCACATGGACTAAAATTATTGATACCAATACAAGACCAGATTTTATCCATCTGCCATACATCACTACAGTGCCTTCCTGTTATAATGAACGCAGTTATAACAAAATTCCGGTTACAATGAAATAAATATTCAGGCCGCAACATTATCGGATCTATGTATTTTTATTGTTCATTTGTTCGGTTATAACGAAATTTCGCTATAATGAAAGAAAACTGCCCGTCCCGAGGACTTTGTTATAACGAGAGTCCACTGTAGGCCTATTACTATTAGGAGGTAGGACCTACATGCAGAAATAGGAACACCAGCATGATTGAAGTTTGGTTGATTTCTTTTCTTTCTATAAAAAAAAAGGGATTTTTCCTATTAGATACAGTTTGCAGGTATCTATGTATACTGCTAAAAAAAAAAAGAATAAAAATGATATGTTGTACAGCACTGATAATTACAGTGTAGTGCAACATTACAACTGCTATTTGCAAGATACATTTGTACAATTATTCTGTAATCTTCCGTTCCGGAAATAACAAAGTCTATACACTCACCATTGTGTACGAAGAGAAAACCAAATGTCATTAATCCATCAATCAAATATACACGTAAATAATATCAAAACAGGAGTCATTATTGATATCTAACGTATGTAACTGGGTCATAATCAATCACACTTTTAGAAGTGAACCTAGAAAAATAAAATAAAAGTTAAATGTGCACAGAGACTGTGAGGTAAATGGGATCAACACTCAATAGATTTCCACATCATGAGGCATAACCCCGTCGCGGAGCGCTGTAACACAGTAGGTACGTATTTGTCCGTATGGGGTCGCTGCTGCGGTTACATGAGGCATTGTATCTAAATCTCTTTTCTTGCCATTTGTTCTACAAGTACCCTTCATCAAAACTGGGGAAAGAGTACGGGCCAGCATTAACTTATTGAGTTAACAGACCTCAAGTTGGACATGCTTACAGTGGAATGTTCTTGGCCATGTCTTGAATCTCACTCAGCATGACATAGTGTTGTTCTTGTCTCTGCTGCTTGCTAGTCTCATCCGGGTAGTCCACCGCAAAGTCATACTGTTCTTCAGCTTCAACAGCCGCACTGTACTCCATTCTTGCAACAGTGTCTTGAAATGCAATTTGTATAATGCAATGTGATGCAAGTGCAAGCGGCAGAGATACAACAAAAACTGAACATCATTTGTCTTTACTTAGACTTTGAACAGTGCAAGTCTAGAGTTTAAATTACTGTTAGTACAAGCAGGAATAGACAACACAAATAAAATGTGTACGTTAAGAGTGAAAGCGAGATCAAGTTCACTGCTAATTTAGATCTAATCATGTTATATTATAGGATCCAATTTTGTTATTAATATTATAACGTTAGACTTCCCATTGCCGCCATTTAATGCCGTCGTCGTTACCCCAGCAAGAGTTGCCAAATCACACCGTTAAAAATGTAAAAACATAGCTACATCAACAAAATTCAAAAGAGTCCCCATACATACCCACTCTCAGAGCCGTGCAGAGTTTATGCTAAACACTAACAGGACACGAGAGCAAGCAGTGACAAACGGCGGGCGCTCCTGCGGCGCGGGCCGGGCGGCGGGAGGTGGAGAGCTTGAGCTCGGGAGACGAGCTGTGCACTACCACCACCGAAGTTCGGTGACCAGCAGCAATCACAATGCGAACTGCTCCGTGTTTACGGCACGTCCGTGTGTTCGCGTGTGTATCATATGTGCACACATGTAGCGTAGCGCCGTGTATATATGGTACAGTGTGTGATCGATAACGCTACTGCTATCGATATCTCCAAGGGTATTTAAATTCCGAAGATGTTTTTATTTCAGCTATAAAAACCATCAAGTTTACAACACATTTGTATTAAAAAATATGGATTAATATTCAAAATATATTATTTATATAATTAACAAGAAAACTTTGTCAAAACTTGAATATTAACCTAAATAAATTTGAAAATTATTCAATAAAAGATTATCATGAATATTGTTTTTGCCTATCAGCCAATGAGAAGCTCTATACAGTCGGACCTTTAAACATCGCGGAGTCCTTTGAATCATTGTCTCACTATTGCATGTGACTTCAGCTAGTGCAGGTACAGGTAGGAGCTCTGTCGCTTCTCATTCGTTTTAATAGCTGCCAGATTTTGTCTCATTCTGCTCATTCTTGCAGTGCTTGTGTGTGACGAGTTTATTTATAAGAGAGGTTGCTTGTGCATGAGATAAATTGACTGATTGTTGTTCGCCTTTAATTCGAAATGCTAAGTACAAGTTTAAAACAAACTTATATTTATAATAATTTTTGTAGAGCCTATGGCATCCGGGTCCTATTCCGAGACTCGAGAGTGTCTAACATAGTAACAAGTTAGATCATCCACCATCCATATGCCGTGGCAAACAGTAGTTTATTAAAGGCTATTATAACAGAGAGTGTTAACACTAACTACAGAGAGTGTGTGTGTGTTAAATTACTCAATTTGTAGATTCTAGATCTACTTGTGTTTCTGTTCATACGAGAAGTGTCAGATGGGGCCTATCAGGGACCTGTTTTATCACTTGTTTTTAAAGATTATTGTAAGATTGATGCGGCTATGCTGCTGCGATTGCCATTGATTGGCATTGAGGCGCTCAATCTGTGATGTCTACGTTAAAATTGGCTAAAACTTGGTTGGTATCACTTGGTTAGCATATTTAAAGCGTAAGTGCAGCCTCGCCTGCGGCGCAGCGGCTCTTTTTTTTTGGGGGGGGGGGAATTACTTGTGCTGTCAGAAACCTGATGAATGTGCTTAATGTTGAGCGTTTATTAAACTATAACTTATAAGGCAGTGGAGGGAGGCAGGGGCCCAGCCGGGCGCTGCCGACAGTGAAAGTTTAATCCATACAAGTAGAAAAACTAAAAGATGAGATTGAATCCCTGTCTAAACTCACTGAACCATGATCACAATCTAGATGGGTCTACAAATTTATGTTCATTGGTTAAAAGCTTGTCTATTTCTATTCAAATTCACTCAAATATGAAACGAATTGTTCATCGGGAAGCGTCGATGTCAACTTTCATGTTGTCACTAAAGTACATACAACTTGCTCTTTAATTGTGAGCAATTGAATTGCAGGAAACACTGCCTGCACAATCTGAAACTGAGGTTTACAGTCTGATGCGACAAATCTTTACTGTTCAGGTAACCTGGCACAAAAAAAGGTTTTGGAAGGTCACAATTCCTTAGTCTCTAACATAGTCTTAGAGCATGTTTCTACTGAGAGCATCTCGCATGATCACCTCACATCACCGTGATTTTTGTCCCCCGCATCACCTCGTATTTTACGACCACTCGAGCTGTTTCTGCTGATTGACTTGCTAAATGTGGTGAATCCGGAAGTCACATATTTTTAGGTCACAGATCGGGTCGCGCTGCCTCTGCACTCCCATTTTGTGGTAGCTAGGCCACTGAATTTCGTTCAGTCTTTATATTCAAAATGCCACTGTACTCACCAACATTTCCTGCCGCTTGGTTATTAGGAATCGTTGCAGGTCTAGGGTCCAGTTAATGCTCTCCTGGGGCTCCGATATACTATGTTAGTATTCCAACGAAAACGAATTGGGGAATCTACAACTTCAAGACGATACGATATTATGGGAAAATGAACGCAGTGTAAAAATCAGAGTATATAGTATACTAAGTAATAATAGGCAGTAACAGTAGACAATCAATGCACACAGTTCACATGGTACAAGGCATGATACATGCGAAACTACAGTCGCTGCATGTGTACACAAGTGTCAGAATGTGCGATGAACCGATTTGAAAAGCGCTGGGCGAAAGCTCCCAATAATTTGAGACTTCCGGTACACCGCAAATTTCGCTACCCGGTGTGTTTCTACTGAAAATCGTCCCCCACATCACCGCGCATCAACCACCTCAAAAGGTGGACAACGGAGCACCTCACATCACCGCGCATCGGCCACTACCCGAACTGTTTCTACTGAGGAAAATTCGAGGTGTCACCACACATCACCGCGTATCGCCTCGCATCACCTCAAATTTTCATCGCTCAGTAGAAACACGCTCATGGGACTTGGTATATGCTTTTTATACAAATGTGATTCATATCGTCAATTACAACTGTAGTTCTAATAATAATTGGCCTTTCCTCGAAGGTGAGATGGGTCAAAACTAGGTATCGACATAAGTAGAGTCTAATAGCTAGGTGATCTACATGTCTGTCTTTAAATTGATCCATTTTCCACTTTCCCTTTCATGCAGCTCAATAACCAGTGAGAATCTATAAAGTAGCCCGCAACGCATAACCACTTCCAAGTAGTGTGCACAGAGGATTCCCTTAGCTAGGAAGAACACTACAGTCATCACACGGTACCTGCTTGTGCCTTTGTTTTGAAGACACAAACTTAGTGAATACAACTGCCAAGTCATCATGCCTGGTATCGAGAACAACAGACTTAAGGCCTTCAAGAACAAGTCAAAAGATGTTTCTGTAAGTATGCGTATGTCAGTCTCAATGTCGGCTCTTTTGAACACCAAACTTACAACTTGGGATTTATCTGTACAGTTGTATTTATGACCTATGACAAAATGAACTCAATCAAATTGAAAATGTAAATTAATCTATAGTTGGTTAATCCTTCATGATATTTTAGATGTTGATTTTTGTTGTTGCTATCCTGTAATGATCTCTTAGAGGAAATTACTGTTCTCTAGCTGAGGACACCTAATACGCGTGGCGGATATTCAATGTTGATTTTTCTGCATTTTAGTTGGAAAGTTCACACTCTTACATAAATTATTGAACAGCTGACAGAATTCATCTGACATGAAAACTTTCCCTTTTGTTTTGACCACACATCTTGTGTAGACGTAATTGGACTAGAAAGCTATGATTATGTCTCATTGACTTCTTTTGTAGGAGCTCCGTCGCAGGCGTAATGAAGTCTCTGTTGAACTCAGAAAAGCAAAGAGAGATGAGCAGATGCTGAAGAGAAGAAATGTTACCTCAGAGGAGGAGCCAGTTAGTCCACTGCAAGAAAAGAAACAGGTTTGTGTGAATGCATTTTGAATACTGGGTACACTGAAGACTGGAGAAAAAAAGAAATTAATCAGAAAGCCTGTCAGTTCTCCTTGGAATATTTAAACACTCTAGCCATTCACATCTGATGAAATTAACACATATCATTGTTGTACAATTCCTTCACTTTCTTTTGCTGTTGTATGGAAAATTGATGTCATGTGATGCATTCCAAGGAAATGGCATGTGGACAGAAGTGTTGATGTCGGGACGTAAACATCAATATTGATAGATCTAATGGTTTGCTACTTAACTCAGATTACAGCAGTTTACTCAAAACAGTCCATGATTTCTGGTTTCAAATCTGCTAAGAAGGACTCCTTATAGTAACAATCAATCTTGTTTCAGGAGTCACATTCAATAAATCAGTGAAGTCAAAATGAAATTCTCTCCAAGTTTCTGAAAGCTTTGTCCGAATATGAAGGACTATCCCCTTTTTGCCTTCAGAAATATTTCTATGCTCAATATGAGAGTACGCACTGGAAATTTAAATTTCCTTTCTCAATGCAGCCAACTGTGCAAATGACCATCCCAGAAATCTGCAAGGCAGTAGAAAGCAGGGATGCAGCAACTCGATTCAATGCAGTTCAAACAGCACGGTAAGCCTTCAATAAATTCACCTCAGGAGATGCACTTGGCTCACAGACATTGTAATCTGTGCATTTCATCTTTACTTACGTGTCATGAATCAGCAGAGTATCAGTATACATTAAAGGGATGGTACAGTATTGGTGGAGATGAGAATTCGGCTTTTAACTTTATGCAAGATACCAAGAAAACACTTACGAAATAGTACAGTGCATACCATTTTAGGAGGAATTCAAAGTCTATTCAATGAAAATCGGGTTTGGAATAACTGAAACATCCAAAAACAAAGTAAAACAGAGATCGTAATAAAGTGTGGGTCCCACACTTTACTAGAATAGCTCTGTTTTGGACATCTCAGCCAATTCAAAACCAATTTTCAGCAAATAAATGTTGAATTTCTCGTGGAATTACATGCTCTTTCATATTTCACAAGAGGTTTCTCATTATCTCACCAAAAATGTTAGAAACCTGAAATTAGGTCTCAACCAAAACTATACGATCCCTTTAAAGGTACAGTGCACTCCCGTTACAACGAACACGGTTATAACGAAATTTCGTTATAACGAAGTAAATCTTCTGGTCCCAAAATTATCACCATTAAAGTCTATGGTACAAAATTCGCTTATAACGAACACGGTTATAGCGAAATTTCCGTTATAACGAAGTCTTTTCCGAGCGCCACTGACAAAGAAAAACAAACGAAATGTGTTCCGTTATAACGAAATGCGAATTGCTTTCGAAAATACGTAGCGGAACAAGCATTTATAGCGTCTCTGCATGGGTGAACGCTTCACACCACTGTGTGTTTGCTCCTTGTGTCACGCACAGTTTCTTAGGGGAACTTGCGTTTATTATTGTGATACAGTTATCCCACCATATTTCACATAGCTTTCCAGCGTATGATGAGTATTCACCAAACATAATGTGATATATACGTGGCTCTTTATTTTCGTTATATAATGTATTGGTTCGGTTATAACGAAATTTCGTTATAACGAAAGAAAACTGCCGGTCCCGAGCATTTCGTTATAACGGGAGTGCACTGTACTAGCCCACATTTGCAAACCCACGAAAATCAAAACTGCATAAAACAGGTCCAATATGACTTCAAGTACAAGTTATAACAGTAACATACCTCACCTGTCGCTCTTTGTGTATACCATTCGATAAAAGAGAGAAAATCATCGTTTTAAAATCAATTTTCAAACCGGGTCAACCCGACCCAAAATCGAATTACGAGCGCGGGCTACAGCTACGTACATTGTACATGTAACACGTACGTGGACCGGAGCTAGCGAGCGTTATACGCATGCATATGGATTACGGTGCATTTTCATTTATTTTTATGAAAGTAATGGACTAATTGGAACGAAATTTTGCACAGGTGTTACTGCAATCATACCCAAACTCCATGCTGACTATGAGACCAATTGCTGCAGGTTTACAAATGTGGGCTAATACCTTTAAACCTATTGTTATGTAAATGAAAATGGAACTTTGTGATTGAAACAGCACTGAAAATACTTTATGTAGTAAATAAAAGTTGATGGGGATTTATTTGATTGGAAAATGGAGTAAATGAATCATGAGGCTTTGTCAATTCATAAGGCCTCTCCTGTTTGTTTTATTATTATTATTATTATTTTTTTTTTAGCAGCACATACAAATTTGTAGTGAGTTTTTTTGCTAGCACTTTTCATTTGGTGGGCACTTGACAAGCACAAATATGATATAATACACCAACAGCGGTCTGTACTCGGCTGGAAGAAGAAGAAGAAAAGAGGAAGCATCATGGATAAAACACTTGAAATGTTCTGCACATCTGTTATTTGCCATCTTTTCTGTAAGCCATTGGGTATCAGAACTAAACTTGCTCATGGGTTTTGAACACTGTTCCATCTCACAGGAGGATGTTGTCAAGAGAAAGGCAGCCACCCATCAACAACATCATCAGAGCTGGGCTGGTCCCCAAATTTGTTGTGTTCCTCGGTCACCATGATAAGTAAGTGAACATACTTTGTAATTTATACATTCTCTGCATGCACAGAGGATTGCAAATTCATGTGTTATAATGTTAAGATGACAGTGTAAAGTGAGTTACATACCAGTTTTCGGGTAAAGGGTTCATTCATGTTCGTTTGATAGTGCTCAATTTTGCTAATGTCCACAATGAAATTGATATTTATACAAAATGTAGTCAGTCTGTTGTCATAAAGGTATTTGTACTTTCAGTGAAAAAAAGAAAGATACAATTTCGTAAAATGTTTTTATGATTGGAACACAGTGTTTGACATTAGACATTCTTACTTTTAGCCCAAGTGTCCTTCATATTATCAAACATTGCTGAATTGTCCATTTAAAATCTGTGTCATATTATGATATGTTCTCATGTGTTGATCTGGCTGTACTCAGTCCACCTTTGACCTATTGACCTGTGTGTGTGGCATTGCAGCCCTTCCATTCAGTTTGAAGCTGCATGGGCCCTGACAAACATTGCTTCAGGAACCCCGGAGCAGACCAAGGCAGTTGTCAGCGAAGGAGCCATTCCCGCCTTCATCAAGCTGCTTTCGTCGCCCCAGTCCAACGTCAGCGAACAGGCTGTCTGGGCTCTTGGAAACATTGCAGGTGCGTTTGACCCACGTGGCTTTTCTTATGCCTTGCATGATAAACAAAGTCTGGGATATACATGCAAGTCAAAAGCTGTCTTGCGCCAGGTTAACTTAGTTTAATTTAGGTGATTTCGAACATTTTGCCTTCAAGTAGAATAGGTTGGTAACTGTCACCTGAAATTGTACAGGTGGATTGACATATACCGGTTCCTTTCGACAGTAAGCCCATTAAAACAGCCAAGAGTTAAAAAAAAAAAAAAAGAAGATCATTAGTTCATCTTAAAGTTAGTCCCATCAAACAGCTTGATTCGGGTTCTTCCTGCTACCATACAAGAGTTACAGACAATTTCTGCTGCAGTAACATATAATGTGTAAATTTGAGTATACATTACCTATTGAGGCTCATCTTGTCTGAGCTCTTTAAAAGCATTGTGATGGTCCATTGAAGGTGTTGTAATTGTTTTGTCTTTTGAAATACTGAAAATATGCTTTGATGTAAAGCCCTACAATATTTTTGTATTGTCTCAATTTTGTTTCATTCTCAGGTGATGGCCCCGAGATGAGAGATGTAGTGACTCGCAATGGCATCATTGAACCACTCTTGCAGCTCATTAACCCCACAACTCCTGTAAGTATTCTTCTTCCTGTCTGCTGAAGTCATGTGATATAGATTCTTTGTATTCTTATGAAGTCCCAAAAGATTTCTGTGTCACAGTTATCAGCTGGCACAAATGTTGTTGTTGAAAGTAGTAGAACACTACCATGGTACTTTGCTTTTCATTCCAATCTGCAGTTTTATGCAGCAATTAAGCTACCAAAGGTAAATATTATTGGTCAACTGTTGTAATCTTTTGGTGTATTACAACTTTGCAAAATGGTTGTGTATAATACTGGGATTCTTGCTGAGTAAAACTGCCAAACAAATTATGCCTCATGTGAGCTTTAGATTTGGCATAGATTTTTACTTGATGGTTAATGGTTTGAATCTTATGGCGCTTTTAACTGTAAAGGGACACAGTTGAAACAAAAATTTTATCCACTATATTGTATTCCTGATTAATACATTTCAATGCTTGCAACCCAGTTTGCATGCATTTGGTAATGATAATTGATGTAACGGTATGTCAAGCAAGCCCAAGGACCAGTTTTAATTGTCTGGGACATTTATCATGGTAGGACAATGCAAATTAATCAATACGTGGGTCTATATATCTCAAGATGGTCCATGTGTGCCTTCATCTCTCAAACAGCACAGTTTCACATGATACTTGACAAAACCCCTACTGTGTCATTGTACCCCTTGCTCTGCTTGTGGCAGGTTCCCTTCTTGCGCAATGTGACGTGGACGCTGTCCAACCTGTGTCGCAACAAGAGCCCGCCTCCGTCTGATGAGGTGGTGGACCGAGTCCTGCCGGTGCTCCAGTCTCTCATCCATCACTGTGACAAGGAGATTGTGGCCGACGCGTGCTGGGCTCTCTCCTACCTCACCGATGGGAGCAATGACAGAATTGAGGTGAGTGCATCTAGATGTACAAATGCGCAATCTGTCACTGGATGACCTTTGAAGGAAGCAGTTTTCATTGTGGTGTACTGTAACATGAATTGGGTTTTGCGGTTCTCTCCATCCAAATGGTCCTTGTCAGGACCATAACAACACATGGTGAACCGCAAACCCAATTCTTAATCTGTCATTATAGTGGTTCACAAATTGTGATGTGATCCTGCCGCATATTTTTGAGTGGTAATCTCTTGTGCATAAATGATTAATTAATTTGTTTGATAAAGTCGGTATGTAGCACTTTAATATTCACAAACATGATTGTACACATGCTTGTAATGGCTGTGTTTACCATTAAAAGCATAATTTACCATTTGCAGATGAAACAAGAACCCAGCATTAGTGCTTTAAAAAAGTTCTAGAATGTGAGTTAGGGATAGAAACAATGACTATATAAAAATGTTAATTGGTAAAATTGATGTTAAATATTGTTAAATATACAAAATGTGAAAAATAGTTATAATAAAAAGGTTTCCAGACTAAACTGTCTACAGTTATCGTTTATTGAGAAAAATACAGATCGTATCTCCATACATTTTAGGCTTTATCGCGAAAATGTTATATGATAAGATGTTTTGTGAAACAACAGACCTACACATATATGCATTAAATGTCATATCTTGACAAAGTTTTTTTAAATCTCCGTTGTAAACATGACCTTTAACCAATGTGAATGATGTCCTCCAAATAACTACTGGTGTTACTCAATAGGTATAAAAAGGAAATACAAAAAGCACTGTCCTGCACTGATTTGGAGTTGCCCTCTTTGTTTCTGCATGAAAGATTCTGACATTGAATTGTATTGATGAATGGGTTTTGATTCTGAATTTCCTTGCTTTTCCCATGACAGCTAGTCATCAAGGCTGGTGTTGTCAGCAGGGTCGTCGAACTCCTACGAAGCAATGAAATCTCAGTAATTGTAAGTAAACTCTTATGTGTTTTGAGAAATTTTGGTCTTATTCCTATGCTAACCTTCATGATTTAAAACTAATTTGCAATTTTGATCAACTGTCAGAGAAGACCTGTTTCTTTAATGAATGAGATAAATCAAAAACAATTCTTACAAACACTTGCTGACCAATGTAACTATGGCCTCACTTTGCCAGTCAATATTAGGCAAAGTTCTGGATGATATGATTTTAATGACAGCAAAATACTTGCATTTGCATGGAAAAGAGGCTGCTCATTGCATTTGTTACCATAAAATTCTGGAGATCCATGAAGGTATTCACATATGGGTAAAGAACATATCAACAACCCAGTTTTCTTCCTCCCATTGCAGACACCAGCTCTGAGAACTGTTGGAAACATTGTTACTGGTACTGACGAGCAAACACAGGTAAGAATCTTAGTCTCAATTTCTAGTGTGTACAAGCTGACACAGGCAGTTTGTCCCCGGACTAATGGGGGGGGGGGGGGGGGTGATTTCTTTTGCCGTTTTCTTTGTTACAGTTGCACCCCTTCTTATGCTTGGCCTGTATAAGAAACAATAAAACAACATGCGCTGCTCACACCAATTCACAAGTTCCTTTTGGTCAGTGATTGCTTCTGAAGAAAATTCTTACAAATTTGTAGTTCAGATCTCTAGGATCTAAAGTGTGAAATTAAGGAAGTCAAATATTTGATTGCTTTGATGTCAGGTACCTTACCCACTTGCTGACCTCGATCGTCAACACAAGGCATGTGTCCACTGGACAGTGGCAGCATACATACAGTGCACTCCCGTTATAACGAAATGCTCGGGACTGGCAGTTTTCTTTCGTTATAACGAAATTTCGTTATAACCGAACAAATACAATATATAACGAAAACAAGGAAACCACGCATACTGTTTGCTGAATACTCATCATACACTGGAAAGCTATGTGAAATGGGATGGGATTATTGTAATACAATATTAAACACAAGTTCCCCTCGGAAACTGTGCATGACGCAAGGAGCGAACACACAGTGATGTGAAGCGTTCGCCCGTGCAGAGACGCTATAAATGCTTGTTCCGCTACGTTTTTTCAAAAGCAATTCGCATTTCGTTAAAACGAAGCACATTTCTTTTGTTTCTCTTTGTCAGTGGCGCTCGGAAAAGACTTCGTTATAACGAAAATTTCGCTATAACCGTGTTCGTTATAAGCGAATTTTGTACCGTAGACTTTAGTGGTGTTAATTTTGGGACCAGAAGTTTTACTTCGTTATAACAAAATTTTGTCAGTTCGTTGTACCGGGAGTGCACTGTATATATGTACATGTAGCTGATCCTTTGTCATCACAAGTCTGTGATGTATAAACCAACAACAATAACAACAAAGAACAAAAAAAAAAATCTGACCAGGAAATTGAATCAAATTGCCAAGATGTGTTTCGAGACGTGTTTTTACGTATAGTGCATGTCGTGGCTTTCACTAGCTCTGTTGGAGATGCAGTGTAATGGTTGATTCTGTTTCATTTGCAGCATGTCATCGATGCCCAAGTCTTGCCACTGTTCGTCAACCTCCTGAAGCACCCCAAGCCGAACATCCAGAAGGAGGCTTGTTGGACCATCAGCAACATTACAGCAGGCAACGTACAGCAGATCCAGTGTGTTGTTACAGCGGAACTCCTTGTCCCACTGGTCACAGTTCTAACCAAGGTCAGTTGAAAGCCATTGTCAATATGGCAGGATTGTATCACAGAATTTATATACCATATAATTAGCGAGTCTAATTTTGTGCATATCGGGACCTCCCAACAATTTTCTGAGTGGTAGAATTCACAAGCATGGAGTACAACAATATATTGATGGAAAATATGTAAATGTGCTTCATTGTCACATTCAAGTTGGGATCACAAATATTTTTGTGTGCTTTTGAAGTTTTTAAAGAGCGCCTGAATTGTGCAACTCGTGAAAATCAAAACCGCGAGGCTACAAAATATATGGCTTATACAGTATTCAAGGACTTGACACAAATTTTTGTGATGGGGGCATTTCATAGTGATGTTCACAAGTAAAGCAGAGAAAGACTTTCAGTGCTGTACATGAAGGACTTTAGGATTAGTAAATATGACACATGGAACACATCCACAAAATTATTTGTTTTTCACAAATAACCTTATTATGTAAGGACATTGAATTTTTGAAGAGGACATATTGGCTAATTGCATGAACATGGGCAGACACAATGTGATTTATGACAGTTTATTTCACCCTCTTGTCTTGTCACTTGAAATTCTTGCAAGTACAAGTGCATTACGTGTGCCATCCACGCTGAAATGCCACTTTGGTAGTGTGTATAGACACCCGTTTCACTCATCTAGAATTCTGGTACGTATGTAATTCTGACTTCTCAGGGTGACTACAGGAGCCAGAAGGAGGCTTGCTGGGCAGTGACCAACCTGACTTCGGGAGGATCAGTGGAGCAGATTGTCCGCATGGTTCAGGCGGGCTGCATCAAGCCCCTCTGTGACCTGCTCAACGTCAAGGAGGCCAAGATCATCATCGTCATCCTTGATGCCATCACCAACATCCTAGCAGTAAGTCGCATGACACCCTCTATGCACTATGTGCATATTCTCTTAATAACACTTTCTGCACTCTTCCATTTTGGTTTGTTTTTGTTTTTTTGTTTTTGTTTTTTTTTTTTTGGGGGGGGGCTTGGACAGGGATATAAAGATGTCTGTTTATGCTCAAAGTGCAGTGGCAGTGTTTGTTTGTTTTTTTTCATTTATTTACTTCTTTTTTTTGGGGGGGGGGTGTTGTTATTTTAGTTATTACTACAGTGGACTCCTGTTATAACGTAGTCCTCTGGACTTGCAGTTTGCTTTGGTTATATCGAAATTACATTTAATAACCAAACAAATAAAGAACAAAAAACATAGAGTGGTTAATGTTGCGGCCTGAATTTTTACTTTGATGTTACTGGACTTTTGTTGAGACCATGTAATTCGTTATAAAGGGAGTGGCATGTGCATTGTATAACTTTTAAAAAGGGCATCGCCAACCAGAGTACGTCCCCCTCCCCCCCTCAAAAAAAGAAAAGAAAAAGAAAATAAAGGAGAGTACAGGACATAACTACATAAACACAAAGACACCTGAGGTAAGAGATGAATAAAGATCTTGGGATTCCACTTAAATGCAACCATGTCTTCTTCTAGTCCCATCATAGTAAATTAAATGAATCAGAAATTGCATTATACAGTAGTATTCTCACTGGCTCTTGACAAAAGTTTTTGAAAAAAAAAAATCAGTATGCGTGTCATCAATGCAACCATTCATCTCTCCTCAAACAGGCAGCTGATAAGCTTGAGCAGCTTGAGACTGTCTGCATGATGGTGGAGGAGGCAGGTGGTCTGGACAAGATCGAGTCGCTGCAGCAGCACGAGAATGAGAGAGTGTACGAGATGGCACTGGAGCTGATTGAGAAGTACTACTCATCACAGGTAGGTCTAGAATCTGTTACATGACATACATGTACAGTGGAAACTTGATTATAAAGAGATCTGATTGACAAAATACCTGATATAGCAAACTAATTTCTCCGGTCTCAATGAAGTTGTTTTGTATTGTTTATTGACTGCTGATATAACAAAATACACGTGTACCTAATATAAAGAACAAATTGGCTTGGTTCCCAAGGGTCTCGTTTTTACTGAGTTTCCACTGTAGTTATGCGGGTATCATGTGCAAATGCAAATGAATATGTATAAGTTGTTCCAAAATGAAAGTTGCATCTAACTTGGCCTTGGAAAAAAGAGAATTCAGCATTTCTGGCCATGTTGTTGATAATCATGAATGCTACTGTTAGAATAGTTTGCCATGAACTTTTCTGCTGTAGATTCATGGGAGAGATTTGTTCGATAATGACTGTAATTTGCAATCTGGGCCACTTTATATGATGAAATTCTGATATTGCCTATTGATAACTATCCCAAGCAGTCCTGTCACTCAACATTTATGCTTAATTTGGTGCCCGTTTTATGTTTGATGTATTTCTGCACATGATGCACTCTCTGATCTTTGAATACGATTGGCAGATCATATGCCTATAATGAGAATCAAACCATTTATGTACCAAGTATGAATCACATCACAAATTGCAAGCATTGATCAAACCACATGCAGCGTTACGTGCGATTATGCTAATACAGATGACTCGAATGAACACAGGCAACTACATTATTGTTGATGATTGATATTCCTACAGCTTTCAGTGGGTAGTAGTTGTCACCATCCAAACATGTAACTTGTAAAACTTCTTTGAAGCAATGTACAATGTTCTTTGTTGGGTTGATTTTATGACAGGAGGAAGAGGACATCACAGTTGCCCCGACGACCAGTGAGAGCGGGAACTTTGAGTTCTCTGCACAGGAATGTACAGCTCCACAAGGAGGCTTTGCCTTCTAAACCCGCCCGACTGCTGAATGCTGTATCTGCATAGTCAATGTGGAAATACATGCGCCGTTACATCGCTCCTTCGAACAGAAGAAAAGGACATTTTTGTTTCATGTGGAATCATTGAATGAAAATCCTATTCACTGAATTTTATAAAGTGCCTTTGAACAATGACAGCAAAGAAAATTTTTGGTACCTCAATCAAATGATTGTGTTTTTCTTACTGCATTTATTGCATCCGCGTGTCAAACATTCAAACGACAATGGATGAGTCTTTCCTACTTTGTTTGAATTTTGTTTTTATACAATGTATTACTGTAGTGTTGCACAATGTGAAAGGATGTACATGTACACCATAGGCTCAGGATGTGCCTGCCCAGTAAAGTTCATATAGGTGTAGCTTTTTCAGCTTTTGTATTTGTTTTAGCATAAAGTTATCATTGGTTTTGAATGTGCCAATTACAGAGCACCAAATAAGGAGCTCTGATATAGGCTTCTTTGGATGAGCATCAATATTCATGAAGTAAGAATGTCTTTGGGCTTTGTAAAAAGTAGTAAACTGTTGTAAAGTGGAGTCATTATCCAGTGGTAATGGTGTGTAGTTTTAGGCAATAGAATATTTCGTCAGGATTTTTCAAGGACTGGAAATTTTCCTCTCTCATATGTGATATATGAAGGAGGCATTTTAGTGATGACTTACATAGGTCTTAAAGTTGAAAAATAAAAAAGTAACAATGAAGGTAGTTGAACAGCATTGTGTAGAAAAGTGAGAGTACTGCAGTTAACATACAACAGACATTGTGGATATCTTATAGCCAGGTTATAGCTTTTTACACAGAAAAATAAGACCCGCTAGCACATCGGTGTTTTTCTTGTGTGTGTGACGGTAATTATTGAATGCATTAGTTTATAGTACGGCAAATGGCCCCAATCATCTTCCACATACCGTACTGCTTTTTGCAATCCTTGATAAACCAGTGAAAATTCAATGGCCACGGCAATTTTGAAAGCAGGTACCGTCTACAGTAAACTTTCTTGTATTAATTCTTCCCATTGCTAGTGTTGGCTTACTAATGTCCAAATGCCACGCTGCTTTTGCATGTTGAAACTCTGATATGTTAAGAATGTTCTTGTTGCAATCTTGAGGAGCGTGAAAGATTCTGTTCTCTTACATTCCAGTTTGAAATACATGCACTGTACAATCGGTACATTGCGCTTGTGTTTGAGGGGGTTCCTTGATTCATAATGGACTGAACAACCCTTCAGGCTGCACCTTGTGTTATTTTCTCCCTTACAGGTATCTGTACACATTTGTAAATACCCAAATCATGACTTATTTGTACAAAGAAATATTACGTATCAGTGTAATCTGTCCAGACGGTCGTGAACTCTATGTACATTTGTACATTCCAGTGTATAAACACAAATTTTGCTCCTCAGTTGGTACGAGACCCTCTGTTTAGCAAGCAATATTAAACAATTCCTAAACCACAAATACTGTAGTACATTGTGTTTACTCTGTTATCATTGCGTATTGCTTACTTAACCATCGTTTCCTCTGCAATGCCACATTCTCAAAGCGACTTTAGCTGAGTGAAATTAAACAGAATGGTAGATTACATCGAAGTTAGACATACAGTGCCACTCCCATTACAACGAACATGGTTATACAAAATTTCGGTAATAACAAAGTACATGTACACGTAAAATCCGAGGCCGCAACGTTATACCCTATGTTTTTTATTGCTTATTTAATAACGGGGATAAAAACAAACAAACCTGCCGGTCCCGAGGACTTCGTTATGATGGGTGTCCACTGAACATGTAAACTAAGAAACTTATGGCATTTTGCAGTTTATTTATTGTACACTTGTACAGTATATTTTTTGTCAACAAAATGCATATCATACAAGTCTACATTTACAAGGAGAGCCTTGTTATATAACACAGTGATTATGACAGGAATGAAACCCACGAAATCACCCACATCATCGTACAGTATCGGGTATACATGTATAATCTCACCACATTGTACATGTATGTACACTCAACCTTTAATACATAAGTCGAATACATCGCCCAAGTCCAATTTCTTTTCAAGTGTCTATATTCTATTGATCTTAATCCCTCATAATTCAACATTTCGAAGTTGAAGCTGTATACAGTGAAACCCCGTTATAACGAGGTCCGTGGGACCGGCGATATTACCTCGTTATAAGCGGTACCTCGTTATAACCGTACGCATCAAAAACAAAGAAAAACATAAGCACGACGTCATAATATACCCAACAATGAAAGTTGAGAACATCCTTTGCGTTGTTATTACACAATTATGGATCATTATTATCGAGAGAATGAAGGCAAATTATTTGTGAAATAGGCGAAAAAGTCGGGGTTGAAATAGGTTAATTCTTTCTTTTTCTTCCAAAAATCTCTTCGCATAAACATAGTGCTTGTTATGTTCTTGAGAAGTATAGGCCTATATTATATTAAAATCACATTGTATAAAATGCGTTGTTTACTGTAACTTGCGAGGTATTTTTACGCTGTTGGTGTCAAGCGGGAATGAGATAATTTCATGAATCATTTAGGCTGTTTTCTTATATACAATGTATGATCGTTGCGCCCGAAAGGATTAAAATGCGTTGTTTATCTTCTTCCGAAAATCTCTTCGCGTTTTGCACATCCGTTCTTGAAAAATAAGCGACAGGATTGAATTTAGAAGGTTGTGATCCTTTTTACGCAAATCTGTTCCTCATAGACCATTCCGAAAGAAAGAAAATCTTCATTGTGAAATGCGTTGTTAAAATTGTGACAATGAACAAACCCAGATCTATTCAAATTGTTCAATGCGTTTGTTTCTTTTTCTGAACATGCGTTATTCAATTATTTTTACGGTAAGTACTGTCAACCGGCGAGATCGCGATGATTTCAGAGTAACATTCGTGCGTCGTTTAGCGTAACTTGCGGGGTCTACGCTGTTGGTGCCCAATGGGAATGCGATGATTTCATGAATCATTTCGGCTGTAATCTTATATAATGTATGTTCGTTGCACCCGAAGGGATTAAAGATGCATTGTTCATTTTCTTCCGAAAATCTCTTCGCGCTTTGTACATCCGTGCTTGAAAAATAAGCGACAGGATTGAATTTACAAGGTTGTGATCCTTTTTACGCAAATCTGTTACTCGTAGACCATTTTGAAAGAAAGAAAAATCTTCATTGTGAAATGCGTTGTTAAAATTGTGACAATGAACAAACCCAGATCTATTCAAATTATTAAATACGTTTTCTTCTTCTGAACACCGATTAAGTAGCTAAACATGCGGTATTCAACTATTTTTACGCTACTGTCATCCGGCGAGATCGCGATGATTTCAGAGTAACATTCGTGAGTTGTTTACCGTAACTTGGAGGTTATTTTACGCTGTTGGTGCCCAGCGGGAATGCGATGATTTCATGAATCATTTCGGCTGTAATCTCATACAATGTATTACCCTTGCGCCCGAAAGTATTTAAGATGCGTTCTTTATCATCTGCCGAAAATCCCTTCGCATTGTATACATCCGTTCTTTAACCCTATCTCTGTCACAGGCCGATTAAATCGGCCCAAAAACTGCAATAGAAATGCTTCGGCCGATATTATCGGCCCTATTTTGATTGACAGATTACTTCAAAGGCTATGACACTACCACTCTATAAACTCATTTGTGATTGGCTGACAGTGTAAGGAAACGATTTCCAGCGTGAAAAAAAGTTTCCCCACCTTTAACCAATCAGGAAAGCCTTCTCAAAGTCCAAGAAATTGTGGTGGCCCCGCCCATGTTCATTTGCATTCAGACTGCAATGTATTGTGTACAGTTTTGCCATGTGTGGAGAACTTACACGAATCTGTATGTGTGGGACTGTAATAGAGATCGCCGCGAGCGATGAAAAGATCGTACACGTGGGTCAATTTTCATCTATTTTATCTAAGTCAAAATAGTAAAACATGAAGTGAAAACATTCAGATTAGGGATTTCAACATCTCTGAATTCTGTGAAGGGGTATAGTTTCAGTAATATCGGCCTCATAAATGATCTGAAGAATAGATGAACACTGCACATTCGGTGCAGCAGTTGCAATTATATCCCTCACAAAATGCATCTCGTCCTCTGATTGGTCGAGAGCACTGTAAACAACAAAACATAATTCTACCATACAAGTGCGCGAAAAAGACTATACTCCCTAGGGAAATGGTAAAAACTATACCACGCTGGTGATTTTCGCGCCTTTTTTGCTTCGCGTCGCGACGCGAAATATTTCACGTGTAAATGAATGGGTATCGCAGCACCTTCGCTTCGCGAGAGATTTCATGTACAAATGAATGGGTATCGCGGCGCCTTCACTTCGCGAGAACCACAAGGCACGCATACACTCAATACGTGTAACGTTAGAGAGACTCAGAGAGACTCTTATAAAGCCCTCATTCTACCTAAAAAGATGATCATGGCATTGTATTACGTTACAACAGAGTAGGCGATATCGTAGATCTATAATTAGACAACAACAATAAGCAAGCCAGGGCTCTTCGACGTACCGTAGGCCTAGATCTTTTAACGTTGGTTAGGCCTCATTTGGCCCTGGTTTTGAAGATGCATGTCGTGACTCGTAGAGATTCAAAGGATTTGGTGCAATGTCTGAGAAAGTATGATCCCCTAACTACGGTATACTAGATTTGGGGTAGTGTCTATGCCTATATCCCAGTGTAGGACTGTCTAATTTTCGGGAGTGACCCACCCAAAAGATGTTGACAAACTGCAGTAGGCCTGCTTATACCATTATTTCTAACGTTAGCGCAAGTTAGATCTAGTTAAGCCTAGCGTTATGGTCGTTAGTTCTACCTGTTTAACAGTAGACCCTAGTTACCGTAATCTCATCCTAATAATTATTTTATAGAGTGTCTATAAAACGAGTTAGAGTCTAATGTTAGCTGTTTGCCGTACTGTACGTTAGAACACGAATCACACGAATTTACAGTGGCACTCGATGCTTAACTGCTAGAATTTTTCCAGTGCCTAATCTAACCTTAGACTCGCTGGGGAATGCTATCCAAATTTACAATGTATACTTGCATTTTTAACAGGAAATGATAGTCCATATTCATGTACAGACAGCTAGAAAGAAGACAGAAAACACAATCAACTGCAGCTCACAGTCACGGTCACATCGTTGATCAGCTCGAGCACGCACATAATATACATCACCGGCACCAACGTACGTACTTGTTGACAGATCGGATACTAGTAGGCGTATTGCATGTTTGAAGCGCGTAGTGAGTTTGCAGTTTGCGCATGTTTACCAGTGCTATCCTAGTACGTTGTACAGCAATGCACCGAGCGGCTGAGCGCGCAGTTGTCTCTTCATAGTACGCGTACGCGCTGCCCTCCTGCTGCGCTGAACTGCTTTCTTCCCGAGCGTGAATGACTTGTCAATCTTCCCGAGCTTGAATGACTTGTCAATCTTCTTGAAAAGAGTAAAGCAAGATGCCCTAAAAAAAGGGGTAAGTTACAGAATACCAGCAGTCGAATGCTCTTAAATTCATTGGGAGGGATATAAAACAAATATACCAGGCCAATTTTTCGAGGCACCGGTTGAAACTATGTGCCTTCGGTGACTTCAGTAGCACTATATTCTTCGGGGCTGCGCCCCTCAGAAAATAGTGCTACTGAAGTCACCTCATGCGCATAGTTTCAACCAGAGCCTCTCAGGCCTGGTATATTTGTATACTGTTTACTCAGCACTAACAGCAGTGCAATGGGTCTCTAGTTAGCCGGGGCCAGCGGGGCAGGTGTAAGGAGCAATAGGGTTACAGTAGCTTCCTGCTGGCGGCCTGAAGCTGTACAGTCTTGATGTTGGGGTATGTTTGACTGTTTATTATTATTACATGATGAAACCGTCACTGTGCAAAACTTCAGTTCAATGCAGGTTTATCATAAAGAAAATGACTGCTGTGAAAGTTAATTCTGTTTCAATAAGGAAAATGCAAAAAGTCGTAGACTGGCATATGATGATCAACTGGAATGCATGATGGACACTCCAACGTTTGAGTATTTTCAATAACATTTTTTATCCTTTCTTATCATTATGGCATTATCATAGGACAATTAAGATTAATATAAATTTGAAAGAAAAAAGCACAATTCAATTTATATTTTCAGCTTGACAAGATACAAACACGCTTTGTCTACTCTCAGGCCAACATCACTCACAAAACCAGAAATTACACAAAATGTGTGAAATCTAGGTTGTAATTGCCACAGACTTATGTTCATAAAATGAAAAGTACCGATGCTATTGATGAAAAAATCATACCATCTGAAAGCTGAATAAATTCTCTACAACATCTATGAGACCTTTTTGTGATGCAAGCTCATGTTGTGTTGAAAAATGAGGTGGTAACATGTAGAAATAAGTCTGCATTGATAATTATGTGACATAAGAGGGCGTCCTACTTAAAATTAAAGTGCGCCCTCACTCAGATTATTATGGAAAATGAAAGTTTAGACCATAAGCTTTCAAATGATGTATAACATGACACAATAATGTCAATAATGATAATCAGAAATTGCCATCAACAATCTTTTGTCTGTGCACTGCAAAATGTCTGAGCAGTCTGGCTACGGCGTAAGTGACAGATATAGGGTTAAAAAAAAATTGCGACAGGATTGCGTTATTCAACTATTTTTACGCTACTGTCACCAGGCGAGATCGCGGTTTCATTAATTATTTCGGCTATAATCATACACTCGTATTTGCTAACCAGCAAAAGAACTGGAAGTCGGGACTACAAATGGAAAGGATATAATGTTGAGTTGCACACGCATTCCAATTTCCATATTTGCCACGAGTGTCGCTACATGAAAAGTTTGAGTGCGTTATCTTTTTTCCCTTGTTGCGCTGTGGTCTGACCTATAACATTACGCACGCGTGTGATCTCGCGAAAATGAAAATCGAGTGATTATTTAGTAGGAGCATCGAATGGTATTAATGTGTTTCTTTGCCTGGTTTAGAAGAAAACATGAAAGGAACCGTTCTCTGCAAAACGGGAAAAAGACATGGATAGCGTGAATTCGATTTTCAATGTTTCATTTGTCTCGTGTTTGAAAAGCGGCAAGTCAAGAAATGGTACCTCGTTATATCCGATCAAATTTCTTATGTTTTTCTTTATCATGATGCGCCGAAAATGTCCTCGTTATAACCGGAATCTCGTTGTAACCGAACTCGTTATAACCGATTCGTTCTGCCATAGGTTTACACGCAAAGGAAAACGGGACCAACGCGATCACCTCGTTATAAGCGGTTCCTCGTTATAACCGAACTCGTTATAACAGGGTTTCACTGTATAGCCAACCTCATAACAAGGTACAGGATCTACATTACACTGTATTCACTGCAATGGACTGTACTATATTGGCCAATTGGTCCTACTGACCAGAGCGAAAATTAGCTTTGGTGATGCAATTCTATTTTTTGGCACTGCGTACATGTACACTAGTCTTGTATTTGCACAAGTAATATATGTACATGTATACATAATGGCATTACATGTATATAGATGATGACTGGCGGGGGATGGAACATACCAAATGTTCCACCCGAAGGGTTTGAAATGCTATCGAGGGAGGTTATAAAAATATGATCGTTTGGTATCGTTTGTCGTTTGTTACGTGAAAGTGTTTTCCCATGGGAGAACATTACAAAAATGTTCTGCCCATGGGCGAACATAACCAATGTGCCTCCATCACGTGACTGTGTTTAGCCAATCACTAACTGGTACAGTATTTGACAAACCCATTTAATATTATACAATGTACTGTAAAACAATATATATTCGCGGCATGAATTTTTCGCGAATTGGAGCCGACAGCCTATTTTACGGCAAGAAATTTCCACGAACTGCCACTTGCATTCAATGCATATAGTGTAGACAAGAATTTCGCGTGCATTTTAATTTCGCGAATCTTGGCGCTTGCAAAATTCGCGAAATTAAAATGCTCGCGAAAATTCCTCGTTTCAAAGTACACTGTAGTATGTATTGCTGTGGCATGCTTTGACAATTGGTAATTCACACATCAAAAGTATAGTGTACATGTACATGTACTCTCTTTTCATGTAGACATTATGTAGAGGCACTAAAAACCAAAAGAAAAGACACAAGAATACAAATCAATACATGTACTGTGTTTATGACACATTTATTTACAAAACTGGTTGGTATGTTGCCCAATCTCCTATAAAATTGTACATTAGTTTAGTGGATTCTTGTCAAGAAGACTTCTGTACAGTACAGTGTAATGAGGAAACCACTAAGTTGCAAGTTGGGGGTTATGTCAATGTATAGAAAAAACACCGAGTGCATAAAAGATTCATGGTATGGGAACCATGAAATCACTAGAAAGCATGATACATTCGAACTCCTATCGAGTCCAATCAACTTTTATAGACAATACATTCTACTGTCTTATCTGTCTCGTTGTCAGGGTAGGTTTTGAAAACAACAGATGTGTATCTTTGCACATAGTAGCACAAAATGGGATGCTAGTTAGTGAAAACACTTGGGCTGTCTTTTCCTAAAGTCTTGAGTTCCGAGAGGAGGGAAGACTTCAGAGAAAGAGTTAAAGATAACGTAAGCACAATTCTGTCTGCAAAGTCTACTGACCTTACCATCTCTCGTCTTGAGGCCGCCTTACAATTCTGTTTAAATGTCAGCTACTCGAAAGATTACATCTGACGAAGAAACTTCTTACGCTGGATGCTGGCTTGTCTCCAATATTTCATTGTAGGTTGTTCACAGGAAGAAGCTTTCGAGCTGTTCTAAAAAGAAATCATGGCTGTCAGTTTTTGCTGTCAAAGAATCTAGAAACAAGACCAACTCAACACTAATGTGCACTCGACTGGAACGAATCAACCACTGCCATCTTATTTCACTGTGTCCTTACAAAACAAAGTGAGAAAACTATTCAGTTTGTGCGTGTCAGTTTCATTCATTATCGCTGAAAGCGTCAAATGTACATTCATCTAGGTAAGTTTGAATATTTGCCTGAAAATCCCTCCTTTCACTCGAAGAACACATCTTCATATGAAAGATTTTTTCATTTTAATGATGCTGGGCCCTCAGGCTCTAACAAAGAAAAGCACACCAACAACCCACATCTAGGCAAGAGAAAACCTCGGACCATACTCAGGAAACAGCAAAGCAGCTGACCAAATTAGAGAAGTGAGAAAAATTTCTGCAATTTTGCAGAAATTTCTCTGAATTTCTTTTGAATTTCTGAAGAAGTTTCTTTGAATTTGCGATTTTCTGCAGAAGTGTCCACAATTTTGCAGAAACTCCAGTCAGTACTCGCCCGCTTACAATAAGATCCATGCATGGTGTTTTCAATCAAAAATATCCAGTTCCCAGATACAGTGCTACATGGGATGTTCAGCTAGTGCTGGAACATGGTCTTTCATCGACAGGTTCACTTTCTCTGAAAGAATTAACCTATAAGACTTGCATGCAGACAGGATTAGTCAGAGCGCACTGTCAGATCACTCAACACACTTTACGTAACAAGCACATGATAAAGGTCACAGGTGATCTCATCATTTTTCATGTGAATGAACTAGTTAAACAACACCAACCAGAAAAGGCAGTTCATGCGGAGACTTTCTTTGATTTGGGATAAAATATTTCACACTCCTTTTTTTTTTGGTGGATCACTGAAAATGAAGTGAGGGATCCCAGACCTGCTCAAGGAGTATGGAGTTGAAGCATAGGAAGGGCTTACTTAAAACCTGTTTTGCTAGACTTTCTGAAGATGATTCATTTCACAATATATACATGCACCGTATTAACATTCAATACGGTAACGCACTCCACATACATGTTATCCCTGTGCTTAACCTGAATTAGGGCATTCATGGTATTATAAGGGGTATACTTTCCCTGAATTTGCACCATTGATGTTAATGTTGCAGAAGAAACTCTTGCATAGTCCCATGCATAGATAATTTGATTAGTGTTCATATCGAAGTGCTGATTGAGAAACCAAGAGCCAAATGAACCTTAAATGCTTGCATGCGACATGCACACTAGAATATTACCACATACGCTACATTGTTCTTCATAATATCCGTATATCGTTAATTTGAGATCCAACTAGCACCTATATATGCCCAGTCGTTTTACAAACAGTACAGAGTAGCATGTCATGGTTGTCAGATCATAATGCAGAGGCAGTAGATGCCTTCACACTAGACTGGGCTAAATTTACGCAATCTTATGCCTTCCCTCCATTCTGTCTGGTAACAAAATACTTCTGGAAAATACAAGAAGACAGTGCACATGGCCTACACAGGCCTGGTTCCCAGGCTTGAAGAATATGCTGGAGGAAGAACCATTGATCCTGAAAACGGAGCAAATCGTTGCTTACACAACCAATCTCTAAATCTATCCATCCACTTTGCACTAAACTCCACATCCACTTTGCTTTGTCGCAGGACTGGCAGTCAGAGTTTGAGATAAGGGGACTACCGAAGGGGACTGTGGACGTGCTGTGTGCCTCCTGCAAACTACCATACATGCACTCAACATGGCACCTACAGGAGGAAATGGCAACAATTTTGCAGACGGGATGCTTTGGACAGTCAGTCCACGTTAGTAGAAAATGTTGTCGAATTTTATAGTGATGTTTATGTATGCCGAATGTCATCGCCCAATAGGCTGTCATTACGTGAACTTACTCATAAACTGTGAATGCTCCTTACAGTCACAACCACACAGAGGGCCAAGACCTCGTTTTACATCCATTCTCATGGCCTGATTTTGATGGACAGTAGCATAAAGGTTCATATCAGTGACTCAGTAAAACAGAAAAAATCTGGCAAATGAGGTATTACAACAGCTACTATTGAAGCACAATCCTTCAGAGGAAGGACTACGTGATGTAAGATACTTGAGGATGTACACCAAGCTTACTGCAGAGAGACATGTTGCTATATGTTTTCAGAAGCCTCACATGCAAGCCGGCAAACCATTTCAAGATGGATAAAAAGAGGCCCCGAGTGTGGCAGGTATGGACATCAGAACTTTCAAACTGCACTCCACAAGGGCTGCAGCGGTATCTACTCCAAAGAAGCTAGATGTTCCCATTGGTGACATCCTGAAACAAGCAGGGTGGTCAAACAAGCAAACCTTCAACAGGTTCTATAATAAGCCACCATTAACAGGTAGAACCTACAAGTACACATACAATGTAGGTGCTCTCAGGCAGTCCTGGAAAACCACTAAGACGTTTTCAATCATTATTACCGAGTTCAAATAATGCTGTATCATCTCAATTATATACAAAAATGTGACCACATGCTTAAAGATCTCATGTTTATAAACTATGGATATTACAAAAAATAATAAGAAAATTTAAATCAGAACTTATCTACTTGAAGTTTGAGTTTTATTATTAGAGTAAAAGGAGTGAGAGATGATACGTCCTCCACTCCCTTCTTATTGCAACCTTCATTATTATATTAATGCAATGTTCATGTTTATTCAGCAAATATCTGTTTTTTGTTTTTTTTTGTGACAGAACCTGCAATTTCTTTTGAACAGGCAAATCTCATTACACCAGAATGGTGAAAGTTCTTTTAATATTCACACAAGAATTGCTTCAAGTCAAATTAGTAATCCATAAGTAAAGGTTTGGACTCATCAAACTGAAATTTGTCTGTGCGACTAATTGTGCATGAGTGTGAGTGGGATCTCATACTAACTCACACTCTCCACAAATCATAAAAGTCAAACTTCAAACAAGTAAGTTCTCGTTTAATTTTCTTATTTTGACTATTGCTGACACATTACTAATATTCGTCAGCACTATATTTGGCAAATGAAAATGGCATCAAAGTCCCACCACCATGCATACTTGAGGATGAACAAGTCTCAGAATTCCTTCTCACTTTTGCTTGCCCACATATTTAAAACTATATAACAATCATTACTGCCACCATCATATTCATCCCAGCACATTCTTGAAATACATTTACATATCTTCAGTCAGAAAACAAAAATGAAGACAAAAATACTTAAAATGTTTCACAGTTTTCGGAAACTACATATGCCGAGTCTCCTTTATCTGTTTCCTAGATTTCTGTTTCCTTACACTTTACTTGTTCGGTCCCATTCCTCTCTATCTCTTCCGCCTGTGTCATTTCGAAATTTATCTGATTCTTCTGACCCTACAATGACCCCAAACTATTTCATCTCCCTGATCTGATAGCCATGAGCTATCCTTTTAGTTTCATAATATCACAAAAAGTATTGCGTAGGATAAATTCCCAAAACTATTCCCAATCCAAGTTGCCATACTTCTGACAATACAAATGCCATTTGGGGCAAACAATCAGGGTCCCGTTTCATAAAACTTGTTATCAATAACAAATTACGATGCTTGTTATAAGCTACGGAAATCCTTGGATCTGATTGGCTGAGAGCGAATTTGTCATAGAAATATGGTAGTTGTCACTGATAACAAGTTTTACAAAATCGGAGCCAGGTCTCCCCAATGGAATAACTCGAAGAGCCACTTCGGGGCATACGAAGCCAACTCCCCCTCTTCTGAGATGGGTGAATATAGCACTCTGATGTCTATGTACATGTACAAGAAAGGGATTATCCACTAATCAGACACCAGATGATGTTTGTTCCTGGGTGCTCTGCTATATCAACAGGGTCAAGGCTTCACGGACGTCTCCAGGGATGGGATGGCAAAGGCCACGACAGAAAGATATACCTGAGTGTGTCTCAACCCATTCCATACTGAATTCTGAAATACCTGTAGACTTAATACACATGCCACCTGGTTCCCGTACGGAACGGGTTAAGTCACTATTGTATTTTTCAGGTCATTCCCGGTGGCCTTTGGCACACTCATTTCAACAGTTGCAACAGAAATAGATGCCAGGCCATGTCCAATATCCTGTCATAATTCACAGCACTGATTTCCTGCCAATATCCCTGTCACAAAACGACCGTCCATGTCCTTATAGCTTTTGCATACTTCCTTGTGACAGCTACCACAGAAATAGATGCCAGGCCACGTCCAATATTCCTGTCACAACTGACGGCCCTGATTTCATGCTAGCCTATGCGCACTTCCCTGTGACAGCTACAACAGAAACAGTTGCCTGTGTACCTTTGGCCTCTCTCCTACACCAATTCCAAATGAAATAAGATGCTTGACCCGTCTTCTAATGTTTCTGTCCAGCTTGTGCGGTCACTTTCGGACAGCTTTCCGTATGAGGGCCATCCTCTGCTTGTGGGCCTCCGTGGCTGCTGGCCTCTTGAGGGGTTTCCGCTGCTCCTCTGGGGTGTACCCCGGGATCCACATGTTCCAATTGCGCTCTGCAGGGAGGGATATTTACCAGAAACAACAGAGCATGTCATTCATCAGGCGACAGAGCTTTTGCCCAGTCTGGTTCTTCTCTTTGGAACTCATTGCCTTTGAAACTGGCAATGGAGACCTCGTTCCCTCTTTTCAAAAAAGAACTCAAAACCTTTTTGTTCTATTAACTTTTGTGTTTTCTTTTCAATTTTGGCTCTGTCCAAATGAAATAATGTCAAAAAAAGAAAAGAAAAGGACTTGCCTTCTGCCCCACAAGTGTCACTGTGTGACAGACACGGGGCATTAGAAGAAGACTCCATCATCAAAATCATTATTATCTTCATATATTTTACTCGGCGGAAAAACGCTTGCCAAACACTGAACAGTTTGCCCAAATCCTACACTTTTATGGGAACATATATAACAAGCAGTGTATTTATTTTAGTACTAACTGATTTCACACCCCAATGCATGCCAAACAGACTAAGCTTACTTGTGTCATTGTTTGATAAGATAGCAAAATGAGCCCTTTATAATTTTTTTTTTTTGGGGGGGTTTTTGTTTTGTTTTATCATGCTCTATACTATCCCCGGAATGCATAGAATGCATACCCTGCTAATATTATATGTGATGTATAGACACCCCAAGACTCTTGCCTTTATATAAGAAACAATTCTCATCCCTCAGCTGTTAAAGATCTTTAAAGAGTTGTTTAAATATCTATACAGCACAAAACTTGACAACCAAATGCTGTGACACACTAAGACAATACCTCACAGTCTGGAAGAATCAAATTCTATTCAAGAGTTTCTATGCTTTATATTTCAGGCACACATGTATCATAAATAATCTTGCATTTTGACAGTATGTGCAATTGTGTTACACGCTTTCTTGCCGCTTTCTTGCCAAAAGAGCTTTTACAGCAGAAGAATCAAAACCTGGGAGAACGAAGCTAGCATATCTTATGTTGAATTGCCAAAAAAATCAATAATAATAATAATAATAATAATAATAATAATGATAATAATGATGATAATAAT